>NC_058131.1:339207291-339282831 GCF_016433145.1 Gracilinanus agilis | reverse complement strand
CTTTCCCCCTACCTCTCTCTCTCTCTTTCATTGGTATATCACTGCGATAAATTCAACTTGACTGCATTTTTTCAGAGGGAAAAATGTTCCCAATTCTTGTGAGGTTATTTTGGTGACCTAATATCCTACCCAAAAAGTAAATATTCCTATAATGGGTCTTTTATATCCTGCAACTCCAAATTAGAGACTTAGGAGAGAATCTTGTCTTCAGAATGTACACACATGGCCAGAAAGGAAGGGATGGAAAGTCTTGGGAAAAGGGAACCCTTGTCCTTAGTAGATTTCTGGGGGCAATTAACAAGGAATAATAATATTAATAGTAATTATTGGTAATCATTATTAATAATAATAGCGAGCATTTATACAGTGCTTAAATGTTTGCAAAGCACTTAACATTATCTCACTTAATCTCCATGAGCATATTGTGGGGTATGTGTGATTATCATCTCTATTTTATAGATGAGCAAACTAAGGCTGAGAGAAATTGAATTATTTGTACAGGGTCACACTAGCTAGTTTTTGAGGCTGGATTTGAACTCAGTTCTTCCTCTCTCAAAGTCCTATGCTCTATCCACTATGTCACATTACTCTCTATTAGGGGTAATGATTCCCCATCTAGACTGTTTGATTAGGGGCTGCCCCAGGTTTTTAATTCTTGCTGGTGGTCCCAAAGCTTTGTATTATTTTATCGATGTAGGGACAACCTTGTTGCTAGGCTGGTTCTCAGATGCTAAGCAGGCAATTCTTTGTCACAGAAGCCTAAATCTAGCCCTGGAAGGGATCTAAGAGACTATTTAATCTAATCCTTTCATTTATAGCTAAGAAATTTTGCCTAAGGTTTGCCGAAGCTCATATAGTTAGTAAGCACCAGAAGCGGGATTTCAACCCAGGTCCTCTGACAAAGATCCAGTGCTCTTTCTATCTGTGCTGCCTCCATAACCTATACTAAAAATCTTTATAATTTGAGGGGACTTGCTAGATGTAGTCCTAGAGAAATTAAGGTTACTTCTCATTATGAGGCATCGGGACTTTGGATGATGGATGATGATGATGATGGTGGTGATGGTGGTAGATGGATGATGGTGGGGGGAGATGATAATGATGATAGTGGTACTGATGGTAGGGATGATGGAAGCTTAGCATAAAGGTTAGAATACTAGAGTCAGGAAAACATCAGTTCAAGTCCTGACCCTCACCCACACTGGACATGTGACTCTGACTAAGTAACTTCTCAGTGTCTCTAAGAAACTCTCTAAGATCATAAATTACAGAAGAGTTGCTGATTTGCATTGGTAGAAAAAAATTTCCTTACCAAGGAGTTCCTGATACCAATTGGGTTATAAGTCAAAAATAAGTATTTGCATTATCATTTCCAACCTGTATTTCTACATCACTTTAAGTTTTCAATAAAGTCTTTCCTCCAAATGATTATGTGCAAAAGTTATCTAAATTTGTAACAGGAACTAAACCCAAGACCAGATTCTCTCTATGCCATAGGGCACTGTAGAGTTCTAGATATAAACAAATAATGAAAGCATTAAAGATACATTCAATAGCTGACTCTTATGAGCAATATGTTCATGTACCAGACTTATGGATATATTTCTAATATTTCCCATAATTGATTTCTGGATCCTTGCATTGAATTGGGACTCAAATCTTGTGGCATTCTGACCCCTCCCCATGTCTGCAGTCTGATGGTCAAATGAACCTCTGGGCTGGGCATTGGTCACTACATTGTCTTAGCCTCCATCTCTTTCATCTTGTTGTTGTTTAAGCTGATGCTAAATTTTCTACCATGTCACATGTTTGATTAACAATCTCCCATTCCTCAAAACTTCAATAAAAATGTTTTCACCTGTAGTTAGCTCTCTCTCATACCAAACAGAGGAACATTCGACAAACTGGAGGCAATGCTGATGAATCCTGAGTCTCTGTGTGTCATTTCCCTCTCTATGTCCTCCCTTCCTTAATCTTTAAACCCTTCCACCTATATTCCCTCAGTCCCCAGCTTCCCTTTCAGGTGGTCAACCCACGCAAGAATATTTTGTAGCTGTGGTCAGCTACAGGCACCTTCCCAAAGGCCTCTTTGATCTCTACCCCAGGGTCATGCCCTACTCCCTCCCTATCATACAATATGCAAAATGAGAGATCCATAAACTTGAATTTCTATACCTCAATACCCCATGTCATCATTTCATTTTCCTGAGTCTGACTGATAGGCCATACTTCATTTAAATTTTATCCAGGCAATGGCAATACCTCATACAAATTTTCTCTAAGCTGCCCAAATAGCCTGAAAGGAGCCCATTGGGCCACACAGCAGGATCAGCCAGGGGAATCTCTAGAACATCTCTAAAATAGTTGATCATTATACTATTTGTCATATGGGATGGCTCTCTGGAATGAGGTAAAGGAGAGATACTGGGGAAAACTATGGTGACGTACAAGAACAAAAATTATTCAAAAAAAGTTATTTAACAAGAAAAACCGACAGAATGGGAGCTATTTCTCCCTGTGGACTCCTGGCCAATAGGGTAGGCTCTACCTAGGGATACTTGGTCCAAGTATTGGTGTCATGGTTTGAAAATGGGCCAGTAACATCAAAATCCATGAAATCAAAACCTATATCCAAACTTCCTTGCTGTGATTCTCAAAAAGTTGCAACCTATACCTAAGTCACTCACACTTTCCTTTCTCAAACTAAAGCCTCTTAAACTACTCCAGGGATCCCAATCACCCCTCCTTGTCCACCCCTTGATTTCAGGGAAGCTATATCAGTATGGACCTGTTCTGGATCTGTCTCCCCAGGTGGGAAGGTCAAGTTGAACTGGCTCCTCCTCAAAGCATCATTGAGAATGAGCCACCTGGACTTGTCTCATAAATAAAAGCAGTGGCAGCACTTACCACTTGCTGAACCTCCCAAAATAGTCCCAAGGAGAATTTTTGTTCCCACCCCCCTACATAGTCCGCTCATCCAAACATTCAGAAATAACCCAAAGGTTGGGAAATGCCCGCCCACATCAGTGAGTTTGTTAAGGTTTAAACCCAGTTTAAGGAGCTGTTCATGGGACTCTGACAGAAAAGCTAATTCTACCCGTTGGTGGCAAATTCCATCAGTGTACAGGGGAACTGTGAGTCAGCGCTAATTAGGAGGTGCAGGCTGGAGGATGTGGGCTCCCCACTGACGCAGATGTGGAGGGCAGGCCTATTTTAGTCTCAGTGAATACATTTTCAGGAACCTCCTTCTTAATGGTTTAATGCCTACAATCTTAACCTCTGAGGTCAAGACAAGGAACAACTGCTCCTAAACCACAGATATCAGGAAATTTGAGAACAAAGAAAAATGTTCTAGGATTGTCCTGATCAGAAATCATTATCTGAATCTTTAAAGTTATATGAGGAAAAGACTTGAGAAAGACCCCCATTCCTAAGATGGTTTCTAATTGGGGGGTTGGAGTGCAGTAAGTTAGTGGCTGTTGATGTAGGTGCAAGAAAAAATACATTATCATAAAAAGTTTTTTAAAAATATACAGAAGAGAAAAATTCAGAAGATGACACAGTTTTGTTACTGTGTTTTTAAATTTAATATATACTTTAAGGCCATAATAATGAAGAAGAAAGGGAGAGAGGGAAGGGAGTAGAGAGGGAAGGCATCCCAAAGCAGGACTGCCAGCAAGTCCGAGCAGACAAACCTCAGGACCAGAGGATCTGTCAACAGAATAAAAGAGATTTAAGGATAATCTAATCCAGTCATCTGATGTTACAGGTGGGCAACTGAGGACCTTGTCCAAGATCACTTGTCCAAGTCACTTGTCCAACTGAGGACCTTGTCCAAGATCACACAGCTGGTAATATGGAGCAGGGCCAAGTTTTCGCTTATATCTTCTGACTCTCAATCCCACATTACTAAACCTTGCTATCTCCTTTTTTGCTGATGAGTTCCATTTTTGACTCAACCCCACTCTTTACACTTTGGCAAGGAACCTTGTTTCTCTTTTCAATTTCCTTTTGGTAATAAATAGCATGTTGAAAAGATGATAAAAGACAGAAAGAATCAACACTGGAAGAGCTGTGGGAAGACAGACACACTAATAATATCCTGTTGGTGGAGCTATAAATTGGTCCAATCATTCTGGAAAACAATTCAGAATTATGCAAGAAGAGTCACCAACTTGTTTATACCTTTTGTCTCAATAATGTCACAATGCCAATAAAGTCAAAGGCAGCAAGGTCATATGTGTATATTATATGTAAGTATATAAATTTATATATATATATATATATGTATATATAAACTAACACACACACATATATATAAAGTATTCATAGCAGCATTTTGGTGGTAGAGCAAAAACAGGAAATAAAGAAGGTGCTGTTATTGATTGAGGAATGGATAAACAAATTTTAGGACATGAGTGAATGGAATTTTTTCACAATAAAAAATAAGAAATTAAAGCAAACATGAGCAGACTTTTGTAAACTGGGACAGAGTGAAGTAAGCTCTGAGAGCTTACTGGAGGTAAGGTACTCTCTTCTGTATTAATTAGAATCTTGAACCCTTTAACTCCATTTCCCAGAATTCTTTCCCCATCCCAAAATTCCTTCTTCCCTTTTACGTGCATCTTTAGGTTACTGTTTATATAGTTCTGTAAGCTCCTTCCTTGCTCTCTCTTCCACCTGAGTGGCTTGGGTGAACTCCCTTTGGACACTTTAGCTTTTTTTAGTTTCCCTTTTGCTTTGAGTTAAATTTAATAAATCTTATTAAATATGATACCTGGAGTATTAGTTATTAATTTTAAAATCTACACTTCTCACTTTTTTTTAAACCCTTACCTTCCGTCTTGGAGTCAATACTGAGTATTGGCTCCAAGGCAGGAGAGTGGTAAGGGTAGGCAATGGGGGTCAAGGGACTTGCCCAGGGTCACACAGCTGGGAAGTGTCTGAGGCCAGATTTGAACCTAGGACCTCCTGTCTCTAGGCCTGGCTCTCAATCCACTGAGCTACCCAGCTGCCCCCGACACTTCTCACTTTTATATTTGTCTCTCTAGGGCTTGGTACACAGTAGGTGCTCAATAAAAGCTCATAAGTGAAGTAGAAGAGCCAGTATACACGATGACTACAATTGTGTAAATGAAAATGCCACCAGAAGGCAAAAGAAGTTTCATTAATTATAAAGACAAATCTTGGTCCTGGAGAATAAATAATGAAATAGACCTCTTTCCTAATGGTAGGGGGGCCTTGGAGGAGTACAGGGTGTTGTATGCACTCCTGTATAAATTGACTTTGCTGAGCTGTTTTTATTTATTATAATGGAAGAGTCCATGGAGGGAGAGGGGAGTGCATCATTCAGGAAAAGAACCTGGTACTAAAACAAAAGACATCACTAAAATTTAATAAATTAATTAGCATATTGGTATTCACTTCACTTTGTTCTCGGTATGAGACGCAGAGCAAAGAGCCTTGGATTTCACTTGGGTTCTGTTAATTACAAGCTGTCAGACCTTCAATATATCACTTCCCCTCTGGTCCTCATCTATAAAATGAAAGGGTTGAACAGGTGTTCTCTAAGGTCACTTTGACCTCTCTCAATCAGTCAACAAGGATTTCTTAAGTGTCTAATATGTGCCAGGCATTGTGCTAGGTACAGAGGATACAAAAATTAAGAATGAAAGAATACAAACTCACTATTCTAAGGAGAGACAACTACGTAAAAAAATATAAACAGCATAAATGTGAAGCATATATGTGTAAAGAGAGCGAAAGAGAGTGAGAGAGAGAAAGGAAGAGAGAGAAAGAGAACGAGAGTAGCTAAAGATGAGCAAGTTTGGGAGGGAAGGAACCAGCAGTTGTGAGGAATCAAGAAAAGCTTCATGCAGACCTTTAAGTTGCATCTTAAAGAAAGACAGATACTACAAAGAAGAGATAAGGAAGAGGTATATTCTGGAGATGAGAGGACAGCCAATACAAAAGCAGAGAGTGACAGTAGGTAGGGTATCATGACTGGCTGAGAAAGGGAGAGCTACAGGATGAGAGCTTGATGGGACGGTCCAGGCAGGAAGTTTGGGGATTTTGTTTTAGGATGAAGAAGACTTGGACAAATTTGAAGGCATTAGTAAGAAACCAGTTGATAGGGAAAGGGTTAGAAACAAAGGAAGGATGGTTGAGAATACAATTTTCTGGGGATAATGGCAGAGGATAGGATCAAGTAGAGAGGCTAGCCTTGTCATGGCGATGGGAGAGAGTGTGGGAGATGATGTCAAGGGGTTTTGAGATGAAGAGAATGGGAAAGGAGGGAGCTCAAGTAGAATAGTCTCAATATTTTCAGTATAGTAAGAGGCAAGGTCCTCAGCTGAGATAGAGAAGAGTGAGAGTGTGAGAGGTTTAAGGAGAGGAGAGAAGGATTGGAATAACTTTTGTGAAGAGTGAGACAGGGAGCCAATTAGAGAAGAATAGAGATCTCGGAATCCTAGGATCCTTTGGTCAGAACTGGAGCTGAAATGTTAGTTCTAGATGTTACTAAAAATGTTTGAGAGAGACATAAAAAACCAAAGAGCAAGGGGCAGGTAGGTGGCTCGGTGGATTGAGAGCCAGGCCTAGGAGACAGGCAGTCTTGGATTCAAATTTGGTCTCAGACACTTTCTAGCTATGCGACCCTGAGCAAGTCACTTTACCCCCACTGCCTAGCCCTGGCCACTCTTCTGCCTTGGAACCGATACATAGTATTGATTCTAAGACAGAAGGTAAGGGTTTAAAAAAGTTGTTGGGATCTCCATGAAAAAAATGATATAATCTCTGCTTTCAAGGGGCTTATAATCTAACACAAAAAGGACAAGTACTCAGAATAAGCATTGAGATGTGACAGAAATTTATAATAAGTGCAAAGGAGATGCCCAGGCCAAAAGCTGTAGGAAATCTGAGGAGGGAGAGATCACTTTCACCTTAGAAAATGACACCTGAGTTGGACCTTGAAAGAAGGGAGAGATTTTGACAGGCCATTTGTGGGGTCAGGAGAAGAGTGCATTCCAGGCTTAGGAGACTCAACAAAAGTACAGAAAAGAGAAGGTAGGATAAGCATGGTGGATAGTGAGCAGTCTAGCATGACTAAAAGGAAAAGTTTGTGAAGGAGCTGAAAGGTAGGTCGAAGCCAGATTGGGGAAGGCTTTGAACACAGCTAGGTGGCACAGTAATTAAGAGTGTTGGCCCCAGGGTCAGGAATGACCCCAGATACTTCTTAGCTATGTGCCCCTTGGCAAGTCATTTCACTGTCTTTGCCTCAGTTTCTTCATCTATCCAATGAGCTAGAGAAGGAAATGGCAAACCACTCCAGTATCTCTGCCAAGAAAACTCTAAATAAGAATCAGACACAATTGAACAACAGCAATTAGATGTTTATGGGGCAGCAAGATAGTGCAGTAGATAGAATCCCAGTCCTGGAGTCTGAAGGACCTGACCTCAAAACTGGGCTTAGCCACTTCCTAGTTGTGTGACCCTGGGCAAGTCACTTAACCTCAATTGCCTAACCCTTGCCACCCTTCTGTTTTAGAATTGATACTAAGACAGAAGGTAAGTGTTTAAAAAAAAGTTTATACCGTTTGTTTGTTTGTTTGTTTTTATCCTGGGACTCCATTCTAGGAGCATAGGGCCACAACCAGTAGGCAGTGGGTCACACAGTCGCTCAGGGTCACCCAGCTGGGAAGTGTCTGAGCCCGGATTTGAACCTAGGACCTTTCGTCTCTAGGCCTGGCTCTCAATCCACTGAGCTAGCCCAGCTGCCCCTACTTAAGGTTGCAGTTTCTTTAACAGATGTAGTTTTTACAGGGTGGGGTTGCTAGCCCCACGCCCAACCCTCCTCCTTTTTCATCCGGGCTAGGGACCGTCCTTGGCCCAGGAGTGGTAAGGGTGGGCAATAGGGGTCAAGTGACTTGCCCAAGGTCACACAGCTGGAAGTGTCCGAGGCCGGACTTGAACCTAGGACCTCCAGTCTCTAGGCCTGGCTCTCAATCCACTGAGCTACCCAGCTGCCCCTATGTAGGCAGTAGAAACCATGTCATAAAAGAAACAATTTAAAGGATTGGAAAAACTTAGGCAAGAGAAAAAAAGCTTTTGAGTGGAGACTACAGGATGGCCTGGGACACATGTAAGCACAATCTGAAAATATCTGAAGAGTTATCACATAAGACTGGAATAGGCCTGCTTTGTATGGCCCCAGAAACTAGAACTGGGAAAAGCGTGGTACAGTGTGGTGGGGAGCACAGGCTGTGGAGTCAGAGGACCTGGATTCAAATCACATCTGATACCTCCTACCTCTATTACCTTGAGCAAACCATTTACTACCATCCCTGAGCCTCAGTTGTAAAATGTGGGAGCTGGGTTTAGATAGCCTTGGGGGTTCCTTCCAGCTCTAGGTCTATGAGATCAGTGGGTGGAAGCAACATGAAGTAGATTTCAGTTTGATATGTGCAAGGAAGAGCTATGAACTGAACAACTGGAGCAGGTCTACAATGGCCTGGCTGTCCCGGGAAGTGGTCACCTGCCCTGCCCTGGGAACTTCAGCAAGGGCTCTCATGTGGAAGCTGCAGAAAGGATTTCTGCCCTGCAGAGGGGGCGGTCTGTGAAGTCCTTTTGGATTCTGAGATTCTGTGAGCCTGAAGTTCCAGCTGGGAGGAATAGAAATGAATAGCCACCCCCAGCCAGCCTTGATTCCCTTCTCCTTAAGGCAGTCGGCCAGGATGTGCAGCTCAAGGTGGCCATGATTTATAGGATGGACAGTCCAGGAAAGTCCAGAAAAGCACACCCTCTCCCAAAAGCACTTGCCCCCACTGCCTGTCACTCAGAATTGACTGAAAACAGCATTTCCTCTTCTTAAGAGCACCGGCTTCTGAGGCCGAGACACCAAACAGAAAATACAGAGAGAGCATTATTTTTATCCAGACATCATTTCCTGTTTACGATCTGTGGTACTTGGGGTGGGGAGAGGGGGTGACCATTTCCTACCTACACTGATCTGAGATCATATATTATATCAAAACAAGGCAGACTGGAATTCCTAGTGAGGACCCCAGTGTCCCTTCTGTCCCTTCCCCAACACACTTATGGCTTCCCAGTGAGTTTCTTCCTCTGTAAAGTAAGGGGGAGGGATGATGGGACAAGAGGTTGGGATTCTTAACCTGACATCTGTGAATTTTAAAAAATATCTATTTTGACAACTGTATTCTAATAGCCTTGGTTTCCTTTACAATTCTATGTATTGTATTTAAAAGCATAATTCTGAGAAGTCCACAGGCTTTACCAGACTGCCAGAAAAATCCACGGTGCCACCTCCTCAAGCCTCTTGCCTTCTCTGACTCCCTTCGAGCCTCAGCTAAAATCTTACATTTTACAAGAAGCCTTTCTAGATATCCCTTAACATCAGTGCATTTGGGACAGCTAAGTGGCTCAGTGGATAGAGAAACATGTGGGGAAATGCGAGGTCCTGGGTTCAGATCTGACCTCAGACACATCCTAACTGTTGTGACTCTGGGAAAGTCACTCAACCTCCACTGTCTAGCCTGTACTGCTCTTCTGCCTTGGAACCATGGCTTAATATTGATTCTAAGATGGCAGGTATGGGTTAAAAATCTAAAACCATTAGTGCCTTCCTTCAGTTAATTATCTCCAATTTGTCTTGTCTATATTTTGTTTTTATATAATTGCATTAGACCAGTGAGCTCTTTGGGAACATTAGACAAATGAGCTCTTGCCTTTTGTCTTCTTTGTCTCCCCACCACTGAGACTTTGTAGGTGCTCAATAGATGTTTATTGATTGACACAACTTAAGAACTTCTGATCTTAAGGATCTCTCAGATCCCCTTCAGCTTGAAATCTTGGTCAATAAATTCAACAAGCACCTATTGAGAAGCCTGTGTATAGCCTTGAATTTATCCTTCGCCCCCTTCCCTAAGTATCCTCTGTGTTCCAAGGACAGGGATTGGGCCTGTGATTTCCTTGATCTGGAGAACTCCCCATTGAGAAAACCCTCTACCAATGCAGATCAGCACCTTCCCTATCTGGAAAGCAATGACAGGGTCAGACAGCTAGGAAGTGTCTGAGGCCAGAACTCAGCAAGATGTGTCTTCTTGTTTCCAGACCCAGCTCTATCCACTGTGCCACCAGCCCACCCTCATGTACTCAAATAAGGACTGGGAGAAAGGGAGTAAGTATTTGTTAAGTGCCTACTAT
This sequence comes from Gracilinanus agilis, assembly GCF_016433145.1. Lineage (NCBI taxonomy): Eukaryota > Metazoa > Chordata > Mammalia > Didelphimorphia > Didelphidae > Gracilinanus > Gracilinanus agilis. The sequence goes on along the minus strand of NC_058131.1, from coordinate 339,272,610 downwards.
GTGCCAGGCACTGTCTAAGTTTTTTTCCCCCCTATAACCCATAACTTCTCGCAATTCTAAGAAGAGTATCAAGGGCTTGGCAATTATCAGCTAGGAAGTGTTTGATGCCACACTTGAACCCAGGACCCCCTGTTTCCAGGCCTGGTTGCTCTATCCACTGTTGTCTAAGCTCTTTACAAATACTGTCTGATAGAGACCTTATCTGTGACATCTTTGATGGAGGGAACCAGGTAAGTCAATTCCTTCTTTGAAAGCAGGTCAGAAACTTCTCTCCAACTTAGAGTCTTAAAGAGTTGCCTTAATTAAGTGACTTGTGAAAGCTTACACAAATAGTATACATCAGAAGAGGAACTTGAACTCAGATCACCTTTGCTTCAAGGCCAGTTAGTTCTCCCTCTGATATGCCACACTCCCTTCCAGATGCAGAATATCAATAAAAACTGATTTTGTCGCTCAGTCAGTAAGTCTTTATCCAGTGCCTATTATGTGCCAGGCTAAGCTCTGGGGATACAAAGGAACTCAGAGAGGGGCATTGAGGTAGCACAGTGGATAGAGTGCAGGCCTGGAGTTGGAAGGAGCTGGGTTCAAATGTGACCTGACTTCTAGCTTGGTGACCAAGGACAAGTCACAGCAATTTCCCAGCCCTGTCTGTCTTAGAATTGATATTAAGGGGGCAGCTGGGTGGCTCAGTGGATTGAGAGCCAGGCCTAGAGATAGGAGGTCCTAGGTTCAAATCTTGCCTCAGACACTTCCTAGCTGTGCAACCCTGGGCAAGTCACTTAGACATTAGAATTCGGTGACTAATTGGAGATGAATGATCAAAAAAAAGAGGAAAGAGGGGGCAGCTGGGTAGCTCAGTAGATTGAGAGCCAGACCTAGAGACGGGAGGTCCTAGTCAAATCTGGCCTCAGACACTTCCCAGCTGTGTGATCCTGGCTAAGTCACTTGACCCCCAATGCCCAGCTCTTCTGCCTTGGAGCCAGTACACAGTATTGACTCCAAGGCGGAAGGTAAGGGTTTAAAAAAAAGAATTGATATTAAGACAGAAGGTAAGGGTTAAAAAAAAGACAAATCAGTAAGAGAAGAATACTAGCTTATAATGCATTAAAGCACCTAGGAGAAACTAACTGCCTTTGGAAATGGAGGGGTTAGATTGGCACATCATTAGTGGAAAGAGTGGCTTGAGTGTTGGGGCACTCAGGTTCAAATCTCAGCTCTTACTATTACTTTTATTACTACCCCGGAGCAAGCCGATCCCCCCTTCTGGGACTTTAGCACCAAATCCAATGGATGGCACAGGCTGCATTAGGCTGTACTTGACTTTCCATCCTCGGCCCTGACCTCTTCGGGGGAAGGTCTTCCTTTGCCCCCACCCTATCCTCAGGCTGAGGGAAATCTCACAGGATAGAGGGCCACTGCTTAATCACATAGGGCAAAAGTGAATGGAAACAATTTTGCAGGAGGAGATAGAATTCCTCAGCCTCTTATCTTAGAGAAACAGGCCACTATGTGTGGAATAAAGAGGGCTGGCTAGGAAAGATGCCTGGCATCTCAGGGTCCTGATGCCCACCATTTTCACATCTTATGGCTGAGGTCCTAGCCAAGCCCTTGAAGGAAAAAAACAATCCTGCTGATTCTGCCTCTGGAATCTCTTTCACCTCTGACCTCTCTGCAATCATCCTAGTTGGGATTCTCTTTAGGCCTTGCCTAGGCCATTGTGTACTGTAACAGCCTCTTCTGACAGAGGGATGCCCGGAGGATAGAAAGGCTTTGTAGAGGACACAGCTGTAGCTGACCTGGGAACACAGCCATCCCTGCTTAGTCCTATGCCCAGGACCTCAGGATAATCAGACTTCTCTTAGGAACATCCATAGCACAGAGTAACACGGAGACACACAGAGAAAAACCATCTAAGGAAATCTGGCTTCCTGGAGTCACAAAGAAGACCCACCTTGTTGGAGGGGACCCAAAGCACAAACAATTCAATCAGTCAACAAAGCAAAAGAGTATATTGGGCCATCCCAATGAGAGCCTAGAGTCCTGATCTCCCCATTTTCACCTCTTTCCTAGGAAGGACCTCTGAGCAAGAGAGAGTCTGATGCTTCCTAGGGCACCTTCTTGCCCCACAGATTAACTGCCTCATCTTGGTTGTAACAACACTAGCTCATCTTCCCCCTCTCTGCTCTAGTCTATCCCTTCTTTCATTTATCTTTCATACCGCTCCCAGAAAATTCTTGAACTGCTGTTGTGATCAGGTCACTGTTGACTTAAAAATCTTCACTGGCTCCCCAGTGCCTATAAAATGTGGAGTCCTTATGAACCTCTGACTTTAGCATTCAAAGCCTCCCAGAATCTGGCTGCGATTTCCTTTCCAGCCTTAATCCACCCAACTCTCCTTCCCATTCTCTGTTTTAGCCAAAATACATGGCTCCCTGTCGTGTTTTCCTCTTGCACTCTTCCCATCTCTATGGCTTTGCTCATGCCAGCCCCAATGCCTTGGAAGGGATGCCCTCCCAGCTCTACCTGCAAGTCTCTCACCTCTTTTAATGCCAGGCTCAGACACAACCTCCTTCATTAGGCCTTGCCTGACTCTTGCAGTTAAGAAAGGCTTGAATTCAAATTTTAATACGCACCAGCTATGGGACTATACCAAATTATTAAACTCTCTGAGTCCCAGAAAACTCTCTAAGATATGTTGAGATCTTCTTCAGTGGAAGGTTTTCCCATATAGCAGAACTCACAGGTCCTTGGTATTAATCAACAAGTATGTTGTTAAGTATTGGGGTTATCAAACCAAAATAATCCCTGAATTCAAGGAAGTCACAGCCTTATGGAGCAGAAAACCAATACAGCTATGTACAAGGGAACCTTGAAGGATAAGACACTAATAGCTGGGACAGCTGGGTGGCTCAGTGGCTAAGGCGCTTGGCCTGGAGATGGGTGGTCTTGAGTTCAAGTCTGGCCTCACTCTGTGACCTTGGTCAAGTCACTCAACCCCAACTGTCTAGCCCTTATGGCTCTTCTGCCTTAGAACCAATATGCAGTATTGATTCTAAGACAGAGGTAAGGGTTTAAAAAAAAGAAAAAGTGATCCTTCAGTTTTGTCTTCAAAGAAACCATGGAATCCAAGAAACGAGGAGCAAGAGCATGCCAGACTTTGGAGAGTGCCAGGACAAAGGTGCAGAGGTGGACAAGGGATCCTGACATGGGGAATAACAAAGAGGCCAGTATGGCTGATTAAATGGATGGGAGAACTGTGTTAGGTGGCTACAGAAGAGGGAAGGGGTAAGAAAACCAGAGGCATTTCTGCTTGATCCTAAAGCAGAGGTTCTTAAACTGGAGTCTATGAACTTCTGCCCCTTAATATCTTGATACTGTATATCAATATCTCCCCCACCAATACCCCAATATAATCAATATTATCAATTTTCTTTGTACGTTAGTATACAAAGTACTTAGTACTTTAATGAACTTTGTACATTAGCTACTTATTTAGTTATTCTGAAGAGGTCTATAGATACCACCAGCCTGCCAAGGAGTCCAGGTCTTGGCAAGAAAAGATGAAGAACCTCTATTAGAGGTGATGGGAAGCCACTGGAGTCTGTCACGTAAGATGGGGAAGGAGGCAGGGAGGGGGTTGCAGGGGCAATTTTGATGGCTGAGAGGTGAGTGGATAGGATGTCTGGGGACCCTGAGTCAGGGAGGCCAGGTAAGAAGGGATGAGGACACGTGAGTTTGGGTAAAGGCTTTGCCAGGTGAGAGAGGGGGAAGGAATCAAGAGATGCAGAGATGGGAATGACAAGATTGGGTAACGGATAAGATATGGGGTGAATGAGAATCAAGGATGACGCTAAAGTTGCACGCTCGGTTGACTACAAGGATGGTAAAAACAGACAATTCTGGCATCTTTTGTTCGTATTTATGTCATTCCGCCTGGCATCCCATTCTTTGTGTATCCGAGCTTTTCCCTCTCCCCCTCTTCCCTCTCCCTCGGATCGCAGGCTTCTTGAGAGAAGGGTCTATGTTGTATCTAGAGTTGTGTCCCCAGGGCCCTGCATATTAGATGCTTAATGAACATTTGTTGAAATGTAAAAAAATAAACTGGGAAAATAAATGAATCCAAGGACCATCTGGATGTTATCAGAACAGCCTTCGTCTGGCTTGTCTGCAATATGGAATACCTTGAGAGGCACAGAGTGCTATATGGTCGTGCTGAGGCAAACCCGATGATGACTTTGATGAAGAAGCCTCTGAGAAGCCTGGATTTCCATGAGGGCCCTGCACTCCTCTGCCTTGTTGTTGTTCAGTCAGTCATGTCTGACTCTTGGTGATCCTATTTTGGGTTTTTTTCTTTCCAGAGATACTAGAGTGGTTTACCATTTCCTTCTCTAGCTCATTTGACAGATGAGGAAACTGAGGCAAACAGAGTTAAAAGTGACTTGTTGGGGCAGCTGAGTGGCTTGGTGGATTAAGAGCCAGGCCTAGAGATAGGAGGTCCTAGGTTCAAATCTGACCTCACACACCTGCTAGCTGTGTGACCCTGGGCAAGTCACTTAACCCCTATTGCCTAGCCCAGTGATGGGCAAACTACTGCCCTCGGGCCAGATGCAGCCCCCTGAAATGTTCTATCCATAGCTCCACATTATTCCTAATCCGACAAATATAATGTGTAGGATACAATACAATGAAACTTCCAAAGAATTGCCTTAGAAACAGACTGACAGATGAGCATTTCCTTTCCTTTGGCCCCCTCTTTAAAAAGTTTGCCCATCACTGGCCTAGCCCTTACCACTCTTCTGCCTTAGAACCAATATTGGCAAGGTAAGAGTTTTTTTTAAATATGTTTAAAATTTTTAAATTTTAAAAAAGTTAAACAATTAAAGTGACTTGCCCAGGGTCACATAGCTAGTCAGTGTCTGAGGCCAGATTTGCACTCAGGAAGATGTCTCCCTGACTCCAGGCCTGGCTCCTAGCTGCCCTGCAAAGAGAAAAAAGAGAAAAACCTTCTGTAGCTCCCTATCTCCTACCAAGAAAAGTTCAAACTTCTTAAATTGGCATTCAAGTCTCTCTGGTTCACTCTAATACCACCTTATCTTTTCAGTCTTACTTCATATTGCTCCTTGCTGTCATGAGGTCAGGTCCTTGAGGTAAGAGTATTTTTTGCCTTTCTTTGTATTCCTAGGACTTTAACACAAGGCTTAGCAAGTGGTAAACACTTCATAAATGTTGACTGACTGTGGCACCCTCTCCTGGGCTTTCTTGCCTCAAAGACTTTCCTTACATATTTCCTGCCCCCAAATACCTTTCTGTCTCCTCACCTTACTGAGTTACCATTTACCCTTTAAAGCCCAATTCAAATGCTGCCTCTGTTGCAAGGCCTTTGCAGATTCCCCATCAATAGCCGCCTTCCTGCTCTGGCCTATGTTGGTATCCGATCCTTCAGCTAGACTGCAAGCTCCATGAGGGCAGAGGCCTTTCTAGTCCTGTTGCCTCACCTATAAAGGAGGAAGTTAGGCTAGAGATAATCTAAATTCTATGATCCTATGCTATATTAGGTGAAAAGATTTGCCCATGGTCACCCAATATAAAAGCCAGAATCTGAACTATTCCTTTGGACATGGTTCTTTTCCCTATAGCTACTTGCCAGTGTAGATACAGTCACACAAACGTGATGCCTCATCTTAACTCAGGGTTACTTGGCTAGTAATCTCTTGGGCAGGGGTTGAGACAGACCTGCCTCTACCAGAACACGCACCTTCCCATCCCATGAATGCTCAGATCTCTTGTCTGCTCCTGTGGGCTCAGGTATCATCTCTACACAATTAATTTTCTAATCTATATATTTGGCCCAATGCTTTCTCCTGAACTTCAACCCTCAGTACCTACTGCCAGCCAGACATATCCATAGAAATATTGGGAGGGAAGGAAGGAAGGAGGGAGGGATGGAGGGAAAGAAGGAAGGAAGGAAGGAAGAAAGGAAGAAAGGAAGGAAGGAAGGAAGGAAGAAAAAGAAAGAAAAAAAGAAAGAGAGAGAGAGAGAGAAGAGAAGGAGGGAGGAAGGAAGGAAGGAAGGAAGGAAGGCAGGTAGGTAAGCCCTGGACATAACAAATGAGAATTCCAGCCCTTATAGAGTCCACAATCTAAAAAGAAAGCTGGAGACCAAGGGTGTTTTGGGCTAGAGAGTCACAGGAATGATAGAGTCAAAGAATAATAGGTCAAAAACTCTTTTCAGAAGCATTTGTGGTATTGATTTGATTACAGTTCCTAGAGCAAATTTTAGGTTGGGAAGGGCACCTGTACAGTGTCAGAGCAGATGATAAGAAGACAACTGGGTAATTGGGAAACATTATTTGATAGTCTGCTGCTGGCTAGGTGTGGTAGGCTTCAGGAATTTGGCTAATTCACCCATCAGTACAATTAGACCCCAAGACAAGAGTTCCAGATTCAAGGATTAAGTCCTCCAGTGTATGAACTCTGGAAATCAAATGCCCTGGAGGATATGTTGTCAGGCAAGATGGCAGGGTGGAATGCTAGAAGCAAGAAGCATTTCCCATGCTTCCCAGTTGTTTATGATGTCTCCAACCTCAGTTAACTTGTATTATACTTGCTGTATTCCTACAATAAAATGTAATCACTGAGTGCAAGGATTATTTCCGTTTTAGAGCCTTACAGCCATAGGCATTTAATCCAGATTTGTTCAATTAAATTGACTCTCCTTCTCTTCCACCTATCTAAAGTTCACTATTTTTTCAAGTCCTATTTCTTTTAGGAAGCTTTCTCTGACCAACCCAGACCAGTGACTTTCTAAAGGATATGTCTATAGTAGTAGTGACCCAACTTTTTTCATCTCACACAGACTACTTAAAAAAACAATTAAGTATTTATCCCCATGTTTATTTACTTGTAAGTTATATACATTCTATATGCATAATTATGTAAATTATGAAAGTTACATAAAAATAAGCATTTTGAAGGATGCTGTAAAGATTCAATAATATTCCAACCCATAGTCAATAAGGAGGCAGTGGAGTTTATTAAGTGGAATAGTTGGCATGGTCAGACCTGCCCTTAAGAATAATTACTTTGGCCTCTATGTGGAAGATGATTTGGAAAAGAGAAAACATTTGAGGAAGAAAACCAATTCGGATCCAGTGGTCCAAGTGAAAGATGATGAGGGCCTGAATTAGGGTAAGGAGTAGGTGTATAGAGAGAACGGAACAGATGTGAGAAATGTGGAGGCTGAACCAACAAGATTTGACAGCTGATTGGTGGGGGAAGAGCACAGAGTCAAAGATGACACTGATGTCATGAAAACTTAGGTGACTGAAAGGATGAAGGTGTCTTTGACAATAATAGGGAACTTTGGGGGAAAGATAATATAATAATACCTTCATTCTAGATCACAATCCATCAATGTGTCCTCATCCTATGTGATTTCCTGGATCCCACCCCAAAGGAAAAAGGGATGGATGGAGCTCTTATTCACCTCTTCCCCACCCCAAGAATAGAACCAGATTACTCTTTGTGAGACAAGAGGTGGGGATGGAATTTTCCTAATGTTACCTGCATTAGCAGCTATGGGAAAGTTAGTTATAACAGATTATATATTATATTTGATATTCTATTAGTCATAACAGAATGGGGAAGTTGGGAACTTAAGGTTCCTCCCAGTTGCTTGTGCTATCTCCCTCCTCAGAAAAACTTATATTATACCTATATTCCTATATTCCTACAGTAAAATGTAACTTGCACAGTTGTGGTTCAACTGTGTCCAACTCTTCATGACCCCATGGACCATACTTTCTTGGCAAAGATAATGGAGTGTTTTGTTATTACCTTCTCCAGTAAATTAAAGCAAACAGAGGTTAAGTGACTTTCAGCTAGTAAGTATTTGAGCTAGATTTGAACTCAGGTCTTTCTGACTTCAGAGACCCAGCTTTCTTCTATCCACTGAACCTTTTAGTTACCTCCTAACTTGTATAGTAAGGGGGGACAGAATAATGACAGGATGAACAGGATAAATGTGGTTGTGATGGAGAGAAGCCCTCCAAAGGGTAGGATGCTATCTAACTTATTGGTCAATCCCATGCCTCTTGGAGTCTGGAGTCAGGCCCCAGTACCCCACTTAGAAGGTGACTGGTCAATGCTATACCTCATGGCATCCTGCTTACAGCCCTACTTCTTGTTTGTAGTCCAACTGCACTTCTCCACTAGACTACAGACATAGCACCTAGCACAGGCTGGGAACATGGCAAAGGCAAATAAGTGACAAATTTGTAGAGTTAGAAAAGGCCTTAGAAGTAGTATTATCTAATCATGGGAAAAAAGATCAACTTCATGAGGGCAGGGACAGTTTTCCTTCTGTCTTTGTCTCCCCAGTATCTGACAAAACTTTAAAAATGCTTGTGTACCTGCCTTCATTGCCCTTCCATCTTACTGAACAGCAGCCCAGAGATGAAGTCACTTGACATAGCTGATGGGGCCTGGACAGAACCCAATTTTTTGCCCCTAAATTTCCCCTATAGCCTGCTACTGGTTGATTGGGATACACCAATGTCACAATTTGCCTTAGGAGGGGAAAGAGTCAAATTGACCAGAGCTTAATCCTATACCTAGAACAGAGAAATGCCTTACAAAGGAGTTTTCCTGTAATTCCATTTTCACTCCATATTCCTCATAGAAAACCGTTATCCCACACCTTCCCAGGAGCACAGCAGACCCAGGAAACAGAAACTCACTGGCGACAGCAGAAAGGCAAAAGGTTCCTGTTTTAGAATGTCAGGCTGTGTGGAAAAGGCAGAGGCTGATCAAATTAACAAAGCTTTATTGGAAAAATAATTTCCCTGAAATGTTTCCTGGCAAAATGCCCTTTCCTAAGGGTGGGAGCAGCCCAACTGTGGAATGAGGGACCTCAGTTTTATTCTTCGCTTTATTTCTGACCAGTTGGTAGACTCCTGGCACTTTCATTTCACCATTCCTAAAACCGGAACTGGAGGGCTTTCCGCTCTCTCCAGTATACACTGCATCTCGGTGACACAGAGGGAGTGTCTCTGCGAAGTAAGAGGGTTCCTCCAGGAAATGGGCTCTATAAATAGAATCTGATGGTCCAGGGTTATTTTCCATGCACCACACTGCTTCTCTCCCTACAGGGCTACAGAGATCTCATCAGCAAAGTGTACATGAGGACCCTAATGCTCCCAGCAAACTCAGGTTGATTGCAGACACATTTATAAAATGAATGGATTGTAGATTTGGAGTTAAAGAGCCATTAGAGATCATCTAGTCTAAACCCTTCATTTTGCAGATGAAGAAACTAAGATCAAGAGAGTGAAATGACTTGATCAAAGTTAAACAGGTAGGAAGTGACAGAGGCAGGATTTGAACTCTAGTCCTCCAACTCCAAAATCCAGGAATCTTTCCACTATACCAAGATCCCTCCCTCAGAAGTGAGGAACATCATGGATGTAGGATTATAAGGGTCCCCAAAGAGCATCTAATCCCACCCACTTTTTTTTTGAAACTGTGACCAAGAGAGACAATAGCTTGCCCAAAATTATGCAACTAATAAGTGACTTCCCTCTGTTAAATATTTTCTCTTTATTCTGTATGTAACTTGCATTGTATAAATATGTTTGCATATTGATAATCCCCATTAGATTGCAAGCTCCTTGAGGACAAAGACTATCTTTTGCCTCTTTTTGTACCCCCCAGACACATAGATTTCGTTGTTCAGTTGTTTCAGTCATGTCAGACTCTTTGGGACCCCATTTGGGTTTTTTTTGGCAAAAATATTAGAGCAATTGATTCTCCAGTTCATTTTACAGATGAAGAAACTGAGACCAACAAGGTAAAGTGACTTGCCCAGGGTCATACAACTAGTAAGTGTCTGAAGCTAGAATTGATTGAACTTGGGTGTTCTTGATTCCAGGCCCAGTGCTCTATTCTCTGTACTACTTTACAATTTTTTTTGATTGATTGATTGAAGTGGCAGAGCCAGGATTTGAACTCTGGTCCTCTGATTCCAAATCCAGTGCCAATACACATTTCCTTGGACACATCCACACAGTTTCTAGGAGATCACTATTACTAAATGTTTTAGGACAGAGATAGCATGGTATAAAAGCCAAAGACCCACGCCTTGGGGTTGGGATGATCTGTCCAAGGCTTCAGTCCTGGCTTTGACACATACTTCCTGTGGAATCCTGGGTTAAGTCATTTCGTTTCTCAGTGACTCTAATGCTCAAAACTCTAGACTCTCTTAGATTCTAAGTTAAAAAAAAAGGTTGACTATCTGTATTAGTAGACAAAGTTTCCTTGGTGGGAAACTTCCTTCACTGAGGAAAACACAGCTCTAGGACAAAAAAACATATTAAAAAATAATATCTCCTCATTGGGGATGTAGATACTAAATAATAACTCTAGTCTAACTATCAATAATATAGAATTAGGTCTTAATCAATGATACATGTAAAACTCAGTGGAATTGTGCATTGGCTAAGGGGGACTAATGGGGTTTGGGGAGAGGGAAAGAACATGAAACATGTAACTATGGGAAAATATTCAAAATTAAAATAAAAAAAAGAAAGCAGATAAAAAATAACATCCCTAATTTCCCTCAACTGGGAAATGACTGAACAAATTGTGGTATTTGATAGTGATAGAATACTATTGTGCTGTAAAATGATGAACTGGAGGATTTCTATAAAAATTGGAAAGACTTCCATGAACTGATATGGAGTGAAAGAACACTGTACATAAAAACTGAAACACTGTGGGACAATCAAATGTAATAGACTTCTCTACTAGCAGCAATGTAATGATCCAGGACAATTCTGAGAGACTTATGAGAAAGAACGCTATCCACATCCAGAGAAAGAACTGTGGGAGCAGAAATCCAGAGGAAAACATGATTTAATCACTTGTTTATATGAGTATAGGATTTGAGGTTTTGGTTTTAAAAGATTACTCTATTACAAAAATGAATAATAAGGAAATAGGACTTGAGGGATAATATATGTATAACCCAGTGGAATTGCTTGTCAACACCAGGAGTAGAGAGGGAAGAGGGGAGGGAGACAAGAATTATGTAACCATGGAAAAATTTTTAAAACAAAATTAATAATTAATAATAATAATAATATCCCCACTAAAAGGATTCCTACTATATCCTGTTAAGAGGTAACAGACATGGCAATGTGGGCTACCTGTATATAATGAGGAGATCTCCTCCTCTGTAACCCTGGATAGAGGGAACAGGGATCCATCTGCAATTTAACCAAATTTCTGGGTCAAAGAGATGCTTCATTACATGGTCTAGTTATACAAGGGAATTGTAAAAATAAGGTGATAATGAAAAAGCGGCCTGCTTCCCTGCTCAGAGGCTGACTCGGGGCCATCCATGAGCTGGACAGGGCACCAGGAAAGTAACCTCAGTCTCTGTACTAGGCAGCCACATGAGCATTCCCTAATCCAAAGGTGACACCGCAGTGTCAGGTATTTATACACAGCAGTGTCTCAAATTTACATTTTCTTACAACAGTTTGTTCTTACTTGGTGAATATTTGGTTACTAAAAGTCTTGCAAAAGCTCTGCTCTTTTGAGGCCTAATTCCCCAGCTGCTAGAAGTTATTAAGGAAGAGCTCCCAGATTTTTATTATCTACTGGTTTCTGATGCATTTTTGTTTCTGTGTTGGGTCCTTTTTTTTTTTAATCCCTTTTCAAAACAATCCATCACTTTGGCGCCAAGAAACTGAATATTAAAACAAACAAAAGTCTGAGGCAACAATACCTCCCCATTCCAGCTGACCTGGAGCTATTTCTGTCTAGTGCAGACAGGGAAATACTGATGGAAAGAAATAAAGCTAGTACCTTCCTCTCTCCCTCCCAGTACTCAGAGACTGACCAGGAAGACACAAACAGGGTAAAGTCATGGAGAGGACAAAGAAGGGTGAAGAGGAGATAAAGGGTGTAGTCTATTATAATAAGTTAAGGAACAGAGAGGGTAAGATATAGGAAAGGCTGAATTGCTCACAAAAAAGGGTCATTTTTAAGTTTCAGTTTTTAATTAAATTGGTGTAATAAAAGTATGCATGGAAATCTTTCCACTTTAAAAATGGGGCAGAGAGGGTAGCTAGGTAGCACAGTGGATAGAAAGCTAGATCTGGAAATGGGAGGTCCTTATGGCCACTGATTCTTCCTAGCTGTGTGACCCTGGGCAAGTTACTTAACTCCCCTTGCCTAGCCCTTAATGTCCTTTTGCCTTGGGACCAATCCACAGTTGTGATTCTAAGTCAGAAGGTGAGGGTTTTAAAAAACAAACTTGGAGAGCTTAGAACATTGGACACAGAATGTCAGAACTTGAAGGGACCTTAGAACATAGGATGTCAGCAATGGAAGGGGCCTTAGAAATCATGTAGCCCAAAACCTTTGCTGTCCAGATGAGGAAATTAAGCCCTAGAAAACTCAATGGACTTGTCCAAGTTCTGTCAATTAGTGGAACAGTCAACCATGTTAACCCAGCTCTCCTGATTTCCTCCAGGAGCATCAAGCACTTCCCCAGTGCCCACAAGCCTGCACACCACTTGAGAAAAGGCAGAAAAGCAGCAATGGCCTGCTATGTCTGAGATGCCCAGCCTACCCAAAGGTGTACATCTCCCAAACCGTCTCCCTAGCTCACCATGCAGCCCATCTATCCTTATCCCTCTCAGCCACAAGAGTAGATTAGCAGCCTCTCCCACCCAGGCACAGTCAGCAAAGCTCCATGATAGCATTCAGTTGAGGCAAGAGGGTGAAACAAACTTGTTCTATTCCCAGTCCTTCTCCTCTGAAGATGCCAGAAGAGTCTTAGGCCTCAAGACAGAATTTCCTGAGCACAAGGAATGAATGAAGAAATCATAGAGAATTCAGGGCATCTTTAAAGAGGCCAAAATTCAATATACATTTATTAAATATCTAATGTGTGCCAGGTCTTGTGGGCTGGAGGTTAAGGAAAGGTTCAAAAGAACAAAAAAGCCCTAAATCTCAACATCTGGAAAGGGCTAGAAATCATTCATCTAGTCTAACTTCCCTCCTCTATAATATCCCCGACTGCCTCTACTCCAGCACTGTCAGTGATGGGGAGCTCACAACTGTATAAAGTAGCCCATTCCATTCGAGAACACTTGTTCCTCTAATAGCTGAGCCAAAAACTGCCTCCCTAAAGCATCCATGAGTTGGTCCTAGTTCTATCCTGTGGAGATGTGAAGAATACAAGTTTAATCTTCCTCCCACACAAGAGCCCTTCAGCTATTTGAAGACAGTAATAAACTCTCCCACCACCCCTTTAGTCCTCTCTCCAAGTTAAATTTGGCAGTGGGCACATTGATGGCATTAGGTACACATGACTAGAACATGGGCCAGTGGAAAAAAAAAGTCTAAATGCTCTCTCAGCTAGATCTGGAAATGAGTTTCCTCCCTCGGGATGGGCACAAGGTCATGTTACTTCTGGTGGGGTTTGCCAAAGGGTTAATGGGGATACTTTAATTAAGCCAGGATGCTTCAACCTGATAGAGGAGTTTCACAGAACCATAGATTCCTCATTAAACCAGTCAATCTTTAACCATCACGGGGACCCCCTCTGCTGTTACCCTTCTTTCCACAAGACTGCATATTCATGAGATAGCAAAAGCTTGGGCAGAGAGGGGCAAACTGGAATGGGGCAGACCTGCTGCTGATGGAAGCCTCTTTCAGCCTAACCCGTTAATTATCCACTAAGGAAGGAAGGAGTTTGAATGGGTCAGTTTGGCTCAATGCCTGGAGGAGATGGGTAGCCAGCTCGATAACTAGGCTCCGTCCCCATGGATCAGAGGACTTGGAGTTTGAAGGGACCTTTAAAACACAGCTTGAAGACAAGAAAGCTAAGACCTACAAAGGTGAAGTAATTTTCTAAAGATCAAGGCAGCCATTGAGAAACAGAGCCAGGTGGGAACTCAGGAACTTCAGCCCTAAAGCTAAGGTCCTTTCTCCTTGGAACCGCACACAGAGAGACAAGGATAGGTCTATAACAAGCTCTACTCAGCAAGGACAGACCAACCATGGAGGCTCAATCGGTCAACAAATATGTATTAAGTGTTTCATTTCACCATGTCCAATTCTTCATGAGATCATGGACCATGGTGCTCCATTTTTGTCTATGGCTATTCTTGGCACAGATGTTGGAGAGGTTTGCCATTTCCTTCTTCAATGGGTTACAGCAAATAAAGGTTATGTAGCTTGCTCATGGTCACATAGAAAATGTCTCTGGCTGGATTTGATCTCATATTTTCTTAATTCCAGGACTCTTACTTTATATACTATGTCATCTGGCTACACAATGTACAAGGTAAATGAAAAGCTAATCTCAAAGGGTTCAATGGCACAGTGCTTGAAATGAGGAAGAGACAATTCCTTGAGTTCAAATCTAACTACAGACACTTACCAGCTGTTTGGCCCTATTTGTTTCAATTTCCTTATCTGTCAAATGAACTGGAGAAGGAAATGGTGAACCACTCCAGTGTCTTTGCCAAGAAAACCCCAAAAGAGATCATGAAGAGTTGGACACAACTGAAATGACTGAACAACAATCTCAAAGGAAAGGCACTACTGGTGACAGAAGGGACCAGAAGGTGACAACTAAGCTGAGTCTTGAAGACCACCAGGAAATATTAGAGAAGGGGATAATTAGTGAGAAGGCATGCAATTGGAAAAAAGGAAGAATAGCACAAAAGCCAGTGTCACTGGATCATAAAGCATAGGAGGAGGACTAAAGTGCAAAGAAGGCTAGAGAGATAGGAAGGGCCAGGCTATGATGTCTTAAACCCCAAACATAGGTGTTCAGATTTAATCCTGGAGATAATGTAGTTTATCAAGTGTGTGTGGAAAAGAGGGGGAGTCAGGGTGAAGTGGTCAGAGCTATGCTTTAGGAAAAGCATCTTAGTGGGAAATGGAATGGAGACAGAGGAGACAAGGCAGAAAGATCAGTTAGAAGGCCATGGCAATCATCTAAGTGAGGAGGGCCTGCACCAGGATTAGAGAAAGGGTTAAGACAGGTAACCAACACAGAGCTTTGCCGATTATGAGAGCTTAATCAATCAAAAATCTATCCCTTTATCATCACCTCAATTTTTTCTAGGGTTTGTCCTGGCTGTTGTCATTCAGTTTTGTCCAACTCTTTGGGATACTATTTTAGGGGGTTTCTTGGCAAAGATACTGGTTTGCCATTTCCTTCTCTAGCTCATTTGACAGATGACAAAACTAAGGCAAAAAGAGTTAAATAACTTGCCTAAGGTCACATAGCTAGTGTTTCAATTCTGAGGCTAGAATTGAACTCAAGCCTCCCTGACTCCAGGTCAAACACTATCCACTGGGCTACTTATCCATCCCAGCCCTGGCCAAGAACTTGATAATTTGACTTCCAACCTGGTCTGTTCAGTTCTTGAAGGAAGGACCTATCTTTGCCTCTCTTTGTATTTTTAGAGTTTTGCATAAAGTCTAACATACTTTTTTAAAAAATCAGTTACACATAGAAACAATTTTTGATAATTGTTTTCTGACATTTTAGGATTCAGTTTTCTCCCTCCCACCCTTTCATACCTTGATATAGATAATACCAGTGCTTATTGATCAACATATAGTAAGACCCTTCCTAAGTGATAGCTCTCCCAAAAGAAACAGGCAATGTCTGTTTTCAAAGATGGAATGGGATAAGGGATGGGGTTCCTTGGTCGTGCATCCTGGGACTGAAACATGGGTCCTTGTTTTGTCAATTAACGTGACCTCAACATTTTCTTCTTAAGTACCGAGTCATCCTGTAGCTTTTCTAAAGGGGAGAAGAGGGGTACACTTGTCCCCCATTCCCTCTTTTGTTCTAGAAGCCTGTTTTTCAGTTCAGCCCCCACACTCTGCTCAGCTGAGCATCATCTAAATAGCACTTAAAACAACCACTGCAACAAAAATCCAGAGGTAGAGGAACATCTCTGGAACAGCTTTGAAAAATATTTCTGAGGGTAGGAAGCAGGCTTCCTCTGCCCTCCACTCAAGTTCTCCCATCTCTTTATTGTAGCAAGGGGACCTTGAAGTTCTAGAAAGAAAAGTCTATAGAATGTACTCTGACATAGGCTATGGAAATGGACAGGTTTCAAATATAGACTCGGTAATGGACTTCATTCTGTCACTGAAGACCAGCTGAGGGGCAGGTAGGGGACAGAGTGGATAAAGAGCCAAGCCTGGAGTCAGGAGGACCTGGGTTTGAACCTGGTCTCAAGACACTTCCTAGCTGTGTGATCCTGGACAAGTCACTTAACCCCAACTGCCTAGCCCTTACTGTTCTTTTGCCTTGGAACCAAGAGCTAGTGTCAATACTAAGACAGAAAGTAAGAAATGGAAATAAAAAGACAAATTCCTTGAGGAAAGGGACAGTTTTTGTCTTTCTTTGTATCTTCAGGTTTGAGTGCTCAGTGCCTGACACACTGTAAGTCCTTATTAACAAATGCTTATTGATTTGACTTGATTTGATCTTCACAACTAGCCTGTGGGGTAGGTGCTAATATTATTATTATCCTCATTTTCCAGATGAAGAAACTGAGGCTCAGAGAAGTTAGGTGACTTGCCTAAAATCATACAAATATCATGTGGAAGAAAGACTTCAACCTAAGATTTCCTGATTCCAAGGCAACCTCTCAGTCTCTAAATATATTATAAGCAATAATACCTGTCAACGTGTCTCAAAAGAGCTAATGTATATAAAACACTCTGTAAACCTTAAAGGGCAATGTAAGCAACAACAATTGTAAATAATTGTTCACATTACCTCCTTTCTGATCTTGTTATAAGGAGGGCATTTTGTAAACCATAAAATAATGTAGAATGCTATTATGTTATAAAGTTAGCCCATGAAGCCACACACAGCCCTTGTGTGGGTCCAAGCACATGGGCTTTGTTGGAGACCACACAAATGAAATCATGGGTCTTTTGAAGTCTTAAAAAGGAAGCAGGATCCGGCAGATTGGGGCTTGGAGGCCATTGTTCCAGGAGGTTGGATGTCATGGGATTTGGTTAATAACACAAGCAAAAATTCCCAGAAAACTAGACCTAGAAGTAGGTCATTGAAATGAGGAGCCTGCTCTTGGAGAAGCATTCACCCTATCAGTCCTTGCATTTGAGGGAAAAGTCTCTTTCTCTACAGGATTACCCTTCATGCCAAGGGGCAGAAGAGAACTTAAAAAGGAGAAAGGATGTTTGACAAATTGGAACACAACAAGGAGGGGACTGCAGAACATCAATTGGGTCTCTAATCTTATCCCCTCTCATACTCTCTAGGAGACTGCCCCTTCTGTCAGCCCCTCTCTCCTTAATTTTTTAAACCCTTGCTTTCTGTCTTAGTAACAGTTCTAAGACAGAAGGGCAAAGGCTAGGAAAATGGGGTTAAGTAACTTTCCTGGGGGGGTCATACAGCTAGGAAATGTCTGAGGCCAGACTTGAACCTAGATCCTTCCAACTCCAGGTTTGGGACTCTATCCACTATACTATCTGGCAGCCCTTCTCTCCCCTTAATTTTTAACTTCTAACCTTGACTTGAGGCCTAGAGAAGTTGTGTGATTTACCCAAGATCACATAGGTAGTGTCAGGGGTGAGATTTAAACATAAAACCCAGTGTTCTTTATTGCCTGTGTTAACTGACTTGCTCAAAGTCATATAACAGATTCATGGTAGAACTAGAACTTGGGTCTCCTAATTCCCAGATATATGATAGAACCACCAGCATTTTATCTGTCCCATTCAGAGTACATGTTGCCCAAGTTATGACATGTAATCAGCCCCAAGTGCAAATATCTTGGATAGGGACTGGAAAGGAACAGTGGGCTAGGCTCAGAATTGAACAGGAAGAAGATGGTAGGTGGACGGTCACATGGGAACCAGAGCTGTGCTTTCAATGATCTCGTTGCTTCCTGCCAGAAAAGCTCATTTCTTTAACTTCTCTTTTCTCAGTGAATTCTCATTGACTGTGAATCATAGTGTGCCATGATTGCAGAAGAGGCACAGTGCAGGTGACTCAAAAGGCAATGGAACGGCGCAGAGTGGGTGTGAGTAGGTTGCAGCACATTACCAAGGATGACTTGTGCATGAGAAACAACACAAGAGACATTGTCAAGGACATGCATGAAAGGAACAGGAGGTGGGATGGTTACACAGCTCTAGGTAAACAGCCGGAGCTCTGCTCTGGGTGCCCTGGAGATGTTCAAAGTGCCTGAAGACACCAACATATTAATTAGGAGAACTTGAATACACAGGGAAGCGTGGTCCAGTCAAAAGCGCTCACTAAGTTCCATGTCATTAAGTTTGCATGTCAGCAGAGATAGGTGGCTCCCAGGGAAAGAAATAAAATATTAAGTATTTGAGAGAGGCCAGTGGAGGGGAGAAGAAAGTGGGTAGAAGGAGGAATTTACTGAGGTTTGGTGTTTTTGGGGGGAAGAGTATTAAATTTGTATGAGAGGGGGCATGTAGGTGGCTCAGTAGATTGAGTCATCTCTCTCTCTCTCTCTCTCTCTCTCTATCTCTCTCTCTAGGTTCAAATCTGGCCTCAGACACTTCCTAGCTGTGTGACCCTGGGCAAGTCATTTGATACCTACTGCCTCGTCCTTATTGCTCCTCTGCCTTAGAACCAATACACAGTATTAATTCTAACACAGAAGGTAAGGGTTTAAAAGAAAATCATATGAGACTGAAAAAAAAGGCCCTAGATTTGGAAGCAATGAACCCCTGGTTTCCCAACTCTGCCATTTACTACCTGTGAAACCTCAGGCAACTCACCTAACTCTTTAGTCCTCAGTTTCCTCATCTGTAAAATGAGAGGATTAGACCAGATCACCTCAGGGGCCCCTTCCACCTCTAAATCCATGTTCCTATGATTTTCTATGGGAGCCATGGACAAGAACAGAACAAGGTGAGAAAATATGGTGAGTTTAAAATGTATGTTAAACATGTAAAGCCCAGTAGAATTGTATGCTGGTTATGGGAGGGGGGGTGGAAGGAGGGGAGGAAAAGAACATGAATCATGTAACCATGAAAAAATATTCTTAATTAAATAATTAAATAAAATTTAAAAAAAAACTAAAGTGTATGTTAGCAGAAAGATAATCCTCACTGAGGAGATCAAGGATCTCTCTAGGGATTTAAGTATATATAAATCAGCCAGACATATATTACCATGTTTGGCCATCAAGAGGTGATACTTTTTTTTTCTCTTAACAGCAGCAACTCATAAACTCTTTACCAATACATTAAGGAGCTGTAACTAGCAGGGGTGGAGGGTTGGCACTAGTGGTGCCCACATCGATGAAGTCTTAGGTTTTTGAAATATTATTCACGTAGTAGGAAAAAATGGAGCAAAGGTAACATACTTCTGCATACACCAAGAAAGGTACTTCCTTTCCCTGTGTAGGAGTCCAGCTAATCCCACTCATACAAAGTCCTGGCCTGTTCTCCCTCCCTGCACATGTCAGAACCTACCCTTGACTTCACAATTACATGTACAAATGGGCCAATGTTGATGCCTGGCCAAGCTATACTGAGCTGAATCTATCCTCTGAGCAGAGATCTTATCCCCAGGGAAGAACAATGTTACGGAGAGGGATTATGGTTCTCTGTAGTCATTTATAGTGTGTGGTTTGGGTGGGGGGAGGTAAAAGAAATGTCCATTTGGGATAGGATTCGAATATGGAGTCAATGTTCTTTATTGCCCCTCTTAAAAAAAAAGATAGTTCTATGGGAAAAGCGTTATTGGGAAATATCTCTTTATAAAGCAAATCAGAGACCTTAATATTTTTCTGGACTTGGGCAGGAGGGCTGGGTCATTTAAAAAAACATTTATTATTTATATTAGATGACAAATTCCAAGCTAGAAGGGACCTGATTCAACCCCTTAACCTTGCAAGTGAAAAAATTAAGCCCCAGAGATCATTTCATTCACTTGGCTCTGAATTTATATCTTGGGCCTTTTAAAATATCCATCTGATTGAGAATCCAATGTCCCAAGTAATTGATATTCCTAAGGAGTCTCACTATGAGAAGCCAACAGCAGATGTTAATAATAATCAGACAATCTAAAGCACTTTCAAGTTTTGTGGGATCTTGCTGTGAGGGGTTCAAGCTGCAGCAAAGAATTTCATAGTGCCCCCCAGAACTCTAAGAGAGGGGGCAGTTAAAGGCAATTGGAACCCTGGTATAAAAAGGCAGGACACCTGGCTTGCAGGGTCTTGGGTCCTGGTCCTGATCCTGTTCCTGACTCTTTGCTCGGAGATCTGAGCAGAGGGGCAATCTGTGTGGCTCTGGGCTGGGTCATTCAGTCTCTGGCAGCCTAAGCTGTTTTACTTTTGTTAAACCTTCAAACAATACCACAGTCTACCTTAGTTTAACTATCTAGGTTTAGAAAGAAGAAGATTTGGAGGCATAGAGAGGTGATCAGCCATTCAAGATACATTTCCCCCTTTGGGGGGAGGGGCTGCTTTTGACATTACTGTTTAGGTAGTTTTTTTCTTTACCTATCAATCCTAAACCATTTCCCTCTTCCCATTCCCAAATATCATTAAACCCTTTTCATCTAGGAACAGTGTCTGGTTACAGATATTTTGGGGATATACTCACAACCTCCATAAGCCAAGTTCTTCCTACTTGTGGCTCTGAAATTGATCCTAGCTTCTGAGCCAGGGAATTGCTTCTAAGACTTCAAGCTTCACCTATTCTATCCTTTGGGGAAATAATTCAGATAAAGATATCATCATAAGAAGTTTAGCCTTTCCCTACTTACCATTTTGGCCCAGAAGTTATCAAGCCAGATTGTCCACCATTACCAAACTGTTGACTGACTTCCAACTGTTTAGTGGGAGGAGGGAGGTGAAGGAGCACTTCCACAAGCTCCAGCCCCTCCCATTCAGTCAAGCCTGCCTCTGTGTGTGTGTCTCTCCAAAGACCTGGGATTAGGGAGACTTCATTGCTACCATCCAAGGTCATAGCTGCTTGTACCTGAGTCAACATTCAAACCCCGAACCAAAGCTCTTTCCACACCACATTACCCCTACAAAAGTAGACCGTTCAGACAATACTCTATCCTGGAGAGCTGAAGTGGCCCTAACAAGCAGGATTTTAGGTCATCTCACTCAAATTTAGGCAGGGAGGAGAAAATCCATTTAACTACAAGTGGAATTTTCCATTGGTCAGAAAGAGGACACGCTAATTAAGAGGAAATTGACAATTTCAAAATCCTCTTTCTGATGTTATAAGTCAGGGAGGGGCCAGGATCTCAAATTGGGTCACAGCAAAGTTATCCTCTATTCCTGTTCAGTTCTAATTTCCCAAAATTCTTATGGGGAGTGGGGTCACTAGCAGATGTGTTCAGGCTAAAGGACCCACCAGTGGGGTCACATGTAGTTCTTACCAACCATTCTCCAATCATAGATTTAGAATTCAAAAGGACAGAAGAGATCATCTAATTTTCAAGCCCTTCATTTTACAGATGAGGAATCTGAAGCTGTGGAAAGTTAATTCCTAATTTTGCTCAAGCACACAGGCAATGCCAAAGCAAGATTTGAACTTACATTCTCCAATTCCATGGCCCATGTTCTTTCCATCTTATGATACTATCTCCCAATTTCTTTGTTTGAAAAAAATGTTATCGACACTTAAAAAAACCCCATTACTTCCCAATAACCCTTCCCCCCTACCCCAGGATTATCCTCTGTTTTTTAAAGTAATTAAGCATAATAAATTATCAAGGAAACTAAATATAAAGTAGTATTCAATATTTTGTTTCTGACATCAGATAGGATGGAATCAGTCACCTTTAGGGGCTCCCTAGGAAGCTCGGTGACACAGTGGATACAGCAATGGACCTGGAGACAGGAAGTGGGATCAGATCTGGTCTCAGAGACTTACTTTCTGTATGACCCTGGGCAAATTGTATAACCTCTATCTGTTTCAGTTTCCTCAATAGTACAATGAGGGTCATAATAGCACCCACCTCCCAGAGTAATTGCGAAGATCCAGTGAGAAATTTGTAAAGCACTTAGTGCCTGACACACAATGGATGTTTAATAAATGTTTGTTTGTTCCCTTCTTTTCCTGCCTCCCTCCCTCTCAATGTTATCCAGGCCAGTTCCCCACATTTAAGAGCAAAGTGCAGTCTGGACACCTGGAAGAAGGAGTACTATAAGCAGGCCAGGGAAAAAGGACAATTTCATACACTTGAGACAAAGAAACTCAGGATGAGGATTGGGGGTCATTGAGCAAGACTGATCCTGACATAACCTCACTGCTCTCACACATAAGACAAGAACAACAAAGGAGGAAGGAAAATACAAGGATAAAAACTATAAGGGGCAGACGGGTGGCTCAGCGGATAGAAAGCCTAGAAATGGGAGGTCCTAGGTTCAAAACAGACACTTCCTAGCTGTGTGACCCTGGACAAGTCACTTAACCCCCATTGTCGAGCCCTTACCACTCTTCTGTCTTAGAACCAATACACAGTATTGATACTAAGAAGAAAAGTAAGGATTTTTTTTACAAAGATAAACTATGATGCAAGTCCAAAGTATGGCACTGAGGACAGAATGTAAGCTTCTAGAGGGCAGAGATTTGATTTTTGTTTTTGTATCCATTAGATTGTAAACTCCTTGAGGGCAGAGATTGTGTTTGCCTTTTTTACTAGAATTAAGACAAAACTAAATTAGGTAATTAATAATAATTACTGGCAGTGTGGCATGGGGAATAGAGGAAGAATTGGGTTCAAGTCCTGCCTCTGACACATAGTGGCTTTGTGACCTTGGGTAAATCACTTTGCCTTGGTACTTTAGAGAACTCTCTAAAATCACTGGTGGTTGTGGTTCAGTCAGTCTGATTCTTCATGACCCCATCTGGAGTTTTCTTGGCAAAGATACTGAAACAATCTGCCATTTCCTTCTCTAGCTCATTTTTCAAATGAGGAAACTGAGGCAAACAAGATTAAAGTGACTTGTCCAGGGCCACACATCTAGTAAGAGACTGGTTTTGAACTCAGGAAGATGAGTCTTCCTAACTCCAGGCCTGGAGCTCTATCGACTGTGCCCCCTAGCTCCCCAAGATCACAGGTAGGGAATTTCTTCATCTGGGGGTTCTTGCTAATAAAATCACAGGTCCAGCCCCCATTCCTAATACTTCAAATAGCTCACATTTATAAAGCATTTTAAGGTTTGCAAAGTGTTTTGTATATGTTGCCTAATCCCACTGATACCAAATTGGGATGGATGATGCTCTCTATCTCCGATGAGGTGAAGAGTCCTTTTACTAAATCTGTAAAAAAAAGGCTGGGCACTGTACCTAGAAAGATGCCCAAAGAGTGGTAGCAGAGAGATGAATACTAGACATGAAATCACAAGTTTCCATCCCTGTTTCCTAGACAAGTGACCATAGGACCTAGTCCTTTCTCCTAGAAGACTAGGAAGGTTCTCTGGGGGAGGGAGGAGTGGCATATTGGCACTTGACAATGTTATAAAAAACAAACTTCTGCTGGGGTAAAAGTGGGATGCCAAAGAATATTGGTATTACCTAGCTCACAGGGCTATTGTGAGGCAAGAACTGTGTGAGCCATTCAGTGCTATAGAAATGGGAGCTGTTATTATTCCTTAAGAAAGAAGGCCAACAAATTGCATTTAAACATCTTTTTGACAGCATAATTTCCATAGAAACAATGAATGCTCTCATACAAATTATTCATCTATTTTCAAAGGCATTTACAGAATTTTCTGTGGCATACTTTGATCCATGTGGTGACTGTGTACTTGAAGATAACCTATGAAAGGCACATAATGTATCAGAGAGCCAAGCCTGGGAGTCAGGAATGAATGAATTAATGAATGAATGAATGAAGAATTTTATTAAGTACCTACTATTTGCAGGTACTGTGCCAACCACTAAGGATACAAATATAAAAATTAAGACAGTCCCTGTCCTCAAGGATCTTAGTGGGGGAAGTCAATACATAACGGATGGTGGTAGCCAGAGGGGTTGTGTTTTTGTCTTGGAAGGCACTGGACTACAGAACAGTCCATTATTATGATTATCGTTGTTATTCTGAATTTATTACTCAAATCGAGTTGTGAACTTGTTTGAAACCATCTCAGCTTTGTCCAACCACATCACAAGAACCCAGTATAATAAAGAGTACATCAGACTTTGAGTGCAGAGGCTCAGATTCAAATTCTGGCTCTGAGAGTCAAGACACCGACCTCTCTGGGTCTCCATCTGCCCATCTGTAAATGGAAGCAATAATAGTTGTACTAAGAACACAGGAATGGCTGCATATTACCTGTGTAACATTAGGCAAGCGTCTTGGGTCTTAGTTTGCTCATATGTCAATCAATAGGGTTGGACTACCTGATCCCTAAGTCCTTCCACAAAATCTTAAATCACCTAGTAATACGGTAGGATCTTGTATTTGGAATTATCGTGAATATCTTCACAACATTACAGCCCCTTTAATATCTAAGAGGAACTTAGACGGCTGAGAGGCACATACCTGTGGTGGGGCTGAGCTTCCTGGAAAGGGAAAGGAAAAGGAAGGGGAAAGGGAAGAGGAAGGGTTAATTAAGCCTTTACTAAGATAATGGGCATTGTACTAAGTACTAGAGATACAAATACCAAAAAACAAAACAAAACACAACCCCACCACCAAGAGAATCACTGTGCTCAGAGACCTGACATTCTAAAAGGGGTAGACAGCAAATCTAGGGAAGTGATAGCTACGAGGCGATATTTTGACCTGGGAAATCACAGAGATGATAAGTGTAGTCAGAGGATAGTCATTCCCAACGGGGGAGTCTCAGCGGGCTCCTGGCTATGGGACTGTCAGGACATGGAGCCTCGGACACAAGAGGACACCAGACAAGCCTTCCTGATTCTACATGAGTTCTACAACTCCATTGCTCCTCAAGAGCCACAGACTCTTTCTTCCTCCCCTTCCTTTGGCACGGTTTCTTCCCTGACTGCTCAGGAGCCCGAGGATTCCCAGCTCTAGTTCAGGCTTCTGTGAAAGAAGATATAGGTCAGGTTTCAGGTCTAAATGCCCTCATGCCTGGCCTGGACTCCTGAAATAGGAGCCAGGTCACTCCAGGGCAGGGAGCCTGCTTCCAAACAGTGAATGGTGTGTGGCTCCTGGGTCCCAGGGGCCCAGTGGCTACAATACTAATGCAAGAAACATTTGTTGAGTGCTTGCACACAGGAAGGAAAAAAAAAACCCAACTACTCACAGAACTTATTCTAACAAGAGAGACATGTATACAGGGTTACAATATAATAGGTGTGTGTATACAGAGCTATAATACAAGTTAGAAAGTAACACATGACAAATGCTTAGAGAGTTTGAAAGATCATTACTCATAGATGGAAGGGTAATGACTTCAGTGAATTTAGGTTCTGGTATTGAGGGAAGTAGGAGACAACTAGGTGGCTCAGTGGATAGACCACTGGGCCCTGCAGTCATGAAGACCTAAGTTCAAGTCTCAACTCAGACACTTACTAGTTGTGTGACCCTGGACAAGTCCCTTAACCCTGTTTACCTCAGTTTCCTCATCTGTCAAGTAAGCTGGAGAAGAAAATGGCAAACCACTTGGGTATCTTTGCTAAGAAAACCCCATGGCAGTGTGGTCTATGGGGTCATGAAGAGTCAGACACAACTGAACAACAAATTATTTTTGTTGTTGTTTTAAAAAATGTTTATTATCATGAAAACACATTTCCTTATTGGTTATTGTTGTAAGAGCACACTTATTGAAACCCAAACTCCCAAATAAAATCATAAATACACTGATATGGAAGATAATATGCCTTAATCTGCATCCATCCAACTCCAGCAATTCTTTCCCTAGTGGATAACATTCCTCCTTCATAAGTCTTTTAGGATTGCTCTAGATCATTGCATTGCTAAAAGTAACCAAGTTTTCACAATTAAATAACAAATTATTGAGGGAAAGGGTTGGAGCCACTGGAGAAGGGAAACTCGTACATGATATAGTAGATGGTCTGGGAGGCAGGAAGAAACGGGTTTGAATTCCACCACTGACACATTTCCTAGCTGTGTGACAATGGACACATCGCCTCCTCTCTGGGGCTTTTTACTTACATGCAAAATGAAGATAAGAGTAAGCCCTGTTTTTGCCTTATGGGGCTGATTATGTCATTTGGCTAAATGGCATACAAAGAAGAAAAGAAGCAGGCAAATGGGAAAAAAAAATCTTTGCACTTAGTTTCTCTGAATAAAGGCCTAATTTCTAAGCTATAAAGGGAACTGATTCTAATTTATAAGAATAAGAGCCATTCTTCAACTGATAAATGGTCAAAGGATTTGAATAGGCAGTTTCCAAAGGAAAAAATTCAAGCTATCAATAACACATGAAAACATAATCACTAATAATTAGATTAACTGAAGTATGTGAAACAGCTGTAAACTTTAAAGTATATTATATAAATGTCAATTACTGTTATTGCTTCTTTTAATTACCTGATCTGAACAAAAGCTCTCAACTTGACTCAGAGTGATGGACCCAGTGAGTTAGGATGACAATAAAGCACCTTCTCCAAGCAGAGAGAGTCCACATTGGTTCAATCCAATTTATTTCAATTTAGTTCAGTTTGACAGATGTATTTATCAAGTGCCTACCATCACGGAGCCCTGTGCTGTAATGTAAGCTATATAGTCTGTGCCATCATTTAGAACATTGGGTGCATCTAACCCAGCTCTTCAGAGCAGAACAGGAGTAATAATAAAAGCTAATATTTATATAGCCCTTTAAGGTATACAAAGAACTTTGCAAACATCATCTCCATTTATCCGCACAACAATCCTAGGAGGAAAATGTTTTTATGATTCCCATCTTACAGAGGAAGCAGAGGTTACAGGCTCTGAGCCAGATAGTGGGTAAGTGACTTGCCCAAGATCAAAGAACAATAAAGTGCGGGCAGCTGGTGGCTCAGTGGATTGAGAGCCAGGCCTAGAGAGGGGAGGTTCTGGGTTCAAAACTGGCCTCAGATAGGCTCTGAGCCAGCCAGAGGGTAAGTGACTGTCCTCAGACACTTCCTAGCTGTGTGACCCTGGGCAAGTCACTTAGCCCCCATTGCCTAGCCCTTACTGCTTACTGTAAAGGTGTGAAAAAAAAATCTATTAAGTGTCTGAGGCCAAATTTAAACTCAGGTCTTCCTTTCTGATGCTCTATCCACTATTCTACCTAACTTCCAAACCTCCAAACTTTCTCAGGGTCTAGAGTTGCCTTCGGTATTATTGCTTTTGTTGTTCAATCATGTCCAACTCTTTATGACTCTGTGGGTCTTTCTGGCTATTTTCTTCTCCAGTGAGTCTCCGTTTTACAGATGAGGAACCAAGGCAAACACAGCTGGTGTCTGAGGCCATACTTGAACTCAGGAAGATGAGTGCTCTACCCACTGTGCCATTTAGCTACAGCGTTATATACACACCTAAACCATCTCTAATTTCCCCTTTATATGTCTTTAAGGATCTTTTCATTTATGAATTTATTCAAATCCCCTTAAACTGAAAGAATAAGATAATGCGTCCAGTGTGGGATCAAACAATAGACTCTTTAAAAAGCACCCCCCTCCCATGTCTAGAACACTGCTAGGCTCTGTGAGGGAGACAAAGTAGTAATGTATTGTTCCAGATATAGACCATCCCTGAATAAAAGACACACCCCGACCAGGAAAGCACTTTGAAAAGAAAATGATATCTGAATCTACACCAAAAAAACCCCCACAAAATTATCATACAGAAATCTGTATACACACACTTATAAAGGTGTTTTTCTCTTCATTACTTTAATTCAAAATAAAGATTCTTTTTTTTATTATTCCTGGTCTTTTTATCTTCATCACAACGTTTAAAAATAGCTTAAGGCTATAATTATAAGTCACACTAAAGTTCAATTCAAGCTAGATCTGGAAAAAAAGGTTCAACCTTTATTTGGAACAATGATGAGACAAGGTCTCTGGGGGTGGGCACTGGGTCTAGTCAGGCTATTGAGACCCCAGATGGCAAAACAAGGTGTTCCAAAAGCCTTTGGGGAGTCTGAGGTTACTAAAACTGCTTGAGAGGGGCAGCTGGAGTTGGTTTAAAACATACACACACACACACACAAAATACACAGTAACTGAAACATTGGGGAAAGATCAAATGTGATAGACTTTGCTACTAACAACAACGCCATGATCAAGGACAATCTAAGAGACTTAAGCAAAAGAATGTTCTCCACCTATAGAGAAAGAACTGTGGGAGTAGAAATCCAGAAGGAAACATGATTTATCACTTGTTTATATGGGTATGTGATTTGGGGTTTTGGTTTTAAAAGATGACTCTATTACAAATATGAATAATAGGGAAATAGGTACAGAGTGATAATACATGTATAACCCAGTGGAATTGCTTGTCAGCTCCAGGAGGAGGGAAGATGGGAAGGGAGACAACGTGAATCATGGAACTTTGGAAAACATGTATAAATTTGTTACTGGAATAAAACAAAGAAAAAATATTTAAAAAACACATACACACAAAGACTTTGGGGACATCCTGTATATCTAACAAAACAAGGCTCTTTGTGATGAGGGCCAAATAAAAAGTACAAACAGATAAGGGAGACAGTGTGGGATAATAGAATACTAGACCATGAGTCAGGATGGCCTGGGATCAAATCTTATATCTGACACTCAATAGCTGTGTGACTAGAGACAAATTACTTCCTCATCTGTAAAATGGAGATGATTACTACCTTACTTATCTCTTAGGATTATTGTAAAATTCAAGTAAGTTAATGTAGGCAAAGTACTTTGCAAATTTTCAAATGCTCTTAAATGTCAGTGATTATCAAATGCTGCTGGAGCTCAGAAAAGGAGGGGAGCAGGGGTTATCACAGAAGGCTTCCTGAAAGAGGAGGCAGGATTTAGGTTAGTCCTTGAAGAATGAACAGGATTTCCACAGACTAAAGCAGAAGAGAGAGAGCATTCCAAAGCAGGCGAAGACAAAGAGGATACCTTAGCTAATAGGAACCTTAGAGATCAAACTAATCCAGGGGGCTGTAAACTCTGGCCAGAGACAAACCAGCGTCCCAAGATGCCAGCAGCCAGTTTTTGTTTTATATTTTTGAATTTTTTAAAAGCCCAACCAGCTGGTATAGGTCACATTGGCCCTCGAGTGGCACTTTTCTTTCTTTTTTTTTTTTTTTTAACCCTTAACTTCTTTGTATTGGCTCCTAGGTGGAAGAGTGGTAAGGATGGGCAATGGGGGTCAAGTGACTTGCCCAGGGTCACACAGCTGGGAAGTATCTGAGGCCAGATTTGAACCTAGGACCTCCCGTCTCTAGTCCTGACTCTCACTCCACTGAGCTACCCAGCTGCCCCTCGAGTGGCACTTTTCTGACCCTCTGATCTAATCCAAGCCTTTTCCTCCCTTTAAAAATGAGGCTGGGGGGGGGGCAGCTGGGTAGCTCAGTTGGATTGAGAGTCATGCCTAGAGACAGGAGATCCTAGGTTCAAATCTGGCCTCAGACACTTCCCAGCTGGGTGACCCTGGGGAAGTTACTTAACCCCCATTGCCTAGCTCTTACCACTCTTCTGCCTTGGAGCCAATTCGCAGTACTGATTCCAAGATGGAAGGTAAGGGTTCTAAAAAAAATAAAAAATAAAAAAAAAATAAAAATGAGGAGGCTGAAGTCTAGAGTGTTAAGCCTAACGGCAGTCATCTAATATTTATTAAGTACCTACTATGTGCTCCAGACTGTGCTAAGCCTCGTGGAAATGAAGACAAAAAATAGTCCATGATCTCAGAGATTCACAGAGTTAGAATAGAAATTTAAGCCCTAAAATCCAGGAGCCTTTCGACCCTCTCCCTCTACACAGGCGTGCTGAGATAGGTAGGAGACACATCTGGGCTGGTGCAGAAGTGTAGGAGGACATGTAATAAAGAGCAACCCAGAAAGATCAATTGGAGCCACACTATGGAAGGCCTGAAACATCAAGCTGAAAAGCTTGGATGTTGTCCTGTGGGCAAGGGGAAACCAATGAAAATGTAAAGTAAGACTTCTTTTACTTATCCTAAAATGAGGCTACATGACAGTTCTAGAAGAAGAACTGGAAGTGGGAAACAGGGGACCCTGTTTTTGTTTTCGTTTTTAAACCCTTACCTTCTGTCTTAGAATCAATAGGATGTGTCTTCCAAGGCAGAAGAGCCCTAAGGGTTAATAATAAGAGCAATGGGGGTTAAATGATTTGCCTAAGATCACACAGCTAGGAAGTGTCAGAGGTCACATTTGAACCCAGGACCTCCCATCTCCAGGCTTGGCTCTCTGTCCATTGAGCCACCTACCTTCCCTGACTCTGTTTTTTAAACTTGACCCTGAAACTTTTCCACCACTGTGGCCATGGATAAATCACTTTCCTGCTGTCTGTTTTCTCTTCTGTGAAATGAAGATAATAATATGCTACCCTCCTCACAGGGTTATTGTGATGAGAGCACTTTGTAAACTTTAGTGCTCTGGAATTCAACCAAATGAGTATTTATTAGCCCCAACTATATTCCATATTCCCTGAGAGGTATTGCGGATACAAAGACAAAATAAGAAATAGCCCCTGACTTCAAGGAGCTTACACTCTGTCAGGAGGAAAGGATGTGGAAACAGATAAAATATCTATAAATTTGAGGAAGAAGAGAGTGCTAGCCACTAAAGGGATCAGGAAAGTCAATGAGTTATTATTATTATTAATTTCTTTCCAGAGAGGTCCCTTCACAATAATCTCTAGAGCTTGCTGAGCAAATCCATCTATTTTCTCCTTTCTGGGCTCATTCCATTTTTATAGATTAAAAAAAAAGAGAGAAAAAAAACCTTTACCTTCCATCTTAGAATCAGTACTATGTATTGGTTCCAAGGCAGATGAGCAGTAAGGGCTAGGCAATGGGAGTTAAGTGACTTGCCCAGGGTCACACAGCTAGGAAGTGTCTGTGGCTAAATTTGAACCCAGGACCTCCCATCTCTAGGACTGCCTTTTTAGGCACTGAGCTACCTAGCTGCCCCACTTCTAGAGATTTTAATCTTACCTCCCCCCTCTTAATCTCTGAACTCAGGTACACAAGAATAAAGAGGGTGACCTCTGAAGTCAGAGGATCTGGGTTCAAATACTACCTCTAATGCTTTTTACCTGTGTGACTGTGGCCAAGTCCCTTTGCCTCCCTGGGCTTCAGGTTCCTCATGAATAAAACAAGGAAGTTGGATTGGATGGCCTTTGAGGTCCCTTCCAACTTTACAACTATGATGCTATATAACTCCTCAGCAGGGATGATGATGAGTGAGAAAAGGAAAAAACCATCCAGGTCAGGGAAGTCCCAGTGGAGCTGCACATCAGCAGCCCTTAGAAGATCAGAGTCGTTCTGAAAGAGGAGAAAGCCAGCGTCTGGCTACAAAAACTAAACTCTCCAGGGAATGACTTACAGGCAGCAGCCAGTGAGGGTCAAATGATTTATCCCTAAGAGGCCCAGGCAACCCTCTGGGACCTGACCTCAACCTCACCCTCTTTTCCCACTTTTAGAGGAACGGCATAAATACTGAGGCCCTGACAGAAGTCCCAGAGGCACTGGCCTCGGATTCCCACTGACGACTGGGGAGCCGATCTCCTTGCTGTCTTGAATCAGAAGCCGTTTCATCATCCTCTTAAATGACAGCTCTGTCACTGCCTATAACTAGATTAAAAATACATGCACAGGGGGCAGCTAGGTGGCTCGGTGATTTGAGAGCCAGGTGGTCTAGAGACAGGAGGGGTGGTCCTGGCTTCAAATCTAGCCTCAGATACTTCCTAACTGTGTGATCCTGGGCAAGTCCCTTAACCCCACTTGCCTGGCCCTTACTGCTCTTCTGCCCTGGAACTAATATATAGTATTGATTCTAAGATAGAAGTCAAGGGTTTAAAAAAATACACACTACAAATACATTTTAATATACATATTTCTAAAATATATTATCCCATATAGGGACATAATGACATATTTATCTATCATCTGTCTATCTGAGAGGACTGGACCTGGGATCAGGAAAATCTCAGTTCACATCTGACCTCATGTATTAGTTGTGTGACCCCAGGAAAATCAATTATCTTTTCTGCTTGCCTCGGATTCCTCATCAGTAAAATGGGGATAATAATAGCCTCGATCTCCTAGCGCTGTTGTAACAATCAAACAAGGGACCACCAACATGGCTTTACAAACCTCAAAGTGCTATAGACACGCTTATTATTACTAGTGGATGAAGAGGTGGCCTCAGAGTCAGGAAGATGGGGGCCCCCACATGAATCCCTCAAGCCCTCAGCTCTCTGGGAAGCTCTCGCACATCTCATAAATTGCAGAGAAGAGCCTGATTTTTATTGGTGGGAGAAGTTTCTCCCTAAGGGTTCCTTACATTGGTGAAATTATAGGTCTGAAAAAGAATACATAGGTCTATAATGTATATATGTGTGTGGTATAGATCTAGATAGAGATGTTATCTCATTGGCGCCTCACAACAACCCTGGAACGTAGATGCTATTATTATCCCAAGATATTGTAATATAGGATTTTTAACCTTGCCATGTTTTTAAACCAAAAATCAAGCACTCTCTGCATCACTGTCCAAAGCAGCAGTGAGAAGCTGCTAACAATGAAAACCGTCTTTGCTGGAGCCATTATAAAGTATGGATCTCCGTAGGCTCTTTGCCTAAACCGTGCTCGCCAACATTCCATCCAGGGCAACTGACAGGTTGCCCCCAAGCCAATACGGCAAGGTTAAAAATCCTATATTACAATATACGTATGTGTATGTGTGTGTATGTACATATAGATTCTGGTGCGCCATCTTTAGAATGGGCAGGATAATAATGGCCCTCTCCGCTCTGTTGGGTCATTGTTTTTGCTAGTGCTTTTTAGAATCTTAAAGCACTCAGGAGATAGGACTTAGTATGTATCTCCACTTGTATGACTGTATAATCATAAGAATCAAGAAGGTTTGGGGGTTGTAGAATGAATTATTGATGCATTGCCATTGATGCCCACATTTTTACACTTGCATTTGGTCATCTAATCCAACCCTTTCTTTTTAATCTATTTTTTTTCAAAACCCTCACCTTCCATCTTTGTATCAGTTCTAAGACAGAAGAGTAGCAAAGGCTAGACAATTAGAGTTGAGTGACTTGCTCAGGGTCACATGGCTAAGAAGTATCTAAAGTCAGATTTGAACCTAGGACCTCCAAATTTCAGGCTTGGAGCTCTCTTCACTATGCTACCTATCTGCCCCTAAACTAAACACATTTTAAAAAGTTAATACAATTATGGGTCAGAAAAAGAAATCAGCTTTGTCCACCTGATAACCACTCTGCACTGGTTCGGGCTCTACACTAATTCATCCTTGGAATAGCATTTGTGACATAGTTACAATTAAATAAACATATAAATTCATTACTTGGGCCCTCTGTGTAGAAGACATCTAAAAAAGGTAGTTATGTTCAAGCGAAAAGAGAATTCATTCTGTCATCAGAATTAAATGACTTGAGCTGAGTCCTTTGCTCCTGCTGAGCCTCAGTTTCCTCAGCTGTGATAAGGTAATAATAAAGTTTACGAAGCTTCTCTCATGGAGCCATTATGACCAAAGTGCTTTGGAAACTAAAAGGCCCAGATAAATGTGAATCCATAGGGTGGAGAGCTGGAAAAGACCTGACAGGTCCAAACCAGAGTAACCTGAAGCAGAGAGAATTCATGTGACTTGTTCCAGGCTACATAGATAAGATGTAGAATCTGCATTGGACTCAGAATCTGCTACTCCAAATTCAACAGTTTCCATTGCACCATGCAGTTATAATTTATAAAATATATATTAACATATATTATAGAAATATATATTTATATATTTTATTATCTATAATAAATATATATTAATAAATGTTACCAGAATAACATTACCCCAGAATGAGGTATTTTATTATATATAATATATATTAACACATGTTACCAGAATAATATTATCCCAGAATGAGAGATTTAAAAACCAACAGGCTTGGTGGCTTACTGGAAAGAGTGCCAGGCCTGGTGTCAGGGGGAGAGGGTTCAAATCTGGCCTCGGACACATCCTAGTTCTGGGCAAATCACCTAACCCCAACTGCCTCCACCTGCTGCTCTTCTGCCTTAAAATGGATACTTAGACAGAAGGTAAGAGTTTAATAAAAATTAAAAGCCTACAGGGTTTATATTGTTTAGAGGTGGGATGGGTGGGTGGATACAAGTAGAGATAGAAGTAAGAAATCTTTTAAACTACAGAAGAAACGATGGCTGCCTCTGTACATTTCCAAACCAACATTTCTCCCAGCAAATTAGTGTTAAAATGAACTTAACCTTGTTAAGCTACTTTTACAGGGGAAGAAAATCTTTCAGTAACAGACTTCTCCAGAAGTCAATGGCCCCACTTAAATCTGGTGATTTTTTCCTTTCTAGACTGTGATTTCATTAGGTAAGGGAACTGCCTGGTGAGGAAATTCTCTCTGCCAATAAAGATCAGCACTTAGTTTATCATTTAGAGAGTTTCTTGGAACCCTGAGACATTAAGTGACTTATCCAGGGTTACAGAGAAAGTATTTGTCAAAGGTCAGACTTAAACCCACTATATTCTGACTCTTAGACTGGCTCCCTATCTATATACCAAGATGCCTTGGTTCAAAAGCTTATTTCAAGAATAAATCTGTCCTCCAAATGATATTTCTTCAGAAAATGTAGGAAAAGTCAAATGCAAACTCCTATGTGAAGTATTCTCTGATTTAATTCAATAAACATTTATTAAGCACCTACTATGTGTGCCAGGCCCTCTGCTAAGCTTTGATTCCTCTGGTTGATAAAGACCTTTCCCTCTCAGACCACTTCTCTAACAATTATCAAATATTCTTTTGTTTTTAAACCCTGGCCTTCCACCTCAGAATCAATACTATGTATTGGTTCCAAGGCAGAAGAGTGGTAAGGACTAGGCAATGAAGGTTAAGTGACTTGTCCAGGGCCACCTAGTTAGGAAGTGTCTGAGGCCAGATTGGAACCCAGGACCTCCCATCTCTAGGCCTGGCTCTCAATCCACTGAGCCACAACCCCAATTATCAAACCTTTTTTTATTTTTTAAGAATTTAAGGTCATTTATTTATTTAATTTATTTTGAGTATTTTTCCATGGTTACATGAATCAAACATTCTTTAAGTGTGTACTCTAGTCTAGGTATCATACTAGTCAGTCATCAGACAACAAACATTTTGTAATGCGGATATTACAAAATAAACTCAAAGACATGGTTCCTCCTATCACTCTAATGGGTGGGTTACAACTTGGAAGAAATTATGTACAAAGAAGATGTACAAGGGGGTGGCTAGGTGGCTCAGTGGATTAAGAGTCAAGCCTAAAGAATGGAAGATCCTGAGTTCAGATCTCCTCAGTGGCCTCAGACCCTTCCTAGCTGTGTGACCCTGGGCAAGTCACTTAACCTCCATTCCCTAGCTCTTACTGTTCTTCTGCCTTGGAACCAATACTCAATACTAATTCTAAGATGGAAGGTAGAAGCAAATGTACAAACAGGCTAGATGGGAGGTGACTTCTAAGAGATGGCACTAACAGACAGGGCAGGGAAATGTTTCTTGCAGAAAATGGGATTAGAACTGACTCCACTAGGTCCTGGGAATATAGAAATAACTTAATGTGCTCATTCTGTAGTTCCTAAATCATCAGTCATAGATTTTTGAGTTAGAAAGGTCTTATGGGATCTTATTGTCCAAACTCTTCTGGCTGGAGATGAGGAAACTGAGGCACAAGGTCACATAGGTAGTAAGGAGCAGAGGCAGGATTTAAACCCACATCCTCTGATTCCAAATCTAATTCAATTTTCATCATACCACTACTATATATTGTAGTTATCTATATTGGAGGTTTATCTATAAGCTTCATAAGGACAGGACTTAAGTCTTACCTAAACTTTGTGACTTCTCTGGGATTGAACACAGAAGTCTGCAAACAGCAGGTACTTAATAAATGTTCATTGAATTAACATAATGTCCCTCTTTTCAAGAAAATAAATTTAGAAGCCTAGTGTTATATGGCTTAATATTTTCCAAGCATCCACGATCAGGAGGTGTTTGGGAACTAGTCTTTGAATAATCTTGCTTCTATGTAAGCCCCTCCATAAAGCAATATTCCTAACAGGGAAATCTGGGAGCCTGTTCTGGGAAACTAGCAAGAATAGAAAGGGGAAAGTACTAATGAGCTCAATTAAAGTCCTCCCTTTTCATTCTCAGGTTGAGCCTACCTGCCAAAAGGATGGAAAGTCACAGCCAGTACAGGGACTACTCGTTCCAGCTTGGCTCGGTTATCAGCAGCTGGCACTGGTACCATCTTGGCACCATGCACCGAGCTGGAGAATAGGAACATTTCTCTCCACCACTGAGGGATCCATGCCATTTACAACTTTTCATGGAGAACTTAAATGTTGCTTGTTGGAAAGGTACTTTGTTCCCAAACTAATCGATCCTAATTCTAATGGATTTCATTCCTTTGAAAGAAGACCTCTGCCCAGATTGGCAGTGGAAGAGAACAGTTCAGGATGAGTGTGAGTAACAGGGTGCCAACCTGCAGAGGAAACGAGACACAGAAGGCATGATTGAGCAGGTGAAAAAAAAAACACTTGTTCAGTCTTTGGGAGCAAGAGGAAACAGATGGGACAGGTCAAGCATTGTCCTGGTAGCCTTGAAAGTCTCAAAGAACCAGAGGGAGGCCTCCAGTGCATTGACCTCCACAGAAAGTTTATGGGAGGGGGACAGCTAGATGGTTCAGTGGATTGAGAGCCAGGCCTAGAGAAGGGAGGTCCTGGGTTCCAATCTGACCTCATACACTTCCTAGCTGAGTGACCCTGGGCAAGTCACTTCACCCCCATTGCCCAACTCTTATCGCTCTTCTGCCTTGGAACCAATACGCTGTACCAATTCTAAGACAGAAGGTGAGGGTTTTAAAAAAAAAAGAAGAAAGTTTATGGGAAGACATGGATGAACATGATTCCACAGGAATAAGGAGCAAAAGGCTTGGGTTCTAGTGGAGGAGAGCTCATGATGATGAGATTATTGACCAATAAGAAAACTGGAGCAAGCAGGTAGCCCAGGGAGAAGGCAACAACCAAAAGATGGAAGCTGGACTTAGTGTTCAGGAAATCACAACGACCTGGACCACCAGATCCTAGGGAAAAAAAACAAACCTCAGGATCATAATAACGTGGCAGGGAAGAGGAGGATAGGAGGAGGTCAGGGGGAGCTTGAGAAACCTCCTAAATGTTTGACTAGCAAGGGAGAAGATTACATTAATGCAGGAAGGTTAGTGAGAGTCATTTATAGAAGCTAATTAGGAGCCCTTTTAAAGAGCTTCTGTAATTGACAAACTGAGTTTTATATTAAAATAGCACATGCAAAAAGCAAATGATTTCTGTGGCCTGGGGAGATAGTACAACCTCATCCGAAAACACGTCTAAGCCCCTGGAGGCCGACAGCAGTCTGCCGGTGACCCTGTAACCTAGAGCATGGAGCAGACTGTGTCCTAAGGGGCAGGATGTGGTGGGGGGTGTTGGAGAAGGGCCCAGGCCCCCATAATGCCAGCCCCTCCTTTGTCACTTCCCCATGAGCCCCACCTCCACCTCCTTTCAGCCTCCTTGGCAACACTCCCGCTCGTGTGGGTTGTCAGAAGCACCGAACTGGGAAAGTCAAGGGTTAGATCCCTATGGAGGATTTGTCTTCTCTCCCAGAACCCCCTCTTGCTCAGGCTTCTGAAGGTTCTATGTTTAGAGGCCAGAAACAAAGGAGGGATTTCCCCTGGTAGGACCGGATTCTGTTATGGCTTTCTCCCAACCTCCCTCTTTGTCTAAGATCAAACCAGCCCCCAAAACTCAATCCAAATGTCAGAGTACCTAAAGTAGTTGACCCAGAAACTCCAGGCTCAGAAAGATGTAGCAAAGAGGGCCAGCTAGGTGACTCAGTGGATAAAGAGCCAGACCTAGGGAACAGAAGGTCTTGGGTTCAAATCTGGTCCCAGACACTTCCTTAGCTGTGTCTGGGCAAATCACTTAGCCCAAATTGCCTATCTCTTGCTGCTCTTCTGCCTTGGAATGGATAGTTATGGATTCTAAGGCAGAAATTAAGGATTTTTAATTTTTTTTATAAGTAAAGAAAGCACTGGATTTGGGGTGAGAAGAGCTAGGCTCCAATTTCATTTCTTCCTGTTAGTACAGCAGCTGTGTTCCTCTGGACAAATGCTTCCGCTGGTCCTTACCTTTTCCTTTTATATACTGAAGGGATTGGATGGGATCATGTGTAAGGGGATGATGCTGAATTGCTACTTATCCTTTTAAGCCTAATGGGAATGTTATCTGTTCCAGGGAGAACTCGGTATGCACTTATCATGCAAAATTGCATAGTTACTTCTGGGTCTTATCCCTCTACCGGTAGACTCTGAGTTCCATGAGGGCAGGGTTCAGCTTTTATCAAAGCTACCGTGTTGTGAGCACCATAAATGCTTGTTGTATCTCTATTTCTTTTCTTTCAATTCTAAATCCAATGATCCTAACACTTGAGGCCATGGTTTCCCAACCTGCTCTTGGGCAGATTCACTGTGTGTCTGACCCCATTATATTTTGACTCTGACTTGGTATAGGCTTTTCTTGATCTTCTTGAGGATCTCCACTGGCTTTTGACTGGCTCAGATTTTGTTTGGACTGGCTTATTTACCTGGGACCCCCCCCCCCAATAACCTCATCTGCCTCCTAAGTTATAGTTTGAGGGCTCTGAGAGCCAACTTGCTAGAGGGCTGCAGGCCTTGATATCATTTGTGACCATATTCTGTCCTGTTCTGTCATGCACAAGGTACTTCCTTAGCTATGTGACCCTGGGCAAGTCACTTATCCCAAATTGCCCATCCTTTGCCACTCTTCTGCCTTGTAGCTGATAGTTATAGATTCTAAGACAGAAAGTAAGGGGTCTTAAAAATTAAAAATTGCACATAATAGGAGCTCAGTAAGTGTTTACTGATTGATGCTTAGCTTTAGGCTCACCCAGAGCTCCGTACACAAGGCTGTGACCCATTTAGGCCCCATTTCTTTTAAGTGTTTCTTTATTTACTGAAACGATCTCTTTGCTCAAGACAAATCTACTTTATCTTTGAAAGGCATATCTCCAGTTGTACTGGTTGTAAAAGGTCTTTGAGTGACTGGATTCTACTTTGCAGCACTAACAAATGGTACACAGAAATCCAAAAAAAGAAGAGATAAGGCCATCACACTATAGGTGGTCATTCCTTTTCCCCTGGAGGATTTTTAATAATTTACTTAATAACTCCCATTTTTAGGCTTTACAAAGTCCTTTCCTCAGAATGACCCTGTGAAGTGGGGAATGTAGTATTATGAATCTCATTTGACCCAAAGAGAAACTGAAGCTCCAGGAAAAGTAGTCATTTACCCAAGTCACAGCACTAGTGCTGGAGTTGAGATGTCAAACCAGGTTTCTTCCATCCCAGTCCAGGACTCTTAACACTGGCCCTTTCTACTTCTCTGGGTTTCTCAAACTCTTATCCCAGTGATGGTCTTGGGCTGCATCGACCTTGCCCTTATTTTCTGAACAGCATTGTGCAGTATGGGCAGCTGCTGAACACGATAATGATGCCATCATGATCTAGTAGGGGCCTA
Source organism: Gracilinanus agilis (assembly GCF_016433145.1). Classification (NCBI taxonomy): domain Eukaryota; kingdom Metazoa; phylum Chordata; class Mammalia; order Didelphimorphia; family Didelphidae; genus Gracilinanus; species Gracilinanus agilis. The sequence continues at coordinate 339,232,810 of NC_058131.1, read as the reverse complement.
CTTTCCCCAAGATGTCTGTGTAACTCATTAGAAATGAGTCCAATCTCATCAAGCATACAGAAAATGAAATTACACTCCACTGAGTCCAATGGCACCCCAGAATCAATGAAGGTGAAATAGATGAGAATTTTGTATCTTTCATTTTCTATTTGTTATCAAAGGGAATAAAGCATGGATGATAATGGAATACCTGGGTAGAATTCTTCATGGTGGAAAAAAACTGGAAACACAAATGCTGATCATAACTTAGGACACGGGAATGTAACAGGGTGTTATTGGATAGTTTTTTGAAATGCTGAATATGAAGAATTTGGAGACACAGGACGACTTGTATGAAGTGATGGAGAGTGAAGTTAACAGAATCAGTAAAGATATATACATATACATGCATGCATGCGTATGTATTAGAGAGATGCAGATATAATGACCACCCTAAAGAAAGCAAATTGTAAAACATTTTTTTAAAAAGTCAAATAGAAAAAAAAAAGAAAGAGAAAAAGAAAAAAGTCAAATAGAGGGACTTATGAGAAAGAAAACTAGCCACATTCAGAGGAAGAACTATAGGAGAAGAAATACAGAAGAAAAACAACTGCTTGAACACATGGGCTGATGGGGATATTATTGGGGATGTAGACACTAAATGATAACTCTAGTCCAACTATCAATAATATGGAATTAGGTCTTGATCAATGATACATGTAAAACCCAGTGGAACTGTGCATCGGCTAAGGGGGTTTGGGGAATTTGGGGGAGAGGAAGAGAACATGAAATATGTAACTATGGGAAAAATATTCAAAATAAAAATAAAATAAAATAAAGAAAAAATAAAAAGTCAAATAGTGATGAAGTATAATGAATAATTTGGAGAAATAATAAGGAAACCCATATTCTGCCTAAAGGCAATGTGGTACCAGGGAAAGAATGCTGACTTTGGAGTCAGAGGGCCTGGGCTCAAATCTTGCCTCTGGCCTTTACTATAGTGGCCTTGGGCAAGTCGCTTCATTAAGTGAGTCTCAGTTTATTCTTTTTTTTTTTTTTTTAACCCTTATAGTTCGGTGTATTGTCTCATAGGTGGAAGAGTGGTAAGGGTGGGCAATGGGGGTCAAGTGACTTGCCCAGGGTCACACAGCTGGGAAGTGGCTGAGGCCAGATTTGAACCTAGGACCTCCTGTCTCTAGGCCTGGCTCTCAATCTACTGAGCTACCCAGCTGCCCCCTCAGTTTATTCTTATGTGAAATGGGGAAGAGAGTTGAACTAGTTGCGGCCCCATCTAAGTCTAAAACTCTTTCAGTAGAGAAGAAGGAACTATAGGAGTGGAATCCAGCACACTCTGTCAGATGCAGTTGTTGGACTAGATGACTCTGTTTAGAAGTATTTTCCTTCATTACAAAGAAAGGATCTTCTTGATGGGAGGAAGGAACGGAAAGTGGAAATAACTGAGGTGTAAAAACAAAAGGCATTAATTAAACTTTAAAAGAAAACGAAATGGAAAAAAGAGAGAGAGAGAGAACAGGATGCACTGAGCAGGCTCATTCCTTGCCAGTTTTTAGTTCAAAGTCCTATTCCTTGGTGACTCTCGTGCATTTTCAAAGGAAGAGTAATTGGTTGGTAATTTGGAAGATCTGAGTTTTCTTTCTTCTTTAAAAATATTCTTTGATTTTTTTCCCAACTCTGTTGGAATATACTTGTTTTTGATTTTTTTAAAAAACCCTTCAGACAACTTCTACATATTACGATTAACTATTAACTGTACTGTACTTTGCAGCATCTCCAGAGGGGATCCAAAGAGACAGGGCCATCCCACCTTAGGTGCCAATCCCTGTTTCCCACATAATTCTCCAATTACTATTCACTAAAAACTTAAAGTTTACAAAGTGCCTTATAAACATAATCTTATTTGAATCTCATGCTATCCTGGTGAGATGCACATTATTATGCCCATTTTAGAAATTAGAAAACTGAAGCTCAGGGTAAGGTGAGATGACTTGCCCATGATCCCCCAGTGGCAGAGGTCGAGCCCATCTGATATTCCAAAGAGTTTGGAAAGATCAATGTAAAGCAAAAGGGGTTGGGTTTTTTTTTTAACCTAAAACCAGTGTTTGACCAATAACTAGTTTGTTCACTCATCTGTGTCTTTTTCAACTCCCACTGGTTAATGGGTCTTACCTTTGTTTGATATTCACATCTTTCTCTCTATCCTTAACTATCACCCATGAAGTGAATCAGGGTGCTTTCTATTTTCCAAAAGAAGAAATGGGATACTCAGAGCAATTAACAGATTTGCATAAGGTCACAAAGCAACTAAATGGGAGTTCATAATCCTTGGTAGAGCCTACTGGGCCTCCCTGCTATTCTCTATTACACCTAATCATTTCCTTTTTTATCTTTTTAAACCCTTACTTTCCATCCTAGTATCAATACTATGTATTGATTTCAAGGTAGACAAGCTGTAAGGGTTAGGTGATTGGGGTTAAATGAATTACCCAGGGTCACACAGCTAGGAAGTGTCTGAGGCCAGTAATTGTTTCCTTTTACATAAAATAGCCAGCCTGTATCTTTCTCTGTCATATCAATTCCTATTTCTATAACATTTTGTGGATTACTGAGCATTTTGCTCACAACAAAATTTAGTGATGCCCCTCCCCTAAAAAACTGTTCAAGTTAATTCTCACATATTTGTTAAGGAAGCCTAAAGGAGGAATGGATTCTGAATGTAGGGAGTAAAACTGGTTATAGGGATGTCATCTCAGTTCCAGAGAGAAATAATATCTCAGGCATGGCATAGTGGACAGAATCTTATCTAGATCTAGAATCAGAAGGTCATGGTTCAAATCATAATCCTCTAACTTTTATCAGCAGTATGACCAGTGACAAATTATCTCATCTCTCTAGGCCTTGTTTTTCCTCATCTTGAAAATGGGAGCAATGTACTGATTAGAGAATTGCTAACAAATTATGATATGTGAATACAATAGAATATTACCACGCCTTAAGAAACAGTGAAAGCAAAAAGAATTCAGAGAAGCATAGAAAGACATGAACGTGTGATGCAGACTAAAGTAAGGACAGGAAATACAATGGGCTCCATGTTAGACAAACTGGCCATGCTCATAAGCAAAACTAGAAAAAAAGTATACACCATGTAATACAACACAACAAAAAACTTAAATCAAATGCTGAGTAAGTACAATGCCCAAGCTTGGTTCCAAAGAAGAGATGAGAAAATGCATCTCTCTCTCATCTTTGTAGGTTGGAGAAGCAACAGATATGGAATATTGCCCATACGAGTAGATTCCATTAATATATGTATTAATTTTACACCACTGGTTTTTCTTTTCCTCTTTCTTTTTCGGATAAAGTGCCTCAGCTGCTGGGAGAGGTTTCTTTATGTTCCTGAGGAAAGGGATGAGAGAGAAGGTTCCAAGCGCCCCTCCATCTTTTAGCTCATTCGACTCTGCTGCTCCTGAGTGCCAAGTCCCTAACATTCTAGTTCTCAGAGATTCTCTAATCCAAGCTTGCCAGGCCTTCCCTGGCTAAAGGTCATTGCCCATGAGATTACCCAGTCCCCTGAGCACAAATGCCCAGGCATCCCTGAGCCTGAATCTATTGCCAGATCTAAGGAAATAATTTTCTTTCTCCCCCAAGACTTGGTTCAGATACTCAGCTCCTACCCTAGAGATTAGAGGTTATTTACAAATGTTCTTAATTAAGCAATTGAAGGCTCTTTGGGATGTGTCAAGACCCTAAAACAAATTCACCTCCCCATCCCCCTCTGCCTTTTGGGCTGCAGAGACCCATGCTGCCGTGGTCCTGGTAGTTTCTGGGGCATTCAGACACCTTGTCCTGCTCCTAGACCAGAGAGGGCACATCTTGTTCCAATCCTAGATTCTAGCACTATTATATAAAAGGACAGGCACATATGCGAGCACACACACATACAGTCTTACATTCATTAACAGAGTGAACTTAACAGTTGATGAGACTGCATGATAGATGGGGTAGAGCATCTGATCTAAAATCAGAAGGCTTGGGTTCAAATCCTAAGTCTGCTCTTTACTACTTGAGAGACCTTAGGCAAACTGCTTAATCTCTTGGGTCTTATTTTTCTCCTCTGAAAATAGAAGAAAGTTAAACTGGAGGACTTCTAAGGTCCATGATATCTCTAAATCCTAGATTCCTATATATCCTTTAAGTCATGAAGCCCTCTAACAGTTGGGTAAAGCCAATCTCAGGCGGATGTTTTTAAATACATAAATCAAATACACAGGATTACCCAGAAAACTCTGCTTTAGGGGAAGCACTTTGGATTATAAAAGGTTCCTGATACTTTTCCATCTGACCACAGGTTGTCCCTTAGAGAGAATGTAAGCTCCATTGTGTGACATCTATTTCATTTTTGCCTTCAAATTCCCAGGATCTAGCATAAGGTCTGACGTACAATAGGCAATTGATAAATGGTCATTGTTGGTAGATTTATTCTCAAGCTTTTTTGTTCATGGAGCTCTTCAGGGGGAAAGATCCTGCAGCCCACCCACTTGTCCATTCCAAGTCCAATTCCCCTACTGGCCAGGCCTGTTAAGATGATTCACTGAGACAACGCAGAGACATCTGAACCATATCGAAAGGAGCTCAAGTCAACATTTTTCTTACTAGAACATGGAAGGAATCCTGATGCTAAAGAGACACCAGGGAGAGACATTACATTCCTTTGTCAAAAAGCATTTATTAAGCATGTACTACATGACAGGCACTGTTCTAAGTAAAAATTATTTCATTTGATCCACACAACAATCCTGTGGGGTAATTGCTATTGTCCTCATTTTGCAGTTGAAGAGACAAAGGTTAAATGACTTGCGCAGTGTCATAGAGCGAATAAGTGTCTGAGACAAGACCTGAACTCATGTCTTCCTGACTCCAAGCCCAGTGCTCTATCCACGGTGCCACCAAAGACAAGAGAATCGTGGAAGGAATAGAGTTAAATTTTTTTAATAGGTTTAATCTGGGAGAAAAGGTAGGGATAAAAAGACAGGAAGTCTCAGTGAGCACAAAAAGAATTTAAAAGAATTAAGGCAAAAGGAAGAGATGGGAGAACAGGAAATTATTATAAGAGATTTTCATCATCATGTTAAAAAACATAAAGAGGGAACAGTTACAATGATGGTGAGGTCTAAGGTAGAATCATCCAACAGTGAAGCAATTCCTGTCCTTAAGAAACTTCACTAGTTGGGACCTGAGAATGATTCAAACATCACATTACAAATGTTAGAGTCCTGGGACAAGTCCAGAGACTGAAGAGGATACCCAAAGACCCAGGATCCTTTCCCCTTCTCTTCTCTGGAGGGGCCAGACCCAGCCCTGCTGCCAACAAAACCCACAGCAGCTATTTGCGTTGGATCCCTGAAAAGAATGGTTTCCCTCATTCCTGGCTGGTGGAAAGCCCCAGGAGGGCTCTCACACCAGAAAGTTGCCTTCTTTGCTTCCTTCTGGGCTTTCTAAGGCTTCTCACCACACACTCAGGCAACTTGGGGAGGCTGGCAGGGCAGGCAGCTGTCTCTCTCCCCCTGCCTCCTAGCACCAGTACAGCTCACACTCGTACCCCACAAGCTTTCAGGAAAGAGGCAGGTGGAGGGCTTAGTGGAAAAATAAATCACCTTCTCTCAGCAGATACATGGGGGATGGGAGGAGTGTTTAACTCAAGCACCTTGAGCATAGGGGTGTAGCTATTTCCCTAATCTCTTGAACAACGAGGCTTGAGCAAGGGAACACACTGACCCATGGATCTGCTGATTTGATCCTGCCTGGGACCAAAGCAGAGCCCAAAGAGGAAGAGCTATTCAAAAACCACCCACATGGCCCAAATTGGCATCCCTCTCACCCTGCCCCCCCAACCAGGCCTCATAGGCTGCCGCCTCCAGGCTACAACCTAAATATATCAGCCAGTCAGTGAGCACAGAGCCCCATGCACCCCAAATGGGAAGCCAAGGGCTTGGAGCAGAAGAATATAGCTCATGAGTCTTCCTCATCACTTCTTGGTTCCTCTAATGTCATATCTACATCTCAGTTCTCCTAATATTATATCTGCACCCCTGGATCCTAGGGGCTGTGACTAGGATTTTGTTCATATATGCAGTTTTTTCTGTTTTTTTTCCCCCTAGGTCTTAAAGGGCTCGTTTAATTACTCTACCATACATTTGGACAATGCCATGAAAATGACTTTTCAAAGGACTTTCACAGCTATAATCTCAACGGATTTAAGTATTGCATCACCCCTTGTGAGGGCTGCAGGGGAGTCATGCTGTAAGGCCATGAGACAGAAGAATGTCGCCAAGGAACCTTAGCAGTTCTCCAACTGATCAGTGGCTAGTGAATGGAGAGAGCACTGGGTTAGAGTCAGGAGAGATCTTGGCTCAGCTCCAAGTTCTAAAACTTACTAGCTCTGGAAGCCTAGACGAGTCAATGAACTATTCTGAGCCAGCCTCAGCTGCCTCATCTGTAAAATGTGGATGATGACCACATTACCTACTTCATAGGGTTGTCATGAGGAAAAAATTTTGTGAACATTAAAGAATAATGCAAATCCCAGTTGTTGTGACTATTATTCCTCTTCAAAAGTTAGAGAGGGGATGAGATGTTTGCTGGGAAGCATCTCAGTCAGAAGTCCATAATGCAGAAAACTGAAATGGGATATTGAAAGGGATGTGAGAAAAAAAAACAGAGAAGAAAAAGCTAAAAACTCCCAACAACAACAAAAATTTTAAAAAGCAGAACCTTGTGGGTCCTAAAGATGGTTTGCAAATAGAGAAAGAGTTATGGCTTCTCAGCAGGAACTGTGGCTGTGCAAATCCCCAAAAGAAGGGCCAGGATGTGCCTAAATGATGCTCCATCCTGAAACACAAGTAAGCCTCCTGGTGCTCCCTCCAACGGAGGAGACTCTAGCATGTGTTCATTTCATTAGATCTCTACAAACAGTGACCAAGCTATACGTGAAATGAATTGGAAAGTTGGCTATCCCTAATCAAATATGCACTTCTAATAATAATATATTTAAAAACCAGTTCTTTCTTTCTTTCTTTCTTTCTTTCTTTCTTTCTTTCTTTCTTTCTTTCTTTCTTTCTATAAGCCTTTAGTAAGAACCTGCCTGTGCCAGACCTGGGATTATGAAGACACAAAAGAAACAGTACCTGGCTTCAAGGAGTTTACATCCTAATGAAGGAGGAAACATGAACAAAGATAAGCAAATATAAAGTAAAAAGGGGGAGTAGGGGCCACCATTCTATAAACGTGAGTTTCCATTCATAAGTGGACTTATTGCTTTTAATAGTAATCATAGAACAAAATAAAAATAGCATAAAAACACATTTTCAGTGCTTTACGACTTATGAATTATTTCTTCGCAATAATTAAGTTAACAATCTGGGGGGTAGGTAGAATAAGTATTATTATCTCCTTTTTTACAGATGAGGAACCTGAGGCTCAAAGGGAGCATGTGACATAAAAGGTAGCACAGCTAGGATAAGAGCCAACAGCTTTTATTATATGTTTTTACATGTCTGCACCAGAAATACCTGAGGTTGATTTTGAAAAACTTAAGAACTCCAATTAGTGCAACACTCAGCCATAATTTCCAGTGGACCAATGTTGGAGTATGCTACCTACCTCCCGATAGAGAGGAGATGGTCTCAAGATACCAAAGGAGACGTACATTTTGGGACATGGCCAATGCATGTATTTTGTTTAGCTGGATTATATATATATTTCCTACAGGGATTTTGTTTCTCTTTTTCTCATTTGGAGAGGGGAGACAGGAGGGAGAGAAAATAAATGTTTAATTGAAAAAATAAAAAAAATAAAATAAATTACATACCTACATTGCATACATATATATACACTATATACATACACACACATACGTATATATGTATACACATGCTTGCACACACACATTGGGGAAACCATCTCCCAAAACATGGATGGAGCTCAGAATGTTTCAGAAGAGCAGTCATAAACCACCATGGAAAGAGAACAGACGGCAAAGATAATCAAACAGTAATTTCTACTCATATTCTATATTGCTGTAAGGCTGACAAAAATGCTTCTGCCTCTATACCCTCAAGGCAAGGATTGAATGGATTATTGTTTCTTAATTTCCCAGATGAGGAAATTGATACTTAAAGAGTTAAAATGACTTGTCTGGGATCCCACAATTATTAAATGCCAAACTCTATGACCACCATTTTTACCACTCTGCCACGCTGCCTCTTCTATTAGGATCTGTGAAAATGACTGCAGAGCTTCTGTCTTAGCCCAAAGCCCAGCTTGATGATGTCTCCTACCCAAGATGGCTCCCTAGACTGGAGGGGCTGACTTAAGGAAATGGGGGCACACCTGAGAGCCTTCTCTCCTCATTCATTCCCTTTGGATCACGGAGACAAACAGAAAGACCCAAGCTCTCTCACTTTCCTCCCCAAAGGAAGGCCTGGCAGCAGCCATACCCTTACCTTCCTCAGCATCATTCCTTAAAGAAGCTTCAAGCAGTGCCACACTGGCCTCGAAGGACACCTTCTTACGACTGGTAGCGCTCCTCTTCTTCTCGTGTTTCCGTTTGCGATGCTGCAGCTCTTTCTCATACTGGGCCCATTTCTTCAGCTGCTGGGCTCGGCGTTTCTGGGCTGCCCTCAACCTCTCCAAGGTGGGCACCTTCTCCAGCAGTTGAAGCTCAGTCAAGAGGTCTACGTGATTAGCCATCATGTCACCCCCTACAGAACAGAGTTCTGTGGCCCCTGGGCTCTGCAGGGCTAACATGGTGGTATCCCACGAGCCAGGGGAGAAAGGATCCTCCAGCTGGTCCTCTGTAACATGGTGGGAGCCTGCAGAGGTGAAAAGGGAGAAATGAACGTGGATTATCAGAGCAAAGACATCCAATAATCCTCCAATCCCAATCCCTCCTAATGGTAACAATCTTTCCCCTTGGAACACACATAGAACTGTTTTTTTTTCCTTAACCTCTGTAATGGTAAAAACAATTCACATTTCAATAACATTTCAAGGCTAATAAAGCTCTTTTCTTATGGAAACCCTGCAAGGTAGATAGTACAATATTCTTATCACATTTTACAGATGATAATCTGAAACTAATAATCAGAGAGGTCTAAGATCACCCAACAAGCATGTAGTAGATCTCTTCTCACATTCCAGCCTCATGAAAACTCCAGCATTCTTGATTTCTAGTCAAAGTGCTCCTTCCATTTTGCACTAGTCCTTCTCCAAAGCATAAGCTCTATATCCAAATCATTTGTGAATATAACTTATTTCTCCACCCTATGAGGGCAGAGACTTCATTTTAGCTAAACCCTGTATCTTTCCCTAGTCAATGCTGTGGCAACTGTTGAACTGAATGATGTCTTAGGAAAAAGCCAACCACATAGTGTGACTTCTAAAAAAAAGTTAACTCCATCTCAGGCTGCACTGAGATAGACAGTGTCCAGATTATTGGAAGTCACAGTTTTCTATGGATGATGCCATAAACAGACCACTAATGAACTACTGCATCTGACTCTGGACATTTTACTTCAAAAGAAACAAAAACAAACTAAGGTCAATACAGAGAAAAATAACAAGGAACAGAGAAGTCTAGGAACTAGAAGGAACTGGGAATATTTACCTTGGAGAAGAGAAGAGTAAGGGTGGGCATGATCACAGACTACAATATGAGAAGGATCTGTATGAAGGAGTAATTATATTTAATCTCTTACTAGCTGGGATGGGGGCCAGCTAAGTGGTTCTGTGGATTAAAAGCCAGGCCTAAAGAGGCAAGGTCCTGGTTCAAACCTGGCCTCGAATACTTCCTAGTTGTGTGACCCTGGACAAGTCAATGCCTATCCCTTACCACTCTTCTGCCTTGCAAGCAATACATAGTATTGATTCAAAGACAGAAGGTAAGATTTTAAAAAATAAAGAAAGGAAGAAAAACGTGGACAAGATAAAGGTCACCTTGCTATAATGAAGAACTTTCTTACAACTGGAGCTGTCCAACAATGGAATAATTATAGGATTATAAACTTAGAGCAAAAAGGGACCTTCCAGAACATCAAGTCATACTCCCTCATATTAAAGACAAGGAAACTTGAGGCCCACACAAGTAAAGTGACTTTCTGAGGTCATCAATTAGTAAGTATCTGAGGTGGAATTGGTATCCAAGTCTTCCTGACTCCAAGCCCAGGGCTCTATCCATTATTACAGCATGCTGCCTTTCTTTCTTTTTTCTTTTCTTTTTTTTTTTTAAACCCTTAACTTCTGTGTATTGACTTATAGGTGGAAGAGTGGTAAGGGTAGGCAATGGGGGTCAAGCGACTTGCCCAGGGTCACACAGCTGGGAAGTGTCTGAGGCCGGATTTGAACCTAGGACCTCTTGTCTCTAGGCCTGGCTCTCAATCCACTGAGCTACCCAGCTGCCCCCTACAGCATGCTGCCTTTCATTGAGAATGAGTGGGCTCTCTTAAAATTTGGAAGAACTCAAGAAGATGCTATCAAAGATGCTGTAGAATGGAAATGAAGGGAAGTTGTATTATATGAATTTTATTGTTCTGGTATTCTATGCATGTATGTGTGTGGTATAACTTTCTGGACTATGACCTTCAGGACACCAGGCAAGTCGCTCGACCCCTCTGGGCCTCATATTTCTCATTCATCAAATGGGGATCATGATGGGTGTCATTATAGTTTATTAAACATCATAGGTTTGTTGTGAAGTTCAAATAAGGTAATATCTACAGTGACGCCAAGCTCAAACAGAAATGGTGCCACTAAATGATATATAAGGAGATTTGTAGATGCATATAATACAATATATAAAATCATATATTAACATTATCTGTGTTTTATTGTAATTTTAGTTATTTTGTTAAATATATCCCAATTACATTTTAATCTGGTTCAGGCTTCACTTGGGAATATTACAGGCCACAAACATATCCCTCATATGTATAAAGGTACTTTGCAAACCTTAAATGTAATTGTAAATACAAATATAACTTTAAACCTTAAATATAAATTTCAACCATACATATTATTATCATTGTTAGGTGCAGGTAGAAAAGTATATATGAAACAAAGGAGAAAATGATTATCTTTTGTGCCTTGTAGGACCTCATATTTTCCAAAATGTCCCAAGAGTCACAAAACAGATGTGTGAGGAATGCAATGTAGGTATTATTATGCTCATGTGACATGAGGAAATTATAACAAAATCTCCCTAAATTCCCCTCCCTGCTAAACTTGAAATTCGAAAACTGACTTCAATTCTGGATCTACTACTAGTTCAGTTAGTGAATTCACCTCTCTGGGCCTCACTTTCCTCATCTAGAAAACATGGAGGTTGGATCTGGTGTCCTCTAAAGTATCTTCCAGTTCTCACTTCCCATGATCTTTGATCCCAGTGACTTGCCTGAGGTCATAAAGAGGTAGAGCGAGAAGTAGATTCTGGGCCTTTGAGTGTCCACCCAGGCCCACAAGCTTCAGAGTGTCCAGCCACAAAGAAAGATGGAAGCAAAGAAAAAACTCCCAGGGAATTTTATTGTATAAACCTGGCTTCCTGCCCTGGGCTAGAAAGTGTCTCTCTTTTGGCCTGTGAAATCAGATTCCTAAAGGGACTTAAGAAAGGTTAAGACATACTCCCAAAGATGGTGGAAGACACAACTTCTTATGAGAAAGCAAAAGGGAATGTTGATTTGTCTTTTCTCTGACTTTGCTGAGCCTCATTAGTGTGTCTTGAGCTCCCAGGCTTGGGTGGTAAGCTCTGTCCCTTGTCAGGTGGCCTACTTTCCTCCAAATACCCAAAAAGGAAAAAAAAATGCAGACACATTTTTCCGCCCCCGTGTGAAAACCCCATTGGTCTAATTAAGGAGCAGTCAGAGTAAAGCTCAAGATGTTATTTCCCCCAGTGATAAGGCACCAAAGTCAGATCTGGAAATCTGTGGTTTAGAAGCCCTGATTTTCATCTCTCTCTATCTTGTTCTTCTCTATTGTCATGAAGCCAGTACTTCCCCTCCTTGGTGACAGGCCCAATATCTGCAGAAGTAACATAGTATGTGGAGACAAGGACATGTGAAAGCATGTTTTAGCAGCAGCTCCAGTCTTTTCTGTAGCCTCATTCCTTGGGTCCTCCCAGAAACACTCACAGGTCTGAGAAGCTCTGGTTGGACAGAGATGATTTCTTGGAAATTCATTCATTCATTCATTCAACAACTATTTATTAGAGACACAAGGATGGAAACAAAACAGTACCTGCCCTCAAGAAGCTTACATTCTATTAGGGGAAAATAACACAAAAATCTCAGTTAATCACAAAATATACTGAGGGTAATTTCAGAGTGGGAGGATGAGCATGGGCAACTGGGAGGCAGGGATAAGGATCAGGGTCCTCCAGGAGGAGGCACTTGAGCTGAGCCTTGAAGGAAGAGACCCTATACCATGGAGGTGAGGAGGGAGTGGCCTGGGCAAAGACACACAGGTGGGAGATAGCGTGCCACATATGAGGAAGAAGGAGACCAATAAGCATGCACAAGTTTGGACAAGAAGACTGAATGGAGCCAGATGATGAACATTTTCAAATGCCAAAAAAGAGGAATCTGATTCTAGAGGCAATAGGGAAGAACCAAGCCTTCTTGAACAGGCAGAAGAAAACAGGAAAAGTCTTTTGTTTAGGGCCTTTCAAGATTTTTTCTCTGTGTAAATCAGTAAAACGTAGTGTGAGATAGTATATAGAATGTAGGACTTTGGACATCAAGACCTTCATTCTAATCCATATTCAAATATTTTATATCCATGTGACTTCTGGTAAATCACCTAAACTCTGACTCTCAATTTCCTCAACAAAAAATAGTAATAAAAATAATAATAAATAACAACAATAACTAGTATTTCAAGGGCAATTTAAAGTTTGCAAAGTGCTATACATATATTATCACTTGATAAGAAAATCTCCCTCATCAGGACTACTGTGAAGGGTGAATCAGATAATAGTAATTAATATTTATATAGCACTTTAGAGTTTGCAAAGCATTTTACAAATATTATCTCATTTGATCCTCAACACAATTTTAGGAAATAGATGTTATAATTATCCCAAAATGAGGAAATTGAGGCAGAGGAGATAGGATAAGTGATTTGTCATGAAGCCAGTAAGTGTCTAAGGACAGATTTGAACTCAGGTCATGCAGATTCCCAAGCTCTAATCACTGTGCCACCTAGCTATCTCTTCTTAAAATTTATGTTAAGTTCTACACAAGTCTTAAAATGATCAGCTAGTCTGATTTTTTGTATGGGGAGAAAGTTTCTTATTTTTGATGTAAAGAATTTTTTCTTTTTTTCAAAAGACGTACAAAGGGGAAGTTTGGGGGAATACAGACGGCCACATTACAGCTCATATTCGGTGACTACTTCCTAGAAATGCCCCTCAGTAGTTTCAGAAAACTGACTGGGGAAAAAAGTCAGATTATACAGAAAAAAAGTGAAAGATAACCAAACACCTTTAATGAGAGTAGGGATGATAGAGTTCCTTCTCCCAGTAATCAGTTGACTATCAGCCAATAATCAGGTTTAAATCAGTACCCAGGTCTGACCCTCCCTTCTCTCCTCTAAAGAATGAAGGGAGTTAGTTAGGTGATTGCTTAAGTCACTTCCTGCTCTAAATCCTTTGAACACTGAAAGGGGCGGATGGGTTAAGAGCATTACACAAGGTATAATTCAAGATAGGGATAGGACTGTTGTTTCCATAGAAAGGAAGGTCTTAAAGCCAAGGACCCCAAGGACCCCAAAAGCTGAGAGTTGGGAGCAAAAAGAGCAAAACAAAACCAACCCTGTGGGGAGCCCAAGAATCTGATCTGTAACAAAGAACAAGGTTCCCAACTTTCCTCTTCATGTTGATCAAAAAGTTCCAGTGAAATCCTGAGGGCATTAATTATTCCTCAAAGCTGACCCAGACCATCAAAAACTCCCTGGAAGGGCCCTATGGGCCTGTGGGGGTACATATGAGGCACACATGAGGTCAGTGGAGGTGACACTATATTCCATTCTTCTAGCCGTTGTGAGATACCGCTTGGTAAGTAGGCATCCTTTCCACATCTCCCTCAGTTTCACAGTCTAAACCTTTTCCCTCCTCAGTCCCTGGGTCTCAGAAATAATATGGTTTTTTGTTTTCTTCTCTACCATTCCAGTGATACTCATTCTCTTTGTCTCTGTCTTTCCCCCAAATTCTAATATCCTTCATGGCCTCCTTTGGAATTGTGTCCTCCATCATATTCTTACTATGGCAGTCTGATTAGATTCCCGGTCTCTCCCACTATCCCCCTGTATTCCTGTGTGAATTGGTTCACAGAAACGAAATGTTGGATCTTAGAATTGGCAAAGATCTCAAAGCCCATCGAGTGTTACCCATTCCTGATCACGAGTCCCCTCTACAATATGAACAAGTAAGTATCACCCAGTCTCTGCTTGAAGCCCTTGAATGAAGGGAGCTCACTCTCTCCCAAGGCAGCTCACTCTTTTTCCTTAATTTGTTGTTGTTGTTCAGTCATTTCAGTCATGCCTAACTCTTTGGGATTTTCTTTATTTACAAAAATTTTTGTTAATTTTATTAAGAAATTTCCTCTTGAGTTTTCCAAAGTTATATAATCCAAATTGTCTCCCTCCTTTCTTCCTTCCCCCCCCTCCCAGAGCTGCCAAGCAATTCAATCTGGGTTATACCTGTATTATCATGCAAAACATGTCCCCATATTATCCATTTTTTGTAAGTGAATAATCTTATCAAACCCATACCCTAAAACATATACCGTGTAGGGTTTTCTTGACAGAAATACTGGAGTGGTTTGCTATTTCCTTCTCCAGTTTATTTTATAGATGAAGAAAATGAGACACACAGGACTAAGTAACTTACCCAGGATCACACGGCTAGTAAGCGTAAGTATCAGAGACCAGATTTGAACTCAAGGCTTACTGACTCCTATCCACTACACCATCTCACCGCCCCACTTTCCTAATTATTAGGAAGCTTTTCCTGCCATCAAGCCTAATATCTCTTTGGAGCTTCTGCTCTTTGTTTTAAATTCTGCCATCTGGGGTCAAGCAGAAGAAACCTAATTCTTCTTCCAAATGACAGCCTCTCCTACCTTGAATTCAGTTATCACATCCAACCACCCATACTCCCTCAAGTCTTTTCTTCAGCTTGAACAATTCTCTGTCTTTAGAGGTAGGGCGCACTGTCTCTGTGGTTAGATAACTTGGGCTCAAAATGGCACTAATGCTTACTTTATGCATTATGACCTTGGGCAGGTCATTTAACTTCCTTGGGTCTCAGTACCCTCATTTGTAAAATGAGGGACTGAACCAGAAGGTCTCTGAGATCCCTTTCATTTCCAGAACTGTGATCTTCTGGATGAATGAAAAATGCCAGTCTTTGGGTTCCACAGCCACCTTAAGTGACTAAAGGGGGATTGATTATAGAACATAGTTCTAGAGCTGGAAGAAGCCTTAGAGGTAGTCTAGTCCAACCCTTTCACTTTACAAATGGGAAAACTGACACCCAGAGAGGTTAAGCCTTGCCCAGAGTCACATAGGTATTTAGTAGCAGAAGCAAAATTTGAACCCAGATCTTCTGAGTCCAAATTCCACATTCTTTCCACTGTACCACACTGCCTTTTCAAGGGGACTAGCTCAGGGCTATAAGAGGTTCATAGAGGAATAGGTCGGCAAAATCTGCTGTAAAAACTTGTCCCCTTGTCATACTCTGCCCTGGAATGATATGTCTTACCACCTGAGCCCCAGGCTCTTGTGTTCATTGGGACAGACATGGATTGAGGTGTCTAGAGATTGGGGCACCTGCTCAAGAAAGGAGATGAGACCTAAAGGAAGGGGATGAACCCAGTAGATTCCACTTCTGTAACTACAGATAATGGAAGAGAAGGTGAGACTCTGAGCTGTAGTAGGGGGATGTGGGCTGAGGTCAAAGGCTGCTCCTAGGAAAGATGATACGGTCATAGTTCTAAAGCTAGAAGAGCCCTCAGAGGGCATCCAGTCCAACTCCATCCCTTTTACACGAGGACACTGAGAAGCAGGCAAGTTGGGTGACTTGCTTAAGGTGACATCAGAGGTGGGACTTGAACTCAGTTCCTCTAATTACAGAGGTGGTATTCTTCCCCCTGTCCCATGAATGGAGTTATAGAGGAAATTAAAAAGTCAGAGGGGGATTTGTTAGGAAGGATAAGAAATCAAAATCCAGAATCTGGTCCCTTCCCTTGAGAAAGTTCCAGGGCTTAATGTAGAAATCATACACATATATGCTTTTAATGATCATACAGGTATAAACCAGATCAAGTTTTTTGCCATCGAAGGAAGGAAGGAAGAAAGGAAGGAAGGAAGGAAGGAAGGAAGGAAGGAAGGAAGGAAGGAAGGAAGGAAGGAAGGAAGGAGAGAACTTGGAGCTCAAAATTTTAGAAAACAAATGTGAAAAATTGTTATTATGTGTAATTGGGGGAGAGAAAGAATGTGATATTAAATTAAAAAAAAAAAGAAAGTGCCAGGCCTTGAAATATAAGGCTATCGACTATTAACATTGCCCTTTATAGATACTCTCTGCCCAGAATGGGTCAGTTCCATGAAAGGAGTGAACCACATATGTAGAAACATGGGATAGGAGGATCCTGGCTTCAAGTCCCAGCGCCAACACTTATTAACTCTATGATAGTGGGCAAATCACCCAAGTTCCCTAAAACTCCAATTTCTTTATTTGTAAAAAGAGGGAGAGAGAGTGGGATTGAACTAGGTACTCTCCAGATTTTCTTCCAACCCTGAGTTTATGACCTCCTGGGACTCCCAGGCCTCTCATCTTCAGGTCACTCCACATCCCAGGCCTCAGCATCCTGAGGTTCTGGTTCAGGTGGCTACTCAGTCTGAGTACAGTTTAAGGATGCAAGGGTGTTGTTAGGCCAAAGGTCAGGCAAAAGGAAAAAACCTGGCCTCTTTCAGAGGCACTGCAGTGAGATTCTGGGGGTGGGTAGGAATCTTCTTTTAGCTCATTTATCCTCTGGGATCTGAATTCTGCAGTTCTGACTTTTTCCTAATGCCTTGAGAAAAACAGCAAGTTAAGATTTACTCAGACCTGGGATGATTTTTAAAAAGTGAGTCAGAAAGTCTTTCAGAGTTGATGCTGTCAAAAGAAAATGTTAAGAATTTCATTTTTTTTCTCCCTACAATAAATACTCCTTCTGACTCCCAACAATATTGGCAGCAGTATGGAGGAAGTGCCTAAGCATTTCCACCTCATGCTTCCTGCACCATTTAGCACAACAGAAAATCTAAAAAACAAACACAAGGACCCCTCCCTCTTCCTTCTTCCTTAGCCTTCACCTAAGACTCACTTTCCCTCTTAAATAGGTTAGAAGATTCTACCTCATTCCCCTCCACACACATACATGCGCAGATTTCCCCACCCCAAACACATATACTTCTTAGCAAGACAGCGTAGCTACTGAGCAAGAAGTTGGCATTTTAGTGGCGAGTGTGACAAGTTCTGTGTTAGTTTGCTGTTTGGCAAGCCTGAGTTAGGAATTAACTAACTTGGAAGGGAGAGAAGATTCCTCTGCCTTCAACCACTACAACACTTATACCACAATCATGTGTCATGAGCTGACAGAAGTGAGACAAGCTGTGACTCTCTTCCATCTAAATTCTCTGGAGAATTAAAGTGTTTGATCTATATTCAATCCAGCTACTGCAGTCTATTACGATTGCTTGAAATGGATGGCTTTGTCTCAACGAGCAGAATCATGACCCCAAAAGATAGGATATCTCACAACAGCCTGTGAGCCCTCTTGAGCATTAAGCAGGGTGTAAGCCAAACCCTTGTTGCCAGGACCCTTCATTCTTTATTCAGTCATTTCAAAAGAAAAGTCAGGGGTTTGGGAAGCCTGAGGAATTTTTACCTGCAAAATGGAATTTTGGAATTTTGGAAAAATGGAAAATTGCAAAGATGGAAGGCATTGGTAACATTTGTCAACATTGGTTCATATTTCCATCTCAGAAACTGGACCAATAGTTCCTGCATCACCCTGTCTTGGAAAAAGTAGAAGTGCTCACTTCTAGAACTTCCTTATATTCAGTTCTGGATACCCCAGTTTAAGATGGGCATTGACCAACTAGTGAGTGTCCAAGGATGGTCACCATGATGGTAAGGGGATCGGAGAACAAGCCATTCACAAATCATTTGAAGGAAATGAAGATGATCTCCTTGGCTTCTTAAGTTCCAACTAAAATCCCATCTTCTACTGGAAGCATTCCCCAAACCCTTTCAAGTCTTAGTGCCTTTCTTCTGTTAATTATTTCCTATTTATCCTGTAGAGAGCTAGCTTTGGATATATTTGTTTGAATGTTATCTCCCTCATTAGATTGTGAGCTCCTCGAGGACAGGCGCTGTCTTTTGCCTCTTTTCAGAAGCCAAGTGGCTTGGCACAATGCCTGGCAATTAATGGGTGCTAATTTAATAAATGATTGATTGAAAAGAGAAGATATGATTGCTGTCTTCAAATATTTAAAGAGTTCTTTAATGGCAAAGATGAATTCAATTTGTTCTGCTTGGCCTTAGAGAATAAAACTAGGAACAATGGGTGGAATGTATGAGAAAACAGAATCAGGCTCCATGTTAGGAAAATCTTCCTAACAATTAGAGCAGTCCAAAAGTAGAATGGACTAATGCTGGAGGTAGTCAATGCCTTAAACAATGTCTATTAAAACCACTGGTGCTTTTCAAAACAAATCCGAATTTGTTAGGAATATTGTGACTAGGATTTCTGTTTCATTTCCATGCTGGTAGTTCATTCTATGGGGAAGGGAAAGAGAAGGAAATAAGCTTTTATTAAGTGCCTACTATGTACCAGGTACTATGCCAGGTGCTTTTTAACAAGTATTATCTCATTTGGTCCTCACAACAATCCTTAAAGGTAAGTGTTATTATTATCCCTATTTTACATGTGAGGAAACTGAGACAAGTAGAGGTTAAATGACTTGTCCGGAGTTACACAGTTACCCCTCTATGAGCAGATTTGAACTTGGGTCTTCCTGACTCCAAGCCCAGTATTATATCCACTACACCACCAACTCTTCTGGCTAAGATTCTATGACTCTGTAAGAAGAATGGTCTTAGAGTCTTAGAGTACCTGTGGCCACTATCAGGACCCTCTCACTACAACTGTGAGCTGTGTGCTCCCAACACACTCTGTGTTCTCCTGTCTGTTTATTTTCCTCTGCCCTACCTCTTGCTTGTCTCCCCTTTTCCTCCTCTCTTGGCTCTCCTTTAAATTTGGCCCCTTCACAGCCCCCTACAAATACTTGCCAACTACAATCCCATAGGGACCTTAGGCTAAAGAAATATCTGATGCTAAAAAAATCAAAGGAAGCTCATTCAGGCCTAAATAGATCAAAGAATCATTGGTTTTGGAGCTAGAAGGGACTTTAGGGATCAGCATTTTCCAGGGGAAAGTGAACAAGATTTTGAATCAGAAGATCTCATGTCAAAACCTGATTCTTCCATGTATAGCCTATATGAAGGGGAGAACTACTTCACTGATTCAACCATAATAAGAGAATTGGAGCAGATGACCTCTCAAGGTTCCTTCTGCTCTCAGTCTATGATATAGAGCACTGATTCCCAAAGTGGGTGCCACCGCCCCCTGGTGGGAGCTGCAGCAATCCAGGGGAGCGGTGATGGCCACATATGCATTTATCTTTCCTATTAATTGCTATTAAAATTAAAAAAAATTCATTTCCAGGGGGCTAAGTAATATTTTTTTCTGGAAAGGAGGCAGTAGGCCAAAAAAGTTTGGGAACCACTGATTTATAGAGACTAACTTCCTTATTTTATAAATGAGCAAACTGAGGTCTGGAGAGCTTATGGAATGTGCTCCAAGTCATATAGGTAGTAAGTAACACAGAGAGATTTAAATCCAAGCTTTCTGACTCAAACACAAACCTTAATAATGCTCCCATTTAATTAAAACCTTTCCTGTTAAGGTGATTCAACCTTCATAGAATCATACATGGGATCTCTCTATCTCATGTCCATCCCTATATATTTCTGTAAAAGCCCAAGGGAAATTTTGATGAAGAGGCAAAGGAGGAATGAAAAGTTCCTCAGAGAGGATGTTACTCTTAGCCTCTTCCTGGGCCGCCCTCTGATATTAGACATGGTCCCAGACCCAAGTACAGTAATTAGTGAAAACTTCAATTACAGGAAAGGAAATATAAACATGGTTGAGAAGTCTTTGCAAAGCCCAAGCAATAGCAAGGACACACTCTCAGAATTAAAGGTAGATAGAACTTCAGAGACAGAAAATACTGGAACAAAGATGGAAATAAATGTGTAACATGTAAATCTTGCATTTGAGGTTCAAAAAATCAATGGTACAAGTACAAATGGGGAGATCTGTGAGTGGGGAATGGGATATAATGAGCTTTTTGAAGGTAAAAGACCAAGTATTTTCTTGCAAACCAGAATAGGTAGAGAGAGCTTGGCTGGCCACTTTGGAACAGTAATCCCTATGAAATGAACGTCAGCCCCTGAAGTAGCATTACTTATTAAACCTAGCAGCTTCATTATCTTTGGAAGAGACTGTGCTCGCCCAGAAGAGTTCATGTTGGCCTCTGAGCCCTCTGTAGTTACACCTAAGACTCTGCGGACTTGTTGGTCACATCTTTAGTACACAGTGGCCTCCCAACCCTTGGCATTAACCCCAAACCTGTTGCCACCAGTCCTACATTGAGATTCAAAAACATCAATACAGTGGATGGAAAACCATTTTGGATCTAGCTTCAGAGACTTCCTAGTTCTATGACCTGGGCAAGTCACTTAACCCCCATGTCCTTGCCTTTATTGCTCTTCTGCTTTGAAGTCAATACACAGTATTGATTCTTAGGTGGAAATTAAAAAAAAAAAAGGAAAGAAAACCATTTTGGTAAAAGTTCTTATGAAGATAACCTAGGGATTTAAGTCAATCAAAAACCTCATATAGGCAAGCTAGGCCTTGGCACTAATTTGCTGTGTGACTTGAACAATTCATTTCCCTCTTATCTGAAAAATGAAGGAATTAGAGGGGATACTCACTAAAATTCCTTCTAGTTCTGATATTCTACAAATCCATGAATGGGCTCCTGTGAAGGTTGTAGAGGGGACCCCAATATCGGGTTGGAGGTTGAACTAGATGATTTCTAGGATCCCTTTCAAATTCAAGCTTCTATATTACCTTAAAATGGGGGCAGAGAGCTCTGTGAAGATCAGGCAAGAACTCAGAAAAAAATGGAAAAGTATCATAGATTTAGAGCTGGAGGGGTCCTTAGTCTTCCATTCCAATTCTTTTGTTTTACACATGAGAAAACTGATGACCAGAGAAGCCAAAGTCACAGAGGGAGTTTGGCAGAGCCAGGGTTTAAACTTAGAACTGAATGTTCCACTGTATCACTCCACCAATCACAGATGCTACAGTCTCTCAAGATGGTAACTCTCCCGATTCATTTATTTACTTTAAACCATTAGTTTCTTTCTTAGTAACAATTCTAAGGCAGAGGGGCAAGGACTAAGCAACTGGGGTTAAGTGACAGAGCTAAGAAGTGTCTGAGGCCAGATTTGCACCTAGGATCTCCCAACTCCAAGCCTGACACTATCTAACCACTTTGCTACTCAGCAACCCCTTCTCCCTATTTATTTTTGCTGCATGTCAACATATATGTGGAAGCAGTATAGTCTAATGGGAAGAGCAATAGATGTGGAGTCAAAGGACCTGACTTTGAGTACTAGTTCTGTCACTTACTATCTGTATATCTTGGGTTTAGCCTTTCCAAGCCTCAGTTCCCCCCTGAGGTTGGACTAGATATAAAACAAAGGATTTGGACTGGGTGATCTCTAAGGGCCCTTCTAGCCCCCTCCAGAGGAGTCTGTGAACAATGGTAGAAAAAAAAAAAAACAATTGAGAATCGTGGCCAAGAGACCAGGGTTGAAAGGATTATATTGTGGTTTTCCCTGCATGCCAAGGTGGACACAATAACAAGAGTGGGGTATCTACGTCTACCCAACCACAGAAAGGGTGTGCAGGGTACACAAAGACGGCTGTGATTTTTGCTGATGATTTTTCCCTCTCTCTTTCTCTGCAAAGACTAATTATGGAGCTAACCAGCCAATCCTCCCTTCCAAATCAAGCTTATGTAATAACTAAGCACAGGGAAATGAGAATCAGATTACCCAGTTTCTTCAGTGGCAGGAATGGTCCCACCCCCTCCCTTGAGGCAGCAAAGAGAGAAAACAGCCAGAGTCCTTTAAATCCCAGGAACCAGTTTCCAAAGAAAGCCTCATCTGTGGCCATTTAAATCCCCAAGGGAAGAAGCGTTTATTAAACCAGAGAAGACATGGATGTTCAATGACTGGGAATGGGGATATTTATGGAGATGGGTACGGTGTGGTGGCCATGGGCCTCTGGGTCTCCTGGCTTAAACTCTAGTCGAGCAAATTCATTCATTCCTATACCACATTATCAACCTTCCTTTTGGTTGTGCTCTGAAGTATTTTGGTCTCCAGCATTGGTGCAAGAGGGAATTTTACACAATTTTCATTCAGATGACTTAGGGGGTCAGGTCAGTCTGAATGAGAGGAAGAGTCCCCCAACACCAATCACCTAAAACTCCAGAGCAGATTGACCCAAAATCATTGACACCAGCTTCGTGAGTTTAGACTGGTTTCGTGATTGTGGGTGACGTGATCAAAAACTAGCCAAATTAGTCAATACTTTTATAGGAAACTATTTTATTAAGCTTAAATCAGTCCACAAGCAGTTATTATATATATATATATATATATATATATAGGTCCTGGAGATACAGAGAAAGGGCCCAACCTAACCAGAGATTACAAGTTAGGTAAATAGTCTAATCAGCAAGCATTTGTTGTCTTCTATGTGCCAGGTATAGTGCTAAATGACATGGATACCAAGAAAGGCAAAAGATAGTCCCTGATCTCAAGGAACTCAATTGGCATAGAGTTATCAAAATATTTTAAAAATTCATAGACCTCAAGGGGTAGCTCAGTGGAAAAGAGCTAGGCTCAGAGACAGGAGGTCCTGGGTTCAAATGTGACCTCAGATTCTTCCTAGCTAGTGACCCTGGGCAAGTCAACCCCAATTGCCTAACCCTTATGACTGGGAACAGATACTCTAGGCCAGAAAGTAAAGGTTTTATTAATTTATTTTTAAGTTCATAGACCCTTGAACTCTATATACAACCCTTACATTAAGAACTCCTGCTGATCCAACTGGCTCATTTTCTAGATGAGGCCTAGAGATTCATTAACTTGCCCAAGTCACAGAGGGGTTTAAAAGAAGCTAGCTTGGACCCCAAGAAGTCTAACTATGGTAAATAGATAAGAATGGTTTGCAATTAGCACACCAAGTGCTAACATGCAAATAGATGCTTGAGAATAGTGTGTTTACTTAAGAATTTTAAACATTCTCTCTAGGATATTGTTTAAGATATTTATATCTTTTATCATTATATCTATGAAGAAATAATTTGCTAAGTAAAGGTAAACTTAAAGCAAGGTCCTAGCTAAATTATATATTTCTTTGGCTTCCTACCTAAATCATAACAAATTCCAAATTAATGGACTACACGTTATCTCCCCCATTAGACTCTGAGCTCCTTTGAAATCCAAGGCTGCCTTTTGCCTTTCTGAGTACCTCCATCCAGCATTTAGCATAATCTCTGGCACACATACAGAAGGATCACCTTATCCATAGAAGGATAGATTTTTTGAAAGTCACAAAAACTCATTTAAACCCTTACCAACATCCAAAAAGGGTGATTTCTGATTAGGAAAAGACTATATGGCTTTTGAAGAATTGGAGGATGAAAGGATATTATCTAGCAGAATTTGAGTATAGTTCTACTTTGGGTAAAAGTTACACGGAATCTTCAAGAAACTAAGTATTTCATATTTTGCCTTTTAATGAGAATGCTACCCATCCTGCAGTTTTGCCTGCTGGTTTCCTGATTCCTTTAAATCTGGACTCAAATACCACATCCTACAAGAGATCTTTCTCCAACCTTGCCTCATTCTACCCCCAGGGCCTTCCAACTAAGAACTAAGATAACCTTCAGTATATATATATGTGTGTGTGTGTGTGTGTGTGTGTGTGTGTGTGTGTGTGTGTGTGTGGATAGTTGTGTGTGTGTCATCTCTCTCCCCATTAGAATGTGAGGTCCTTGAGAGCTAGGCATTGCCCACCGGCCTTGGCCTCTCTTTGTATCCCCAGGGCTGAGCCCAGAACATAAAAAGCTCTTTAAAAAATTCAATGACTTAATAGGTTCAGTGATTGACTAATGCCCCCTTTAGTTACTTGAGAAAAGTCATTAACCAAAAAAAAAAAAAGGGAGAGAAATGGGCAGTTAGGCCAGAGGGAGCACCCTGTGCCTCCCACTATACTGGGTACTACACTATACTTGACAAAGGAAAATCTTCTAGACACAAGGCAAGAGAGAAGGTTCACACGATCATGGCTGGCTGGCACTACCCATCTAGGTTGTGAGTCTAGTTAGCATTCCAGATGTGAAAAGAGAGGATTCCTGGATATAGGGAACAGAATTGTTATAAAAAGAGCTCGTGTCCATGTCTACAATAAGACTAAAGAGTTAAACATCAAGGGATACCAATACTTTGTGGAAAACCCATCAAGGGAGACTATAAGAGGTTGGGACCCACTGGTCAACAACAGGAAAGAGTGAGACAGGAGAGGAACAAATAGGAACTCCCCAAATGTGAGAAAGATGGATTTCCAAGACCAGAGAAAGCCATAAAGAAGTACCAAGAGTCTTGGCTGAGACAATGCATGTAAACCACTTTACAAATCTTCAGAGGAAATAAACATTTATTAGGTGGCTACTATATGCCAGGCTCTGTGCTAAGCACTAGAAATAAAGAACTAAATTTAGCTACTATGTTACTATGATATGTAACTAATAGTAAATCAGTTACTATCATCAGAGAAGAAAAAATATTTGGAAGCTAATGACTCCAAGAAACATCAAGAAACGATAAAATAAAGTCAAAAGAGTGAAAAAATAGAAGAAAATGTGAAATGTCTCATTGTCAATTTCATTTCAAAATATGAGGAACCAGAACTCCGGGGCTCACACTGGGGACATTACTGTGATCCATTTTTCTTCTTTGTCCCTAGTATTCACCTTCTGTTCTCTTGTTCCACTACTGCCAGAGTAGAATAAGACTTCATTATCACCCACCAAGATTGTTTCAATAGTCTCCTAACAAGCCTTCCCACTTCCACTTTCTCCCCATCTAATCTCTTCCATATTATTGCCAGAATAATCTTTCTTACACATTAAACTGGCTATATCACACCTCTGCAAGTCACTTTCCCCTAATTGCCTAGCCCTTACCACTCTTCTACCTTGGAACCCATGCTAAGACAGAAGG
>NC_058131.1:339137904-339204938 GCF_016433145.1 Gracilinanus agilis | reverse complement strand
CTCTCTCTCTCTCTCTCTCTCTCTCTCTCTCTCCCCCCCTCACTCTGTATGTATATATACATGCATGTGTATATACTATGTATACACTTACATCTAATATAGATAAAAGCATGTATATATAGTTTTATTTTTCTATCAAAAATAAAATCTTCTTTGTGATTTTTAAAAGTCTTTTACAACTGGTCCCCTTCTTACTATTCCCCCCAGATGCATATACACATTCAAACATCCTTGGTGATCCAGTGACACTGGTTTCCTTATGTTCTTCACACAACACTCCATCTCTTAAATTCATGCATTTTCACTGGCTGTCCCTCATGCCTAGAATTCTCTCTGTTCCCATCTCTATCTCCTGGCCTCTCTGGCTTCCTTTTAAGTCCAGTTAAAATCACACCTTCTACAGTAACTGAAACATCGTGGGACAGTCAAATGTAATCAACTTTGCTACTAATAGCAATGCATTGATCCAGGACAATCTGGAGGGACTTATGAGAAAGAATGCTGTCCACATCAAAAGGAAGAATAGTTGGAGAAAAAATGCAGAAGAAAACATATGATTTATCACTTCTTTGTATGGGTATAGGGTTTGGGGTTTTGAATTTAAAAGACTACTCTATTACAAAAATGAATAACATGGAAATGGATATGATATGTATAACCCAGTAGAATTGCTTGTCAGCTCTGGGAGGAGGGAGGGAAGGAGGGAGGGAGAGAACATGAATCATATAACCATGGAAAATAGTTTTTAAAATAAAATAAAATAAAAAACAATGTGAAAAAATTTAAATCCCACTTTCTATGAGTAGCCTTTCCTGATCTTCCTTAATTCTAGCCTCTCTTCTTAGTTGATTACCTCTAATTTATCACATATATCGGATATGTCTTACTATTTAAATATATAAGCATGTTGTCTCCCCATTAGACTGTGAGCTCTTTGAGGGCAAGACTGGCTTTTGCTTTGATCTTGTCACTCCATCTCTTCCCTCTGCCTAGCTCATGCTGGTTCGAACCTCCATAGGCTCAAGAGAAGCCCCAGGAGCAGGGTTCACCAGACATCATTCATGTTCCTAGAAGGTTTCAGGTTTGAGGACTGTGGGAAGGAGAAGGAGGAGCTGTAGGAGGCTTCTCACAAAAGCTACAATGCACCAAGAGGGAGGAGCTTCTGAAGGGTAAAATCCCTTGGGAAGAAATATCTAGCTATTCTAAGCATATAAATAGCAATGAAATCTGATTATCAAAGAATAATAATGCTAACCCTTTGCCTGAGCACTAAGTGGGGAGAAGAGGGTGCCACAAAGAGAAAATGCAAAATGCTATAATGGAAGAAAGCAGTCAACATGGGAGTCAAGAGACATGGGTTCAAAACCTGACTGACACCTATTGGCTATGTGTTCACAGGCAAATTATTTAAATCCTCTGAGACTCAATTTCATCATCTATAAAATAGGAATAATAAGTACATTACTTTATCTGGCAGGGCTGTTTGTGAGGAAAGTATGCTTTGTAAACTTTAACACATTATAGAAATAGGAATTATTATTTCATTTTTAAAAAAACCCTTACCTTCTGTTTTAAAATCAATACTAAGTATTGGTTCCAAGGCAGAAGAGTGATAAGGGCTAGACAATGGGGTTAAATGATTTGTCCAAAGTTATACTGTTAGTGTCTGAGGCTGGGATTGAACTCAGGACTTCCTGCTCCAGCCTCTGCAATCCATCCACTGTACCACCTAGCAAATTATCTGCCCAAATCTGATATCTGCTTCAGAATCTTACCAGCTGTGTGACCCTGGGCAAGTCACCTACCTTGTATCAGCCTCAGTTTCCTTATCTATGAAATGGGGAAAATTAAACAACCTACCCTATGGGGTTGTAAGATTCAAATGAAAGTATAAGTGGTTATAAGTTATATGTTCATAGTAGTAAAATATTAGAAACAAAGTAGATGTCTATCAGTTGGAGAATGGCTAAATAAATTGTGATACATGAGTATAATGTAATATTATTATGTTATAAGAAATTACATATAAAATATAATTAATACAGAAAAACTTATATAGTGAAAAAAGATAGACCAAAAACCAAAGATGAACAATAAAAATTAATGTTATCCTTCTTCCTACATTTTTGTAGAGGAGGGGATCCATGGGTTTTGAATACTGAATATATTGTCAATTTTTTTTTAATGTATTGATAGGTTTTGCTGACTTTTCTCCCCATTCTTCATCTTTTTCTTCTTTTTAAAAAATAACATTTGTTGGGGCAGCTGGGTAGCTCAGTGGAGTGAGAGCCAGGCCTAGAGACAGGAGGTCCTAGGTTCAAACCCGGCCTCAGCCACTTCCCAGCTGTGTGACCCTGGGCAAGTCACTTGACCCCCATTGCCTACCCTTACCAATCTTCCACCAAGGAACTAATACACAGAAGTTAAGGGTTTAAAAAAAAAATAACATTTGTTGGGGGCAGCTGGGTGCTCAGTGGATTGAGAGTCAGGCCTAGAGATGGGAGGTCCTAGGTTCAAATCTGACCTCAGCCACTTCCCAGCTGTGTGACCCTGGGCAAGTCACTTGACCCCCATTGCCTACCCTTACCACTCTTCTGCCTTGGAGCCAATACACATTATTGACTCCAAGACGGAAGGTGAGGGTTTAAAATAAATAAATAAATAACATTTGTTTTTACATTGGATAACTTTCTGGGAGTCAAGGTGGGAAAAATAGGAGAAATTTTAGGTGGTGTAAAAACAAAAATACTAATAAAAATTTATTTCTAATAATAAATGCTAGCAATTATTTTGGATAAAAAACTGTGTGATACAATAATATTTTTTAAGAATGATGAAAAATGACATTCCCTGTTTCAGGGAACTTACTGTCTCCTTGGTGGAAAAGGCACAATAGCTATGGTCCAAAACTGAATAGGATACATGCAAAAGGATAATGCCCAGACAGAGGAGTAAGAGAAATTTGAGGAGAGAAAGACTTCTGTTGAGAGGGCTAGAAAGAAAGGCTTCATGAATTTTATCTGATCAAGACCTTAAAGAAAGGAAAGGATCACAAAAATAGATGTATGAGGATAACATTCTAGGAGTGGGGAAGAGCCTGGTTAATGCACAAAAATGGCATGTATGGAAGGGTTCATGAAACCCCCTTGTGGATGACCTTGAATGCCAGACTATACTATGCACCTGTGAACAGCACTCTGACTCCTGGACTTCACTTGTCCAGAAAACCCATCTCTCCACTAGTGCCTCCACCAAAACAATGCTAGCTGCCTCTATCACACTGAAAGACTGGAGGGCAAAAAGGAAGAACAAGAAATAGAGATGTAAAATCATTGTCCCTCAGGATTCTTCTTCCACCTCAAAGAACAGGCTTTATTTACCTATCAGATGTGGCCCAAAGACATCAACAATACAAAGTAGCACCAGGAAGACTTATATGAACTGATGCAGAGTGAAGTAAGCAGAACTAGGAGGACAAATTATACAGACAAAATTGTAAAGGCAAACATCTTTGAAAGACTTAAGAACTCTGGGCATTGCAGTCACCAATACATGATTCCAGATGACTGATGGCAAAGCTTGCTCCTCACCTTCTGCCAGAGAGGTCTTAAGGTAAAACCCATAGACTCAAGATGTAAAATGAGACACCCATTCTTATTTTATTTTTTTTTAAACCCTTAACTTCTGTGTATTGGTTCCTTGGTGGAAGAGTGGTAAGGGTGGGCAATGGGGGTCAAGTGACTTGCCCACGGTCACACAGCTGGGAAGTGTCTGAGGCCAGATTTGAACCTAGGACCTCCCGTCCCTAGGCCTGACTCTCAATCCACTGAGCTACCTACCCAGCTGCCCCAAGACACCCATTTTTAGATATGCATCATACAACGACTTGTTTTGTTTAACTATATTTGTTTAAATGGTGATCTTTTTACTTTTTATGTTTTTGAGTGGCATAGGAAGGAAAGAAAAGAATTCTTGTCAATTAATAATTTTTATTGATTTAATGAAAAATTCTTATTAATTAAATAATTCATATAAATTATTTTTAAAGTATTCGTAGGACTGTTTTGGAGAGTGGAGAAAGAAGGGAAGGAAAGAATATGAATCACAAAATGTTAGAATATAATTATAAAAATTGTTTCTATATGTAATTGAAAAAAATAAAAGAAAGTTAGAAATAAGTAGCCTTAGGCAGATGAAGAAATTTTCCTTAGTATCAAAGCTGACAAACCAGGGCTACCAGGTTTTAGGACCCTAGATTTATAACTGGAAGTTGCCATGCCCCTCATTTAACAGATAAGGAAACTGAGATCTAGAGATTGTCCAAACTCCCTGTCACACAGGGAGTGCGATATTTGAACCAAGGTCCTGTGGTTCCAAATCCAGGGCTCTTTTTACCCTTTTATCAAACATTGGTCCCCTATACTCTGGTGCTACTAGAAGGAAAGAGAACATCCACAGGAAAGAGAGATACATAACTAGGCAAAGGAACAATGATGACACCGGCTTAGGAATTCAATTCATCAGCAATTCAATGAAAATCTTTAAGCATCTACTCTACATAACACAATTGGAATATGAGCAAACTGGACTCTCACATCATGAAAAAGCTGAAGATAGATGAGAGAGAGTGGGTACAAGATAGGGAAAGGGTCTGGGATTCATCTTTAGAAGGGAAGAAGGTAGTGTGGTATATGAGAATAACCATCAAATCAAAGTTGAAATATCTGGATTTAAAAAAAAAAAAAAAAAGTAGTATTACCTGTATTTGAGTCCTGTTTCTGCTTCCTGTTGGGACAGCTAGGTGGCACAGTGGATGGAACACCAGGCTTGGAGTCAGGAAAACTCACCTTTCTGAGTTCAAATCTGGGCTCAGATACTTCCTAGCTATGTGACCCTGGACAAGTCAATTAACTCTCCTTGCTTTGGTTTCCTCTTTTGTAAAATGAGCTGGAGAAGGCAATGGCAAGTCAATCCAGGATTTTTGACAAGAAAACCCTAAATGGGGCCATGAAGAGTCAGAAGGAATTGAAAAATGACTGAACAACCAATCTGTTGCCTGTGTATGGTCTAGAACCAATCTTTTCTCCTTTTTCGAACTCAGTTTCCTTCTCTGTAAAGTGAGGTGATTTGATTCAAAGTTCCCTTCCAACTCTAACTCTAGGATCCTGTGATCCAGTTGAGTGGTCCCACAAATTTAGCCCAGGGGTTAAACCTTCCACTCAGCAGTTAAGCAAAAAACAAGGGAACGAGGTCAGGAAAGCCGGATACAAGCTGTTCAAAGAACCTATGAAGTCAGGTCCTTGGGTCAATACTTGTTTAATCATCCTGAAAAAATACCAACCAAGTAATGCTGAGTTGCAAAAAAACAAGTCCTCCTGGCCTCCCTGCTGATATGTCCATACAGGCCTGAAGGTCCAAGCGGTCAGTCCAGACTTCCAAGCCAAGTGGCCTTCAAACCCCACAAGGTTTAAGTGAGCCCAGGAACAATATCCACAAAGGGTTAGGGCCAGGGGAAAGCTGATCAATATGATGAGAAAGCTTCAAAGGCAAAAATAGCCTGTCTTTTGAAAGCGGGTGGTCTAAGAAGCCAGCAGGACAGAGTGTAAAGGATTAAGGGAGCTATGAATAAAAAAAGGACAGAACGTACCCAGACATAGAACAACAACAGCTAGATAAATGCTGTGATTCCCCAAGAGGGTGATGCCAAACAGAGTTGCAACTAGGAAATAAAGGCCGACAGGTGCTTTGTGGGTTGTAGAAAACACCTGTCCAGGAGCAATTTATTCAGTTCATGAGACATTTTATCCAAGGGTCGGTGAGACTCTGAGGTAAACCTGGGCTCAAAGTTCCAAACCAAATAAAAATGTCTCACCTGGTGCCCACAGATCTCTGACCCCTTTATAAGAGAATTGCTCTCCTCTAACAAAGGGCTGGGAACAAAGATGCTGTCTGGCCCCGAGGTCAAGTTCAGAGGAAAAGGTCTCATTTGGATGAAGAAAATAGCTACAGAAACTCTATTTTTTTTGGTACTAAAATTTGAAAATAAGGTGAGTGCCTTTTATTGGGGAATAAATGAACAAATTATGGCATATGAATGTAAATATTATTATGTAAGAAATTACTAAAGGTACAAATTCAGGGAAACCTGGGAGAGCTTATATAAATTGATGCAGATGTCTGAGTGGAACCAATAGAACAATTTGGACAATAGCTACAAAAAATGTTAAGAAAAACTTGGAAAGACTTGAAGAACTAATCAACACAATGAATCACAATTCCAGAAGACTACCGAAGCTGCCTTCCTGACTCATGACAACAGAAATGATAGACTAGAGGTGAGGAATGAGACAGACATATTCAGACATATAGATTTCTTTTTAAAAATATTTAAGAAATAACATATATTTTATAAAATATTTAATATTTGATAAATGTTTTTATTTTTTCAAAGGAAAGGTTTTTATCTAAGATGGTGACAGGGAGGAAGGGGCAAAAGTAATTGTCCTGCCAAAAAAAAAAAAAAGAAGAAGAAGAAAAAGGAAAAAAGCATCAATGAGATGCATTTTTTTATACATAAAGGAAAAAGTAGGAAGAAGTTCAGGAGGAGACACACAAGTGTGGCAGTACTGGTATCATTAGGCTAAATGTAATAGATACTTGTAAAAAGCCAAACAAAACAGAGAATGCCTGGTTTCATACACCATCTGCTCTTTTCTGTTTTTTTTTTTTGTATATGGTAACATTCAAGGCCATAGAGGTGCATGATAAAAAAGCAATAATAATGGAGAATTGACAAAGGGTCTCTAGGTCTCTGGTCAAATTACAGATTGAAAACCAACTTATTAGTACTGATTTTGGGGGGGGGCAAGGGCAGGATGGTAGAGAAGGTGGATGATGAAAATGGCACTGTCTGGAGTCAGGAAAACCTGGGTTCAAATCTGGGCTCAGACACTTCCTAGCTGTGTGTCTCTGGGCAATCACTGAACCTGTGTGCTTTGGTTTCCTCATCTGTAAAATGAGAATCATAAAAAAGCAACAGTCTCCTAGGTTCAAATTAGATATTTGTTTTTTTTTTTAAAGATACTTAGCATAGCGCCTGGCACAAAGTAGATGCTGTTTTTGTTGATATTTGGTCATTTTCAGTTGTTTCTGACTCTTTGTAACTCTGTTTGTGGTTTGTTTGGCAAAGATATTGGAATAGTCTGCCATTTCCTTCTCCAGTTCATTTTATTTTATATTATTTTTTATTTTTGTAAAGATGTTTTATTTTGCCAATTACATGTAATTATTTTCCACCTCAGTTTTCTTAAATTATATGATCCAAATTGTCTCCCTCCCTTCCTTTCTTTCCTTCCCCTTCCCAGATCTGGTAAGGAATTTGATCTGCATTTTTCACGTATTATCACACAAAACATATTTCCATATTGTTCATTTTCGTAAGAGGATATTCATATAAAACCCAACCCTCCACAAAAAACATCCAAACCAGCTCATTTTCCAGCTGAGGAAATTGAAGTAAACAGGGTTAAGTGACTTGCTTTGGATCACACAGTGAAGCCAGATTTGAACTCAGGAAGATGAGTCTTTCTGACACTAGGCCCAGCACTCTATCCACTGTGCCACCCAGAGTAGATACTATATAAATGCTTATTTCCTCCCCTTCTAAAAACGTTAATATTGGAATATGCTTGACTTCAATTTAAATTCTCATTGATTTGGGTGTTTTGGTTTTATGAGTATTCACTCACAAAAACAAACAATATGGAAATGTTTTATGTGATACATGTATAATCCACATTGAATTGCTTGCCAGCTCTGGGAGGGGAGAAAGAAGGAGGGCATGAGACAATTTGGTTCATATACCTTCAGAAGACTTATGTGGAAATTTATTACACGTAATTGGTAAAAAAAATGAATGTAAAGAATAAAACAAAATGAATTCCCATTGAGGCATCAACATTTAAATTAAGTAGAGTCTTTGCCCTCAAGGGCCTTGTAGTTGAGAAGTCAAAATGTAAAAAAATTCCATTTAATACTGATATTTTCAAAGATAGAAAATGAGTATCACTACACATACACACACACACAGGGATAGGACTGTAGCTTGAGGTAGAGTAGATGATATTTAATTGACAAGAGGGAGAAGGAAGAGCTGCTCATCTCCTTGCCAGTTTTTTCTTGCCAAGGAGAATGCTCTTTGGACTAAAAATCCAGAACAAAATGGCTAATAAGAAGTTGATATCCAAGATAAGTAAGGCAATAGGAAAAGAGGAACTTAACTGTCCTTGCTGAACTCAAGTCACTTGGTCTAGACGAACCATTAGATGTGACTGAGAAAAGATGTTTTTAAAGACTGTGGAGAAGAGAGGAGAGGACCTATAGTCCTGAAGAAGGCAAATTTTCTGATTTTCAAAAAAGGAAAGTAAACTCTAGGCCAGGGAGCTTAACTTTGATCCCAGGAGAATGGAAGCACTGATTGACCACAAAGAAGTAATTTCATCAAGGATAATCTTATTTCCTTTTTTTGACAGGAATCGAAGGATATCCCAATCCAACAAGTATTTATTAACAATATAACATGCACTAATGAAATAATAAGGAAGAAATGAAAAATAATCATTGTCCTCAAGAAGCCTACATTCTCTTCTCAGGAGAGGCTGAAGGCAATAGAATTTCCCCAGATTTTTTGATAGTGCTTATGCTATTTTCATGGAAAAGGTAGAGAGATGTGGGCTACATAACATAACAATTAGCTGGATTCAGAAGTGAATGAATTGTCAACTTGTAAGGACATCACCAATGAAATTTCCAGGACCTGTTCTTCTCTTCCCCCTACCCCAATACACTCAGGATACAAAGATGAAATTGGTTTCACTCATCATAAAAGGATTCCTGATAAATGGGAGTGAATGGGAGCAGGGATTAGAAACAGAGGAAGTCCTAGGGTTATAATCATATAGTTTAACATTTTTATCAGTTTCTTGGATGGAAGGATGGATGACTTGTAAGTCATGTAAGATCTTTAAATGACTACAAACCAGTAGAGATAACTAACATACTAGGTGATAGGATATGAAAATATCTTGAAAATCTAGACTATCAGGCTCAATTGAATACAATGAAGCAACTAACAAAGATAAAGATTTACACTTAGGGTTAAAAATATCAGTTTCAGCACTATAACGTAGGGTAGAGGCAAAAACTTGAGCCCCATCACCACCACTCCCAAGTGTCATCCCCTTCTCAGATCAAAATACAACTGGGAAATGTTTAACAAAATAAATAAAAATACAGTAAAACATAGACAATTTTAATTTGCGGCTTTCTAGGTCAATACATGGCTAGCATTTAAGTTTTACATCATTCATGTAAGAGAAGCATGGCCAAACAGCCAAAACCTCAAACTCAACATGAGCCAACAGGGTGATATGGCAGCCAAGAAAGCATCATTCTTATGCCACATTAAGAGACTCATAGTGGGGGAAAGCTAGGTGGCTCAGTAGATTGAGAGCCAGGCTTAGAGAGAGGAGGTCCTGGGTTCAAATGTAACCTCAGACACTTCCTAGTTATGTGACCCTGGGCAAGTCACTTAATCCCCATTTCCTAGCCCTTTATTGCTCTTTTACTTTAGAACCAATACACAATATTGATTCTAAGATGGAAGGTAAGAGTTTTTAAAAAGACAGAGACAGAGACAGAGACAGAGACAGAGAGAGACTTATGGTGCCCAGAACTAGAAAAGGGAGTCTTATGGTACTCTGCCCCAGCCAAACTCCATTTGAAGCACTGTCCTCAATAACTGAGGTCATTAATAAATGAGGGGGATAGCAACAGAGATGGTGAAGAGCCTTGAGTCCATGCCATATGAAGTTAGGTTGAACGAATTCAGAATGTGTAATATTTTGGAGATACTTGTGGGGTGACATGTCCTAGCACTTAAAGCACACCAATATGGAACATTCAACTTCTATTGGCCCCAGACTATAGAACTAGAATCAATGGTTGGGGGAGAGAGAGAGACAAGTTTTGATGATGAAGCAAATTTAGTGTTTAAGTGGCGAAAAACTTCCTAATAATTAGGAATTATGTCTCACAGAATAATAAGTCTCTTCCCAGAAGTCATCAAAAAGGAGATGGATGGCCACTTGCCAGATATGACATAGGGAGACTTGCTCAATATGGGGTAGACTTGAATTTTTTTCTAATTTCAAGAGTCTATAATTCTATCCATGTCAGGAAGAAATGGGTTGAAGCAAGTTTGAAATCTCCTTGAAAGCAGGGACCTTTGATGTCATTTAGTTCAATTACTGATTTTACAAATGAGGAAATAGAGGCCAGGGAGTGGGGAATGATAGCTAGTTAATAAATACCAGAACTGGGATTTGAACTCTGACTGCTCAGAGGTATTGTGGTATAGTGGAAAGAGTGCTGGATTTGGAGTCAGAGGAACTAGATTCAAGTCCCAGGTCTTCTACTTATTAAGGGACAGATCACTTTTTGCTCTCACCTCAGTTTCCTCATTTGTAAGATGAGAGGTATGGACTAGATGACTAGATGGTCCTTTCCAGGTCTAAGTCTATGGTCCTATGATTAGATATCCCAGGGTTTTTGGTTTGTTTTTTTACTACACCAAGTAACTTGTCTTATTCATCTTTGAAATCTCCATAGAATTCAGTTCAGGGTCTTGAAAAGGTATGAACTATGTCCAAAAAGTCACTAAACTGAGTAAATTCTTTGACCCAGCAATATTACTATTAGACATCAAAGAAAGAGGAAACAGACCCATGTGTACAAAAATATTTATAGTACTTCATGACTGTCTTATTGTATGTGTGATAAGTATCTTCTGTCTCTGCATAAACAATATGGAAATATGTATTGCATGAAAGCACTGTATCAGACTATTTACTGCCTGGTGGGGAAGAAGGAAGGGAGGAAGAAAATATGAATTCTAAGATGTCAGAAAACAATTGTCAAAAATTGTTTCTCTATATATAACTAAAAATAAATAAATAAAAAGAGAAACAAATAAATAAATAAGTAGATGGCTGGACAAACAAACAAACAAACAAATAAAGGAATGAATGAATAAATAAACAAACAAGCAAATAAATAAATAAATGAACAAATAAATGAATGAATGAATGAATGAATAAATGGATGAGATTAGAACTATCTGTAACAGCTTTTTTCGTGTTAGGACAAAGAACTGGAAACTATATCATTCCTATCAACTGGGGGCACTGGCTCAACAAAATGTGATAAGAAAATTTTGTTGTTGAGTCCTGTCTGACTTTTTGTGATCCCATTTGGGATTTTCTTGGCAGAGATATTGGAGCAGTTTGTCATTTCCTTCTCTAGCTCATTTTACAGATGAAGGCAAACAGGTTTAAGTGACTTGCCTAGGGTAACATGGCTGGTAAGTATGTAAAGCCAAATTTGAATTCAGGAAGATGAGTCTTCCTGACTCCAGGTTCAGCACTTTATCCACTGCACCACCTAGCTACCCCCATATAAGAATACTCTTGTGTAATACCATTATATTAGGATATTATTGTGCATTAAGAAATGATGAAAGGGACAGTTTCAGAGAAACCTGGAAAGATTTATACAAATTGATGCAGAATGAAGTGTGCAGAACTAGGAGGAAATTTTATACAACAATATTGTGTAGGAAAAAAAAATCTGAAAGACCTAAACCATGATTCCCAGGGATTAATGATAAAGAACGCTAGCCACTGAGTGATAGAAAAGTATGGGAAAGGGCCTCAAGATGCAGGATGAGAGAGATATAAATTTTTGGGTATGGCCGATGTAGGATTTTTTTTTTTTTGCTCAACTATATATCTTTGTTATAAAAGTTTTTTTTTTCTTTTTTTTCTCAGTGGGAGTTTGGGGACAGATAAATGCTTGTTGATTGAAAAAAGAATTTTAAAACATAATAGGCACTCAGTTTTGAATGGAGGGAAGAGTAGATGGGTAAGAATAAATGAGTAAAAGAGAAGAGGACAAGGTCAGAAACAGTTTGATTAAGATAGTTTGCAAAATGGATGCAGAAAATGTGGCAAGGTTTGTGAATGGAAGGAACAAGCCTGTATTATCAGACAGCAAGATCAGATGGAGGTTAGGGGCTGTTGAACTGGGAGGTATAATGAAAAGCTTTGGATTCTGAGTCAAGGATCATAGATTCAGAGCTGGAATGGACCTCAAATGTCACATTTAATCCAACCATCTCATTTTACAGATAAAGGAAACTGAGCATTTTGGCTGCAATGGGGGTGGGCTGGAAGAGATGGCAGGAAGGATTTACTGACATATTACCCTCAGTCTATTAACTATACCATACTATAGCCATACAGGCAGCCTCCAGCAAGTTTTCCTGCAGAATAGAAATTATGCTTTATGGAATTGGTGGAAAATATGATATGAAGATGAGTTTCCAAAAAGGCACCCCTATCCCCATCACTGCCATGCTACAGGGGAGCAATAACATATTAAAATGAGATCCTCACCAAAAGTGGCAGTCTCTAGCTCTCCTTTGAGCACTCCAGGACAGCCAGCAGGGTAGGTTAAGGGTATTTAACCAAAGTCTTCCCCCCACAGAAGACTTGGGCAGGGAAGGAGTGCCAGATATTAGGCATGGTCACAGAGAAGGATTCACAAGGGCACCTGGTGCAGCCCTACTCCAGTGCAGCTGGCTGGATGCACAGTTAAGAAGGGGAGAGAACAGGGGTGTCATTATTTCAGATGTAATCACATGGTGCTGCTCCCATTAAGCCTTCTCTTTATGTTTTTAAAACCTTTTTATAAAACATTCATCTCTCTTTGCCGGAGGTCACAAACATTTGGGGCATTCAGAGAGGGGGAGAGGGGGAAGGGCAGATTTTAAGAATTCTATTGACTGCTATCTGTTAACATACATTAAAATATATTCTGATGTGTGAAGAGAAAAGCAGTTATGACCACCCCAAGCCAGGGGAATGAAAGCCCAAATGGACTACAAGAAGACCTAGCTGTTATCCTCTGGCCACCTAGAAAGGCTCTTTCATCAGAAAAGCAACTTGGCAATTAGAACTTGAATGATGGGAAAACAATAAAGCAGAGGCCAGGAGAGGGCTGCATAAAGAAAGTGGGGTGTCCCCAGTCCCAGGTTCTGATATGGGGACTAGGGCTGACCTTGGCTTTATGGGTGACCTTGGGAAAATCCCTTTAACCCGACTTCTGGGATGAAGAGATGCAAATATTTCTTTAGTTCCAAGGCTTCATGAAAGCTCCCTTTCGAGTCCCTACTGTGAGTATTCATCCATGTTCTTACTCCTAGGAAGATGGTCTATCTGAATTCCTCAGAGGGGAGACTGAGGCACCTGCAGGCTCGGACCTGCTGGGCTGGGCTGGGGAAAGGATCCATTACCTCTTCTCCTACCCTTCCCACCATGCTACTCCGTGAGATTCAGTGAAGGCTCTCAGTTACCAAGTAACAGTTCAGGTCCAAAGCGGGTTACAAAGCTGGGTTTTTTTTTAAGGACCCCTGATAATCCACTGAAGATTCAACTTCTGAGAGCGCCTGGGCTCACCTAGGAAAAGCCTTCGGGCCGGTTTGGACATTAGCCCGTGTGAGTGCAACTAGAAGAGTTATTTCACTGACCACACACGCCGGGTGGGCGAGTGGGCAGGTGGGGTGATGCTCGGGCAAAGGAGCTGTCTTCCCCGGCCCGGAGAGGGCGTACTCGATATAGCTCCCTCCCGATCCCTAATCCGCTACCAGCCCCAGAAAACCTGGCCCCAGGGCCAGCAGCTCCCCACCGAGTGGAGAAGCCCATGGACCCGAAAGGTCGCTACGGAAGCGAACCGGAGACAAGACCCGAGGCCCGGCATGGCTGTCTCAGCCTCCTCCTCGGGCCCCCCAGATCCACCACGATCCGGGGTTTTGGTTCTCAGCAGGCTGGCAGCACACACCTGACTCGGCTCCCCCGAGTGCAAGGAGGGAGGTGTAGAAGGTGGAGCCCTGAATTCCCAGACCCCAGGCTACACTGTACCCCCAGCTCCTAGCCCCTGCCACCAGGGGTTCTCGACACCCAAAAACCAGACACACCAGACTCTGGGTCCCAAGAAACCCAGGAGCCCTCCAGAAACCGGAGGAGCACCAAGCCACGGACCCTGGCCGCGTCCCTGATCCTCCGCTATTTTGGCCCCGGGTATCCCCAACCCCAGCCCTGAGGTCCAGCCTCCAATCCTTGTCACTCCTATTCCTGCCCCCAATCTCTCGGTCCTCCGTACCCCCCCTGGTTCTGGGCCAGCCCCGCAAAACCATCCTCGGGTGCCCAGAGAGCTTGAGCCAGGCCAAAGAGAGGGAGAGAAGGGCCCCTCCCGTAACTCACCCACATTCAGGAGCCCAGATCGGGGCGGCAGCTGCTGCAGCCGGTCCAGGCTCAGTCCGGCCCCCGGCGCGGCCCCTTGGCCCTCCGTGCCTGTGGGTCCCTCTTCCCACCGCTGCGGTGGCGGTGGCTGCTACTGCTGCCGCCCTCAGAAGCCGGCTTGGGAGACTGAGCCTCTGCTCCCGCCTCCTCGGCTCCTCCCCCAAGGCGGGTCCTCGGGAGGAGGTCGGAGGAGTGGGGCCGCAGTGTCTCCGGGGAAGGGTTGGGACCCGGCCTGGAGGAGTGGGCTAAAATGAGAAGGGGTCTACGGAAAGGGAGCGAAGACAAGGAAGCGCTAGCATAGACAGAAGGGCCTAGGGCGGAAGGGGATGTGGGGCTCAGGATGGGGTGGGGGGCCGCAGAAAATAGGGGCTAGGACAGCAGAGAGCTGTCACAGGAGGGAAGCAGAGCTCTGGGGGCCGGGAAGGTTTGTGGCAGCTAGGGGAACTGGAAACAAACACGTTTCCATTTGCACAAAATAGCGGCCTGGTAGGAAACAGAAACACGCTCGGGGGAGGGAGGCCGTGGGGAGGGGGGACTTAAGGTAGGAGGTAGGGGGAGGAAAAGGAAGACGGAGACATCTCAGGGTATGTACCCATTTGCTAGGTGAGGAAACTGAAGCCCAGAGAAGAGAATTACTGACTGGTCACCTAGAAATTTAATAGCAGTCGGAATTGGAACTCGGTTCTCCTGAATCCCAAGCCAAATGCTCTTTCCATTAGCACCACAACCTCAGCTCTTCCGCATGTGGGAAGATGTTCTGTGAGGTGCAGTAAGAAGGGCAGAGGAACAGGACAAGAGAATTGAAGGACTTCCTCTAAAAGCTCCCAAGGTGGAAACCTCCCTGAAAGCGCCCCTCCTCCCCCCTCCAAGAAACTTCTATAGAGAGCAGCCTTGGCCAGTGCCTACTGGCCTCTAAGCCTAAAACGAAAGGGAGCAGCTCACGTGAGGTGGCTTGCTGATAAAGCTCTTATCGTAGCATTTTGACAAGAAGGAAAAGACCAGGGAGAAGTCAGTATTATCCGCCCCCATCTTAAATAATCAGGGTCTCAAAATGAGCTGATTTTCTACATCTTCACCCTTCCCCTCCCCAAACAATCTAAGCACTCTGTCACAAAATGTCAGCGTTGCGAATGGTCCCGGAGAGCATCCTAAACCTCAATCGAATACCCCCAACATCCACAGGTGGTGGTGTAGCCTCTCCTTGAAGACATCCAGAGAGAGAACACTGAAGACTTTAGAGGCAGCCCATCCCTCTTTGGAATGGCGAGTGGTTAGGGAGGTTTCCTAATTACACTAAATCTACTTTCTATAGCTTTCCCCTTTTGCTCCTGTGGCAAAGCAGAGTATTTAAGCACCTTTGTCTTTATTGGCTCCTCTCTTGCCTGGGCACCTGCCTTTCCATTTAGGGTTGACTGACAGTAGTTAGTAGAAGAAAATTAGCCAAGTAGTTAGTAGAAAAAGTAGTACAAGAAAATTAGCAAACAAAAAATATATGTCAAAACCATTTCCTAAAATCAGATCTAGTGTATATCAAAGTCCAGAAACCATAAGCCTGCTCTCTGAAAGCTAACCTACTTCCTGCAGCTTCAGAAATCCCAGGCTGCAGCCACCCCAGCCCTCAATGGTGTGGCAGAAAGGATGATTAGTGTGCTATAGAGGAATTGTCTGGACCTGGATCCAAAACCTAGTTGTGCTATTTAATATTAGTGTGACTCTGAGTAAGCTAAATCAAGTCTCTGACCTGCAATTTCCACCTCTCAAAGGTCCATCTCTGAAGGCTATTTGCCTTTCTTTCAGACCGGTGAAACTCTTATTAAGTCCTCAAGACAAATACCTCCAGAATGATCCTGGGGCCTCAGATGACATTTTTCTTTTAAACCCAGGTGAGTGAACTGTTTATAGTGATTTCCTGTTTGCCAAGAAAATAATTTGTTTGATGAGGGAAGAGAGAGGATGTGTATTCGTGTGGGCTTCCTCTTCTTGCCAACCTCAGAGAGCATCTGAAAGTCCCTATAACTCAGGGGTAGTGCAAAAACTCCTATGTTGTCTCACTTGTTTAATAATCCAGCAGTTAATTGTATGATTTTTGTCACTGTAATTAGAGAGTAGAACAGGTGGTAAAGCCCTAAAGTGATTTTTTAAAATAACCCAAGAGGACCATTATTTTCTGGTTTTCTATGAAGAGCTATGAGCTGGGAGAGGCCAAACTTTTATGTTTAGAGGTATTCCTGGAGAGATAGTTGCCGGGTCTCTTCTCAGAACCCCACCATACATGACAACATTAATCATTTAAAGCCTTCAAGGTGTCTTTTAGTTAAATTATAAAATGATTCTCAAAACCCACGTAAGGAACAACTTCATGAATTGAAACTCCCCAGTATTATAGAACTTACCCGATGCTCCTTATCAACAAAATCTGCAGAATCATCTGATGTACTTGCAGAAGAATAGAGGATGTCACAGCTAGAAGGACCCATAGCATACACTATGTCCTTAGAAGTCATCAAGATCACCCCTTTAACTGTACAGAGGAATAAAGTGAGGCTTAGATAAGTGAAATTACTTGTCTATGATGGTCTTCCAATTTCCAATCCATTTCTCTTTCCATCGTACCATAGTGTTTCCCACAATCAGCAGGTAGAATGGATCTAGTCCAATCTTCTACCCAAGGTAGAAACCCTTCTATTGAATCCCTAACTGATAGCTATCTAGTCTCTACCTAAACACCTTCAAGGAAAGGAAGCTCCTTACTTTATGTGGCAACTGGTCTCATTTTTGGACAGGTCTCTGCAGGATACATTTAGCCTTTAAAAGAATCTTAGAGTCATTGGGAAGGATTTTTAGTGGGTATAATAACTCGCATGTATGTAATGATTTAAGATTTACAAAGCAATTTCCCTATAGCAACTCAGTGAGGTAGCTAGTGCAAGTGTCATTTTCCTCATTTTAGAAAGGAAGAAGAAACGAAGGTTCAAAGATTGTGACTTTATCCAACCACTGTCAAACTTGTATTAGAACCTGGATTTTTCATCACACTGATGAAGTG
Source organism: Gracilinanus agilis (assembly GCF_016433145.1). Classification (NCBI taxonomy): domain Eukaryota; kingdom Metazoa; phylum Chordata; class Mammalia; order Didelphimorphia; family Didelphidae; genus Gracilinanus; species Gracilinanus agilis. Next base: position 339,187,475 of record NC_058131.1, on the reverse strand, counting down.
TGGTTCTTAGTCATGTTCTTTACAGTACATTCTGATGTCCTGCTTAAAATTCAACAATCAGAAATTAACACGCTCTAGATGGGGTCAGACCAGCACAAAATATAGTGGGACTATTGCTTCTAGCCTTCTGGACACCCTACTTCTATTTAGAAAGCCTAAGATAGTGTTCGACACATTATTGTTTGCTTCATATTCAGTTTCAAATTGATTGCAATCCTAGATCTTCTTCAAATGAACTTTTACCATATGGCTGCTCCTCAATGCTATGTTTGTACATTGTTTTTTTTTTAAAGCCTAAATGTAGAACTTAACATTATCTCTGGTAAATTTAAACAAGATTCCAACCTGTTGAGATTTTTTAAAAAATCTTTATTCTGTCATCTGCTATTAGCTGGCCTTTTCACTGGCAGACTTAATAAACATGTTTCTCATTTTTTTTATCTAAGTCATCAAGGAGTATTTGGAACAGAAAAAAGTCAAGGATGGAGCCTTTTAACACTCAACTAAAGATCCCCCCCCCAGTGTCAGATAATTGCATTAGGGGCAACTAAGTGACTCAGTGCATAGAGAGCCTAGAGATGGGAAGTCCTGGATTAAAATCTGACCTCAGACACTTCTTAGTGGCATGACCCAGGATAGGTCACTTAACTCCAATTGCCTAGCCCTTGAAGCTCTTCTGCCTTGGAACCTATACTCAGCATCCATTCTAAAATGGAAAATAAGGATTTTTAAAAAATCATTAAAATAGGGGGCAGCTGGGTAGCTCAGTGGATTGAGAGTCAGGCCTAGAGATGGGAGGTCCTAGGTTCAAATCCAGCCTCAGACACTTCCCAGCTGTGTGACCCTGGGCAAGTCACTTGCCCCCCCATTGCCCACTCTTACCACTCTTGCGCCAAGGAGCCAATACATAGAAGTTAAGGGTTTAAAAAAATTTTTTAATCATTAAAATAACCAACTATCTTTGGATGATTTTGTTCAGTCATCAGCATCTTTACCTACTGGGACTGTCATTCAATCCATATTTTCCCATCTTATCCACAAAAATATCCTAAGACACTCTGTTATAATCAAATACAATATATTCATATCATTTTATGATCTACTAACTTCATGATCCTTCCTTATGCATTTGTTGTGATCAAAGTATTGATAAGCTTTAAAGGGCTATATAAATAGGAATTATTGTAATCATTATTATATCCAAATCCAAATAATCCAAAGGGGAAAAACACGCTTGGACATGAGTCTTCAAAGTAGATCTGAAACTAGGATGTAGGTTCATGAAAGGGGAAAGACAAGTAGACAGAAGAGCAGTGTGGTTTATAGTCGAAAAAGAACTAGGCTTGGAGGCAAAAAAACCTGGGTTTGAACCCCCACTCTGATACTTGTGTGACCTTGGCAAGTTCATCAGTTTCTCTGGGTATTAGTACATGTTTGTAAAATTAGGGACTCATTCTAGATCCCTAAGGTCCTCAGGGAAGTCAAAGCCAAGGGAAAAGATCTCATTCATACAAAAATATTTTTAGTAGCACTTTTCCTGGTAGCAGAAAACAAAAACAAAAAATTGTAGAAATTTGGTGACCATTATTTAAGGAAAAGGTGAACAAACTATTGCACATATATGAAATATTGCTGTCCCATAAGAAATAAGGAGTATAAAGAATTCAAATAAACTTGGGAAGCCTAGTATAAAATGATACTAATAAGAAAGCAGATCCAAAAGATCTGGCTATATATACCCAATAAGCATAATAAAAACTCTGCTGTGTTAACATAAATCCAGCCTACATCTCTCTCCTGAGATCCAATCTCATATTACCAACCGTCTACTGGACATTTCAAAATCAATGTCCTGGAGACACGAATGAGGTTGTATTAGAGGGTCCCAAGCCACCAATAGGCTCTGTAAGGAAGGAGAATAACAAGCGAGTTTCTGTTTTGCTTCATCCTATCATAATGCTGAATTGAATTAGAAACCGATGAAAAAAACAGAAGCATCAAACCTACCTAAGTGAGGTATGTTTCTATAGGAATAAGGTGGGAGGAAGAGTAAAAGGATATGTAGACAGAGCCAAAACTATCTGTCTGCCCAAGTTTTAGTGTTACTTGAGTAACTTTGGAGAGCTTCTTATCTTAAATAGCCTAGATAAAAATAGATACTCAGTTTATATCAGACAGATAAGTTGTTACAACCAAGAAAGAACCACAAAGCTGAAAACATACCCCAAAACCTGGATCAGTGATAAAGGGCAAAAAGCTCATATAAAGACACTTCAAGAGATGACAACAAGCTTCATGAAGGGATAGTATTTTTTATTTGTTTGTTTGTTTGTTTGTTTTGAATATTTTCCCATAGTTACATGTTTCATGTTCTTTCCCTCTCCCCCAAACCTCCCTTAGCCGATGAACAATTCCACTGGGTTTTACATGTATCATTGATTAACACCTAATTCCATATTATTGATAGTTGGACTAGAGTTATCGTTTAGTGTCTTCATCCCCAATAATATCCCCATCAGCCCATGTGTTCAAGCAGTTGTTTTTCTTCTGTGTTTCTCTTCCCACAGTTCTTCCTCTGAATGTGGCTAGTTTTCTTTCTCATAAATCCCTCAGCCTTGCTCTAGATCCTTGCATTGCTGCTAGTAGAGAAGTACCTTATGTTCAATTGTACCACAGTGTATCAGTCTCTGTGTACAATGTTCTCCTGGTTCTGCTCCTTTCGCTCTGCATCAGTTCCTGGAGGTCTTTCCAGTTCACATGGAATTTCTCCAGTTCTTTATTCCTTTGAGCACAATAGTATTCCATCACCAACAGATACCACAATTTGTTCAGTCATTCCCCAATTGAAGGACATTCCCTCTTTTTCCAATTTTTTTCCACCACAAAGAGCATGGCTATAAATATTTTTGTGCAAGTCTTTTTCCTTATTATCTCTTTGGGGTATAAACCAAACAATGCTATGGCTGGATCAAAAGGCAGATAGTCTTTTAAGGCCCTTTGAGCATAGTTCCAAATTGCCATCCAGAATGGTTGATTCAGTTTACAACTCCACCAGCAATGCATTAATGTTCCAATTTTGCCACATCTCCTCCAACATTCACCACTTTCCTTAGCTGTCATGTTAGCTAATCTGCTAGGTGTGAGGTGGTATATCAGAGTTGTTTTGATTTGCATTTCTCTAATTATAAGAGATTTAGAACACTTTTTCATGTGTTTGTTGATAGTTTTGATTTCTTTATCTGTAAATTGCCTATTCATGTCCCTTGCCCATTTATCAATTAGGGGATGGCTTGATTTTTTTGTACAATTGATTTGAGAGAGAGACAACAGAAATGAAAGAGAACTTACTCCAGAACTCACTCAGAACAGGGAAAGAAAAAGCATGGGTCCATGTTACTTGGCAAGGACTAGAAATGAGCCCACATAGAGATCAGAGGAATTCAGCTGCAAAGAATTTAGACATCATCAAGCCTAATCTCATTTTACAGAGAAAAAATTGAAGCTCAGAAGTGATTTGCCCAAGGTTGCACAGGTTAATAATGACAGGTGATGAACTGAAGCTTAGGTATTCCAGCTTCGAATTCCATTTTCTGGTCTCTATATCATGGACTGGATCAGAAGAGAGAATAGGATAGATAGAACAGGAAGGTAGGCCACTCTGAATTCCCTGTGCCCTAAAGGACTGAAATGAGCTATTATTAATGTGGGAGTAGAGAAATTTCCTAACGTAGACCAAATGGAAGAGAAGAGCAGGAATGGGAAGTTACTGACTAAAAGACTGCTTGATCTTCACACAGACCATTACAACCTTCGGGGCTAGAGGTAGAATTTATGTCTAGCACCATCTTCCCTCACTGGGAAAAGTATTTTTAATTTATTGAAGGCTTTCGTTTTTTTACATCATGTTCATTTCTGAATATATCCCTTTCTTCTCTCCAACCTAGAAAGCCCTTTTAACAAGGATTTAGAAAGAAAAAAAAATAGATTTGCCAAACCAATTATCTTGACTATATCTGATAGCATATGCAGTCTTCTACATTTATGCCCCCCCTCACCTTCAATGAAGGGAATTAAGTACATTGTCTCTATGCTTTTCCATGTCTAAGTTTGGTTATTATAATTATAGATTTCATTGTATTGTTTTTTCCATTTATATTGTTGCAGTTTCCATGTTTGTTTACCTATTTCTTTTTTTTATCTTTTTTTTATTATTACATTTTTAAACCCTTAACTTTTGTGTATTGGCTCCTTGGTGGAAGAGTGGTAAGGGTGGGCAATGGGGGTCAAGTGACTTGCCCAGGATCACGCAGCTGGGAAGCGTCTGAGGCCGGATTTGAACCTAGGACCTCCCATCTCTAGGCCTGACTCTCAATCCACTGAGCTACCCAGCTGCCCCCTATTTTCCTATTTCTTTATACCAATTCACATCAGTTCACATCTCACCTGAATTTTCTAAGTTCTTTATTTTCATTTTTTCTTATGGTTCAATAATTTATGCATGACAATTTGTCTGGTCCTTTCCCAATCAATGGGCACATACTTTGTTTTTAATTCTATCACCACAAAAATTGCTGCAATGATTATACTAGTATATTTGGGACCTTTCTTTCTGTCTTATGCCTTTTTGGGGACAGGGATTTCTGGTTGTGAATGTGGTCTTTTTTTTTTTTTACTCTAATTCTAAATTGCTTTCCAAAATTATAGACCATTTTACAACCTTATTGCAAGCCCTTTCAGTTTGGACTAATTACACCTTTTATCATTTTTGCTAATTCTATGGGTAAGTGGAGAACTCAAAGTTGCGTTTAATTTGCATTTATCTTATTTTTAGTGATTTGAAGGAATCTTTCCTATTTAATAGTTTATAACTTTTGAGAAAACTATTTGTTCTTATCCTTTGATGTCTTATCCATTAGGTAATGTGGCTTTTAGACTTATGCATTTGTATTCTCTATAAATCTAGGGTATTAGAGAAGGCTGAAAGATTTTTCTGGAGTGTGAAGAGGGCATAGAAATATCTACCACCATTACCACCTGGCAACTTAGTGGCTGAGTGGATAGAAAGCCAGGCCTGATGATGGAAGGTCTTGGTTCAAATCTGGCCTCAGATACTTCCTAATGGTGTGACCTTGGGCAAGTCACTTAACTCCAATTATTTAGCCCTTACCCTTCTTCTGCCTTGGAACTGATTTTTTATATTGATTCTAAAACACAAAATAAGAGTTAAAAAAAAAAGAAAGAAATATCTATCTCCACCCAAAGTGCCCCAGGCCTCCACAGCTGCTATCACTAGGATGAAGATAAGAGTGGATAACTTTATTCCATTTAATATGGAGTACCACTGGGTCTTACTATCTACCCTGTCACTGTCTCCTATGGTCCTCTCTGCCTTACTATCTGCCCCAAAGCTACATTATACTCCCTCCCCTTCCCCTAACCTATTTATATAACCTAAGGACCTCTGACCCTTGCCATCAGTCCTACTGCTGTGCCCTCAGGACATTTGAGCCTTTCCATCTGCCCTGAAACTGAATTTTCTTTTATGTATTTAATCTCTCCAATTAAAGTATAATTTCCTTGAGAAGGGGGACTGCTTTGCTTTTTCTCTCTCTATCTCAGCTCTTAGCATAGGGTTTGGCACCTAATAAGCATTTAAGGCTTTTTTTTCTTTTTTAATTAATTCCCAGTTGACAGTTTTCTTTCTTATTTGACCTTATGCAATGTGTCTATTTCATGTAAACTTTTATAGGCTTTTCTATTTCATATAATCAATATTATTTATTTTATCTTTTGTGGTCTGGGAGAAGGGATTCCAATGGAAATGGCAGCTTGATGGGCAATGGTTTCCCTTGTTAATGAGGGGAGGGCATCTAAGATTACTGTGAGCTGCCAGCACATCCCTGCCCCAGAGATAGGGATCTGGGTCTAGAAGGTTGATTTCCCTAATGGAAAGGCTATGGCTGAGTTTCCAAAAAAGGAAACAAGGCCAGACTAGGCGGTTACAGAGTGGGTTCTAAAACTCAAGGTCAGAGGATGACATATTTGAGGAAGGGGCCTGCTGAGGGGAATGGGGGTCATCAGAGTCACAGACTTGGGGTACACCACAAGGGATGTACATGAGAGATGTTGCTGAAAAATTACATCTAAAAAATCTTCCTAATGACAAAGATCCTGGACTTACTGACACTTACCTAAAGGTCCACATGCAATGTCGAAGCTCTCCTGTATGAGTCTGGTCTAGGGTGACCTCTGCTGAACAACACAAGCCAGCACTGGCCTCTCCAGGGTCCCAGTGGGTTTCCTTAGACACAATGTGAGCTCCTTAAGGATCTGAACAGCCTTCATTTCCCTCACCTGTGGTGATGGAGCACAAAGAAGGCTAGATGTGAGAGCTGAGTGATGGGTGATCAGAGACCCAGAGAGAGATTGGAGATGATGTCCAGGCACTGATAGCCAACCATGACAGAGGTGCTGGGCAGAAAAAGAGGCAGGCACGCTTTTTGTGGTGGCAAAAAATTGGAAAATGAGGGGATGCCCTTCAATTGGGGAATGGCTGAACAAATTGTGGTATCTGTTGGTGATGGAATACTATTGTACTCAAAGGAATAATAAACTGGAAGAATTCCATGTGAATTGGAAAGACCTCCAGAAACTGATGCAGAGCAAAAGGAGCAGAACCAGGAGAACGTTGTACACAGAGACTGATATACTGTGGTAAAATCGAATGTAATGGACTTCTCTATTAGCAGCAATGCAATGACCCAGGACAAAGTAGAACTGCTTATTGGCTACAGGAGGGGGATGAGAGGAGGGAAGGGAAAGAACATGAATCATGTAGCCATGGGAAAATATTCTTAATTAATTAATTAATTGAACTTTAAAATAAAGAAAAGAAATCGAGGCAGGGGCTATTGAAGCTATATAGACACAATCTATGCCTTATTCCTTACCACGCTGCCAACCATGGCTGAGTTGTGTCTTTGTAGTTATCTTGGTCTTGGGACTCCTCATTTTCCTATTCTAAGAAACTGTGTAGATGGAGGTATGAGAACTTCCTGCACGTTGGAAAGGGGAGGAGAGTAGGAATCATAAAATTGCAGGATCTCAGCATCTGAAGAGGCTTTAGAGACCATTTCATCTAACCTTTTTTTTTTTTTTAAAACCCTTACCGTATCTTAGAATCAATACTAAGTATGGGTTCCAAGGCAGAAGACTAGTAAGGGCTAGGCAATGGGGGTTAAGTGATGTGCCAATGTCACAGACCACATTTGAAGCCAAGGCCTCTACCTCTCAAGGAGCCACCTAGCTGCCCATTATACCCTTATTTCATAAATAAGGAAACTGAGAGAACAAGGTTGTTCCCAAGGTCGCACAGGGAGTAGGAGGTAGAATAATAAATTCTAGGGCAGGAGACTTTCCCAGGAACCCTAAATCACAGCTAAGAAACCAGAAGCAACTTGTATTCCCTTCCTTCCCTTCTCCAGGACTGGGCTGAATAAAGGCAAATTAGGTCTAGAAGCTTAAACTCTGGAACCTAAGCTGACTCCTGAGGCCACGATGCCCACAGAGCTAGTGAGTGCCCTGTGAATAGACAAAGAGAGAGAATGAGGCTGCCTGGAGAGGCCCTCAAGGTGGGCAAACCCTAAGAGGAAGTGGAGCAGAGTGCTCCCTCCTGCCCTCAATACCCCACTAAAAGGCCCCCCAGGGAACTTGTTACTCTGAGAACCTGCACCAAGTTCTATTTCCAGCACAAAATTAGGTATGTGTTCGTAGGCACTGACCTGGAAACCAAAACAAGATTACCTTGCCTGGTTTTTTTGTAGCAAAAGAAAGGGATCAGGGATCCCTCCCCCTACCCATCCCAACCTTCTTCATAAAGGCTCCCAGCTGGAAGGTGCTGGGAAGGCCCAGTTTCATGACAGCTGAAAATTTGATAAGCACATACTCTACGTATACATTTAAGTCACTTATAAAAGTGTTGCCAGGACGAGGTCAAGGGTAAATCCCTGTGGCACTATAGTAGAGACAACCTTCCAAGATGACATAAATTTATCAGTCAATACTCCCTTGGTGACCTTATCAGCTCCCACAGATTCAGTTATTACCTCAGATCTAAATGTCAGTCCAGTCTTCCAATCTTACATCTCTAAATGCTTATTGCTCATCTTGAAATGGACATCTTTCAAGGTGTGCATATAATAACTGTATTTTAGGTCACTTTTTTGTCTCTTATCTTTTTCCTCAATTACACATAAAATTTTTTTAAACATTTGCTTTTTAATGTTTTGAGTTGCACATTCTCTCCTTCCCTCCCTTTCTCCTTCCTTAAAAGCAGTTTGATATAGATTATACATGTGAAGAGGGTGACTAGGTGGCAAAGTGGATAGAGCACAGGGCTGGGAGTCAAGAAGACACATCTTCCTGAGTTCAAATCTGATGCCAGACACTAGCTGTGAGTCCATGAGCAAGTCACTTAATCCTGTTTGCCTCAGTTTGTTCATCTATAAAATGAGCTGGAGAAGGAAATGACAAATCACTCCAGTATCTTTGCCAAGAAAATCCCCAAATGGGATCATGAACTGAAAAAGGACTGAACACACATATACATGTGAAATCATGTAAAATATTTTTCCATATTAACAATGTTGCAAAAGAAAACACAGATCAGAAAAAAACACACAATAAAAATAAAGAAAGTAGGGGGGAAGCTTCAAACTGCATTCAGACATCCTGAGTTTTTTCTTCGGAGACTGGATAGCTAAGTTCTTTGGAAATGTCTTGGATCATGGTATTGATGAGAATAATTAAGTCACTTACAGTTGGTCATCGTATAATATGGCTACTAATGTATATACCATGTTCTCCTGGGTCTGCTCGCTTCACTCTGTATCAATTCATATACGTCTTTCCAGACTTTTTTCTGAAACCATACTCTCATTAAAAACAAACAATGCTGCCCCCTCCCCTTACCTTCCAACCTAGAATGGATCAGTCAGTTCCAAGGCAGAAAAGTGGCAAGGGCTAGACACCTGGGGTAAAGTGACTTGCCCAAAGTCACACAGCTAGGAAGAATCTGAGGTCAGATTTGAACTTGAGAAGATGAGTCTTCCTGATTTCAGGCCCAGCACTCCATGGACTTAATAAATGCCTGCTTTTGGATCAGCTTATTCAGCCAATTCCAAATCCACTTAACTCTACTATGGTCCAGCCCATAGCCTTCTTTCTTGGCCAAAAGAAACCCATTAGAAACCTTGTAAAGTCAAGCAAAATAAGTTTCTCCTTTGACCATAATAAAAAAAATTATGTCTCAGTCCATACTCTGAGGCCATCATTTTACTAAATAAGAGGGAGTATGGCATAGTAGATAAAGAGCCAGGTTCAGAAAGACATCGTTTCAAGTTCTCCCTCTGGAGCATTATTGGCTGTGTGATCTCAGGCAAATTACTTAACTTCTCAATGCCCTAGGCAACTGTCAAATGAAATCATAGACTCAGTCCAAAAAAAAAAGACTAGAGCAGGCACATGTGTCTCCTACAGAGATATGGATAAGAATTAGACCTGTGATTTCACTGGTAGAGGTAATTCCCAAGTGAGGAAATTTCCTCCAGTGTAGGTTAGTGCATTCCCTGTGACTTAGAGAGACGTCTAGAGCAGAGAGGTGACTTGTCCAGGCTTGGCCAGCCACTGTGTGGCAGGCAGCAGACTTAAATCCATTTCTTCCTCCTTCAAGGCTGGCTTTCTATCTACTATTCACATTGACTCTTATATGTCTCATGTGAAAAAAAAACCCTAAAAATACAAAGTGGGAAAACTGTTTTATACAAAGAAATCCAATTCCTTTAAGGTTCTAGCTCCCTGATCCTATTTATAGCTTTGCATAAGGCACAGTATATTTATCTGCTGGTCTCTATTCCTTTGGTCTAACAATATTCTATAAAACACATTTCCTCTCCAGAGGACTCATGATGAAACATTCTAACAACCTCCTAACAGAGAGGTGATGGCCTCAGAGCATAGACTATATTTTACTATGGTCAAGGCAGTTATTTGTTTTGCTTGACCATACAAGTTTGTAATAGGAGTTTTGTTTTTCTTTCTTTTTCAAGTGGGAGGGGAGGAAGGAGAGGATCAAGAGATAAAAAGAATAAAGTTTTTGTTGATTAGATGAAAATGAAATTTCAATTAAAGTTTAATTAGGAAAAAATCACATTTCCCTAAGTCTGAAAAAATATTAAGATAATTTTCTTTATATTTAAAAAGGGAAGAGTAAGGCACAAATGTTCTGATCTGCTCATAACAGTGTTTTCTCAGAAGGAGAAAGGGGTTTATAGAGACATAAATAAAATGTACCTGTAGAGGGGCACAGGTTTTAAAGACATTAAGTTTCTAAGCAAAAATTATTTTCCCTGCCCATAGTCTTGGGAACTAGAACTTTTTTTTAACCCTTACCTTCTCACTTAGAATCTATGGTACCAGTTCCAAAGTAGAAGAATGGTAAGGGCTAGATAATTGGGGTTAAGTGACTTGCCTAGGGTCACACAGCTAAGAAATCAGATCATAGAATTTTAAAACTAGAAGAGAATTGTAATGATCCTGGGATCATAAATTTAGATTTGGGAGGGAACACAGAGATCTAGTTTAAACCCTCGTTTTATGGATGAGGAAATAGGCACCAAAAACGGAAAGTAGCTTTCTGAGGCCAGATTTGAAACCAGGCCCTCCCAACTCCAGGCCTAGCTCTTTACTCATTGAGTCATCTAGCTGCCCCAGAACCAAATTTCTAAGCTTATTTATTCTTGCTCTGGGTAAATTAATGCTAAAATTCAAGTGACTCTGTCCATGTAACCTGAGAGAAAACATGGTGAAATGGAAAGAGTGGTGGATTTGGAGAGGATCAGAATTTGAATCCATCTCTAACATTTACTAACCTGTGATGATCCTTAAGCAAGCTACTTTCCATAATTTAGGGCATGTTTCCTCATCCATTAAATGAGGGTTTAAACTAGATTTCTATGATCCAACCCTAATTTAAATCTATGATTCCATGATTTTTAGAGTTTTCTTCCAGTTTAAATTCTATGATCCTACTAGACCCAGGGTTTTGCTGGGAACTCTCTTCATTAATCAAAGCTTTAAAAACTAATTTTTTAAAGATAATATGGTAGGGACAAATAGTTAGCTCAGTGGATAGAGAGCGAGGCCTGGAGATGAGAGGACCAAGGGTTCAAATCCAGCCTCAGATACTTTCTAGCTGTGTGATCCTGGGCAAGTCACTTAGCCTCACTTCTCTCTCTTCTGCCTTAAAACTGTTACTTAGTATCAAATGTAAGAGTTTTTAAAAAAAGATAATATGGTAATAAAGTGCCTTGTTCCTTAAGCATACACAAATGAGGTCTGTCAATGCTAGAGTTAAAATCCAAAAGAGTGAAACATTTCTTTCAAGATGATGCCTCGAGCTTCCAAACAATCAGGCAGGAGCAAGGATAGAGCTAGGTTTTCCAGCCTATTTAATGTAAATCATAATTAGAATAGTGATATAGACTTTTAGTGCATTACTGAGTTGCCACTGAGACTACACAAAACATACTAATTGTTTCTGCCTTGGTGCTAATAGCAGATGGCAGCTACTTCATAACAACTTATTTAAAATGCTGTATATCATTTTCTGAATCCCCAAAGTGCATTTAGTGTTGCAAGCAAATGCTGCTAGCTAAATAGCTAGGGTCTCAAGCACAATAAGTTGTAGGCCATGGGGTCTGAAGAGGATCACCTAATATTAACATTATAAAGTTTTAGAGAAAAAGTCTTAGCTAGTGATACTATACGATCTCACCCAACAGCTGGCAACAAGATAGCAAAGAAAGGCCAGAAGGCTTAATCCTTGGCCAATCTTTTTTGACTATCTATGGACAAAGAATGAAAAAAGCAGGCCCAGGAAGGGACTGTTCTCAGAACTCTGCTATTTTCTACATTTTTTTCAATAACACTGACAATCTGTTAACTACTGAGTTTCTAATTGCAAAGCTATAATCTCATAATGTTTATGTCTTAGAGGAGAATGCCTGAACATAAGAGATTAGAATGAATTTAAATGCAGTATTTGTCAACAATGTATGATCAAATCTGACAATCTCTGTCCCTCAGTATACTGTCCAATCTCTTTCTCTGCTTTAGCATCCCACACTGTTGTATGTGATACTTTAAGTTGTCTATTAAACAATGGAAAGGTTAAGAGTAAAGAAGCCCACTCTATTGCAGTACTAAGCTGCGGCACGCTTCTTTATAGGATTTTATTATTGACTTTGAGAAATGTGTTTAATAAGAATACAAATCGTGCTTAGGGAACATGCATAAAGGGATTTCTAGGTGAGACTGATTCTACAGGAGCCTTGTGAGAAAAAAAGAGCCCTATTGTCTGTATCGTCTGCCCCATCTCAGCAACTCACCTCAGTTCGGGATGCTCTCAGTTGCTCTCCTTTAGACAAAGACAGTTCCTCTCTGAACTCTTTTGCTAGAATGATGGTGCTTGAGAGGTAAAAATGACCTCAGAAGTCGTCTAGCCAAACTCATATCCAAAAAAGAACTCTCATTACAACATATTCAAGAAGTGGTCAGCTATAGCCTTGGGTATGAGAGCCTGTTACCTCTTTAACCTATTCTCCACTCTCTAACCTAACTGCACTCTTGCAAAGCACTGTTAGTAAGTTTTTTTCTTTCAAACCACTTTCTGCCAGCTTCTATCTACTATTACTGGCTTTTTACTTTGGAGTCAAACAGATTAAGTCAAATATCTCTTCTAAATTATAACTTTTCGTAGGTGTAAGACAGATATCCTTCCCCATCCCCTATTCCCCTACCCAGTTTTCTCTTCTCCAGGAGCCATTCCTAGTTTCTTCAAATGTTTTTCATATTACACAGGCTCCAAGCACTTCACAATCCTGGGCTGCCCTCTTCTTGATACTTCATATAGCCGCTTAAAAAAAGGTCAAGCTGAAAACTATCAATCTATGCTGAAAAATGTTGACGTGAGGACTCAATAAGTGGAAGGAGTAGAGGAAGGAAAAAAAACCCTCTGTATTTCAGATTAGCAAAAAAAAAAAAGTTGACTGTGCTGTTCTACTTCTATTTAATGAAGCTTGTTACATTCAAATTAAACAAAGCAAGGATCATTTTCATAGGATGGGAACTGGTGCTGTAAGTGCTCTCATTGGCTGCTTAAATGAAGAAGGGCACAAGCAACAAATCAATAGTTGCTATTTTGGGGCTTCTTAAATTTTAATTGCTTTTGGCTGTTGGAAGGAACCTGGGTATAAACTGCTCTATAGAGGAATAACTGGTGCTGCTCTGCATATTAAACTACCAAGAATAATTCAAGATGTTTATATTGCTTCTCATAGGAAAGTCTCTATGCAATAAAGCAAACATATGTTCAAATAAAATGTATTCTGAACATTATTTAAGTAAAAATGAAGTTTATTTTAGGCATAAGAACTGGAGATGCTGCTCCCTGACACAATGTAGAGTCCTCCTCCTTTCATTTATTTGCAAAAATGTGTCATACTCAACCTAAGGCAGAAAAACAGACCAATTCATTCTGACCCTTCATGACATCTCCCTCAAAGAATGATTGAATTTTAGATCTTCTCCTACACCTCTATATTGCTAACAGATGATTGCTACCTGCCAGCCTCCCCTGCATTTGCATCGAGATGAATTTGAGAGGTAATACAGTAACATTCCAAAAGTATTTCCCAAAATAGCCCATTTCCCAAGATGTCCTCAAGATGACCAACTCAACAACTGATCATGTGAATATTTCAATGACAACCAGATATTTTCTAATATACTTCAAATGGTAAAATACTGTGGCTTAAGAGAAAGATCAGGTCACATAGGAAGTACCCAAAAGTTGGTTCAGCGGCTCCTGCATGTCAAGTTAAAAAATCAGTGGTTTCTCAATTCAAAGCCTAGGGCAGAGATTTCCCTACAACGTAGCCTATCTGTCATTAGAAGAGAAAATTTAACTGATTTTTTACCAGTGTCAGTCTCAGAGAGATAACCACTACAGACTAGGAAAGAGATTTATAAGTGTGATGGCCCAAAAGAAATGAGTCCCCTAGGGATGGCATGTCACAAACTGCTAATGTTAAAAAAAAATTGTGTTCTTTTTAATCAATTGGGCCCAAACCACTGTGTGACTAAGTTGGTGCATAAATGAATACAGTTCTTAGCAAGTAAGTTTTTCCCTTTCGTATGTACATGAATATAGAACATTTTTGCTACTAAATGTTGTTTAGTTCTAACTCTGTGCACATCCAAGTCCAGTTTCTTCCAGAAAAGCACATGCAACTCATTAGCACTGAATAACAACAAATTCCTTCCTGAAAAACTGCAGCATCAGCTCTGACTAAAGTAAGGACAAACAAAATCAGACCCTGTTCAAGAAGCCAGGCTAAACAGAATACTTAAATCAACAAACTTGTTAAGAAATGATTCACAACCATATATTGCAATGTCTTAAATTCTTTTTTAAGTTGAATTTGTTACTTTATTACATAAGGTAGTCAAAAGTCAACTTTTCCTAGGCAAATCATTTAGACTTGCTGAAACCCACAGGTCGACCCATCCTCCAAAACTGATGTTAAATGAATAAACTTTCAGGAGAGAATTATGTAGGAGAAATTACCTCAGTAGTGGCACAGTACAGTACAAAGGGCATTAGCCCTGACGTCAGAGGAATGTGGGTTCAAATCCCACTTCTGACACTTATTACCCATGTGACTTTGGGTAAATCATTCACCCTCCCTGAGATTCAGTTTCCTCATCTGTAAAATGATAGAGATAGGAGTCAATGGGAGATCCCTCCCAGTTTTAGATCTTATGAAACTGCTGGTGAATAAGGTATTTCAAAAGTCCATTTTCCAGGTGTATAGCCTTTTGTGGCAAAAACATTTTATTTTTTATCATTTCTGATAGAAATTCTTGTAAAGTTCATATTTGCTCAAGTGTACCCACTTCTGGGTTTGTCTAAAAAAAGGCACCAAACACCTTTCCTTATAGCTATTCAATAACCTAGTAATACCCACAGGAAGCCCAAAGGATGATCTGCCCCCCATTGCAGTGCTTTCAGTCATTTCTTTGAGCTGCTCTGTCTCTTCCCTGCCAGCTGTGACTCTCCACTGCTGTCACTCTGGCTGATTGACACAACTTCTCTCCCCACCCTACCCCCACTCCCTGAAATTTTATTTCCTTTCTAATTTGCTGTTAAGAATCTGCTACAGGCTGAGAAAATACATCACCAAGTTTATTAGAACTGTCATCTGAAATATGAGCAAATAGGCTTTAATGAATAGCTTCTGAGAGGCTCTGAATAAAATGTACAAACTTTGGGCACAGATCTGATGATGGTTTTGGCTGCTCAGAAAACTATTATACTCATTTCTAGTATCAGACTCCTGAGTTCTTCTCTCTGGTCCATTTCTTCCTATATAAAAAATTCCAAAACTCCTTTTCAAATGTCCAATAAAGTCTCTAGGGGAAAAAAAAAGGCAGTCCTAAAATTGAAAATATTTTCAGGAAGACCTGGGTTTGCCAGGTCCATAACAGTAGTATCTGCACAACTGTTAGAACCTAAAAGAATGTATCCTCATATATATCATCTATCTCAAATTGCTTGTCTTTGAATTAAGGGAGGAGGGGAAGAAGGGAAGAAGGAAGAGAATTTGGAACTCAAAATTTCAAAAAAGAATGTAAAAAAAAAAGTTTCCATGTAATAATAATAATAAAAAAAGAATGTTATCCTGCATCAGTGGTATGCATTTAAAACTGGCAAGAAAAGACGTCATTAGCTATATGGTCTTGGGCAAATCATTTCTCTCTGGGCCTCAATTTTCATATTCATATAAAATGAGAGAAGGGACTATCCAACTTACATATTCTTTTATTCCAACTGTTTTTATTATATTGAGGTAATAGCTTTAAAAAAAAGAGAAAGATCTCCCTCTGCTGGGCATATATGTAATCACTTCAATATTAAAATGAACACTGCAGATGGCACATCAAGAAGAAAAATATATTTTATTAAAAAAAGATAAACATAACAAGATACCACATCTTGAACCATTTGTTCTCTCCTACTATATCCTCTGTTTCCATTTGTATACCTGCACAAATCCAGGATCCTTTCCAAAATGGTCAAAGATACCAAGGTGCTGAAAAGTTTCTAATAAGGGTGGCTCCCAAAGTCAAAAAGTGTTTCTTAATTATTCCTCTAAAGGAGAAATTTGCTATCTTGGGTTAGCAGGCTGATTGCACGGCAAACAATTCTGTACGGACCCATATTCTGGCACTTTACTCTAAGAGTTTATGACACAGAAGCCGTTTCCCTAATGCTGCTTCTATGCGAGGTCTGTTTGTACAGAAGCCCTGCTATACCTGCTCACAAGGATTGCTTACACTAACTCCCGCTACTTTGCTTGATGCCTGGGCTTCTGATGTTCGTGGAGTCTGTTTTGGAACCCGAATGGGGACATAAATGTTTGAAGCACTATGTTCTTTGAGATATTCTCCCCCTTTTTCTTCATAATCCTTCCGGGTTATCCAGCCTTCCTCACGATTCATATGCTCTAGGGCCCAATCTCGAGCTCCATACCAGGCATCTAATACAGGATTAGAAGCAACCTGGACCTAAAAAAGAAAAACATTCAATGCAGAAAGCTATTTAATTAGGATTACATCAAATCAAAGTCTACGGCTTAGCAAGCTTTAAATTAATACAACTTTATTACACAGAACCAGATATATCACAAATAATGTCCCATGAAACCTAATAACTATACCAAGTCAAATCTTGATTTAAAAAAGAAAAGATTATCTATATGTAAAACCTTACACCAACACTTTGAGAAGCAATTTGGAAGATATCTGAGGTGAAATTTACCTTAGCAAACTCCAATAACAGAACAAAATAATAAATAAGCAAAAACTCATGGCAGCATCTCTCAAAACTTTTTGGTCTCAGGACCCCTTTGCACTCTTGAAAATTACTTAGAATCCCAAAGAGCTTTTGTTTATGTGGGCTATATCTTTCACTCTTAAACACATTATAAATTAAAACTGATAACATTTTAAGTCATTTAAAATAATAAAAAACCCATTACACGTTAACATAAAACATCTGGTATGAAAAATAACTTAAAAAAAATAGTGAGAACAATGGCATTGCTTTACATATATTCTCAGATCTCTGATGTCTGCTTTTGTATTCAGTCTGTTGGGATGTTATTTTGGTTGAAGTACATGAAGAAAATTCAGTTTCAGACAGACATATAACTAGAAAAGGGAAGAATATTTTAATAGGCAAATATTGTCTTAGTATGAAAATAGTTCTGACTTTGTGTACTTTAGATCCCCAGAGTCCTAGGCCTAAAGTGATGGCGAATTTCTTAGAGACAGTGCTAGGCCCCACCCTGCAGACCAAGTGCTGCGCCCCTCCCCCCCGGCCAAGACCTCTTGCCATGCCCCTCCCCACTACCACATAGTAGGTATGGCCCCCCCTTGCCCCACACAGGAGGAGAAAGCACCCCCATTGGACTGCTGGGCGGAGGGACAGGTGAAGTGAGGAATGTCCTCAGGGAGTGTAGAGAGGGGGAGAAGTAGTCCAAGTGCTCCCTTCCCCTCCTGCTCTGCCGCCTGTGAGCTGCCTGCCTTACCCACTGTGTGCTCCCATTAGGCTGCTGGGCAGAGGGGCAGGGGATGTGAAAAATGTCGTCAGGCACAGTAGAGAGGGGGATGGGAGTGGCTCCACCTGAGTCCTTCTGCCTTTCTATTAATGAACTGGGAGGTGGGAGGGAGGGTGGCCAAGTACCCACAGAAAGTGTGTGCCATCTTTAGCACCCATGCCATAGGTTCACTGTCCTAGGACTTTTGAGAACTACTAACTAGGGAATAAAATTTCAAAATATAGAAATAAAAGATTTGACATTCATACCCTGTGTTGCTCAATATTCTGATTGGTAGTGTTGTCATATATTTGAATGCAAGCAATAAATATTCCAAATGAAAAATCTGAGAAAATGTGTATGAAATTATGGAGAGTTGACTAAACAGAACCAAGAATATAATTTATACTTTATAACATCAATGCTGTAATAAATGAACAATTCTAAAAGACTTAAGAACTCTGATTAACACCACAATACCTGAGGACCAATTATGAAAAATTTTGTCTCCCCCAAAGACAGAAAGGATAATAAGCAAGATGCCAATATAAGAATTAGTCTTGCTTATTATATTTATTTGATACCAAGGTTCTGTATTTTTTTTTTACTCTCTCAAACTAGGAGTGGGGAATAGAAGCCATAAAGAAAAAAAAAAGCTTGAGAACCAAAAAAAGTAAAAAAGTAACAAAAAAAGATAGTTCTTCACTTTCTCTAAGTGTTATTATACTAATAATTCAGAGGCATGAAATAGAAAAAGTTGACCCAGATTTCATCAATACATTTGACAGAATCTATCATGCTATTATGTAGGGATACAGTGAAGAGATGTGGGTTAATAGTGTAATTAAGTGAATTTATCTATAAAATTTTGTGAGAATCAAATATGGTAACATGTAAGAAACTCTGCAAGCGTTATATTGCTATACAAATATGAGACAAAGAGACAGAATATAATCTGCATTGTTTTTACAGAAAGAAAAGGCACCTTTGGCCTTGTGCCTATATAACTTTTTTTTAGTTACTTCTCTCCAGGGCACTAAGATAAAGTTAGGATCAATGAAAAGTGCAGAAAGCTTCAAAACAAAAGACAACAATTTGGTTTCTTCTTAATACCTCTAACACAGTAGTTCCCAAACTTTTTTGGCCTACTGCCCCCTTTCCAGAAAAAATATTACTTAGCAATTACTTGGAAATTAATTTTTTTTAAATTTTAATAGCAATTAATAGAAAAGATAAATGCACCTGTGGCCATCACCGCCCCTCTGGATCGCTGTAGCACCCACCAGGGGGCCGTAGTGCCCACTTTGGGAATCACTGCTCTAACATAAAATTTTCTATACTGTAGTTTAAGAGTTTGAGTATTTTTAAAGAATAATTTTATCTTTATTACATATTATTATAAAAACAGACAAAGGGGGCAGCTGAATTGTTCAGCAGAATGAGAGCCAGGCCAAGAGATGGGGAAGTATTGGGTTCAAATCTGGCCTCACACACTCTCCTAGGGAAAATTATTTAATCCCTACTGCCTAGCCCTTACTGCTCTTCTGCCTTGGAACCAATATCAGTATTAATTCTAAAACAGAAGGTAAGGATTTTTAAGAAGATGTATATACTAATGATGAATTATATTTTAGTATAAATTAGTATTTTTAGTTATATTTTATATTTTAGTATACTTTAGTATGTATACTAAGAATCAGTACATTTGGATTCTAGTATTAGTTCTGACTTTACAAGTCAGAGCCAAGAGAAAAAATAGTCAATCCCATTTGGGCCTTGCAGTTTTACTGGGCCAATCTCCTGTCCTAGCCTGTTTTTTCTTTCCATCTGAATTCTAGACCCACCAGCTCCAGAAGGTTAAATTCAGCCAATGTCTTAGTAATGGTGGCTATAGAAATTTCTGAAACAGAAGGCAGAGGTAAAATTAGGCACGAGTGAAAATGGGTGAGTATGAAATAACTTTTAAAAATACATTTGTAAAGATTTTATATGTATGTATATGTGTACATATATGTATATATTGTTTCTCAAAATACTAAGGAGAATATGGCAGCTGAGGGAGTTACTAAATTTGGCCATGAATACTTAAGCATTAAAACATGGCATACAGAATGATATACCAAATCAAGAACAATAATTATAGAGGGAGAGCAAAAAAACTGAAGAGAGAAGATTTCAAATAAGATACCAATTGACAAGAACTGCACTGCCATAAATGATGTTTATGATAGTGTGTATATATATCCATGGGAAATTTTTATCAAGATTTTAAAAGTATAGAGATCTTAAAAAGCAAAACCAGTGAATAGAAATGAAAAGTACTTCCCCATAATTACATAATAGCAATAATGCAAGCCCACAAAAATATTTTTTTTGATGTAATCTATACCTGAAAAGAAGATTGGAAGGGTCTCATTTCAAGCAGTTCTTTCTCAATCCTAGATTTCATTCCAGGATACATCACATTTCCACCAGTGAGGAAAACATTTTGGACAAGGGTTTCCTGTATGTCTTTAGGATACCTGAAACCAAAAAGTGTTTTAATTCAGATTTCCAAATACATTTCCTTCTAAATATCTGAAAATAAGATGTTTGTACAACGTTAAAACATCTGGATGAAAAGTAAAAAATTGCCCCATTCATCATCCAGATACCTTGACTTAAACAATTTCAATCAATCAGATATCTTCATCTATTTAGTTGTTTGGTGCCATGTAGAGAATGTAAGCTCCTTGAAAACAGAGACTGTTTCATTCTTTTTTTTATATCTTCAAACCTAGCACAGGCATATGCTTATTGATTTATAAGGCCTTGAATCTGATAGCTAACTTATTTCATTAAATAATATTTAAGTCCCTACTATTTCCTAGGCACTGAATCAATTAATACAACTAAAAAGGGGGATGTTATTAATGTTATTGGAGTACTACAACTTTGCTATAGCACTATTTGTTATAAAGCAGGGTTTAGATAAATGGAAACTCATCCAAGAAATACTTTGTTAGTGATGTGTCAAAAGGACTCCACTATAATACTATCCCATATCATGGAAGCTTAGAACAATAAGAATCTAGTATCCTAGTTTCATTTTTTAAAGTATTAAACTTTAAAATGGAAAAAAATTCAAAGTAGATTTGATTATTCATGCTAATGAAGGGGCTCACTAAAAGACAAGGTCTAAACTGCCACAGAAACTTTCCATGTCTTCAATTATATCTGAGTTCCCTTCCTCTTTCTTCCAATCCCAAATAATTTTCATCTAAAACCTTCATATTACATTCTGTGTAATTTTTTAAGTTCTATAAATTTTAAGTGGATGAAATCTGAAGAAATTTGTTATAAATACTCATAGAAGAAATCCATCACTGTATATAAGATACTCATAATTTCCTCTATCTCAAATTGTAGATCTCCAGATTCAAACTCTCTTAAACCCTTCATTTCTAATATATACTTTTCTTTAAATATTATTTTCAAAGAATAAGGCCGGGGGCAGCTGAGTAGTTCAGTGGATTGAGAATCAGACCTAGAGACGGGAGGTTCTACATTCAAGTCCGGCCTCAGACACTTCCCAGCTGTGTGACCCTGGGCAAATCACTTGACCCCCATTGCCCACCCTTACCACTCTTCCACCTAGGAACCAATGCACAGAAATTAAGGGTTAAAAAAAAAAAAAAAGAAGACCACCTCTCATAAACATCAAGAACTAAACATTTGAATAATATAAATAATACACATTTTCCCATAGCACAAGTCTGTATGGTGTGTGATAATTTGGCTAAAAAATTACAGAAATGTTCTATATTAAAACAAAATTTTAATAAAAACTGTAAGGTAAATATGCTCATAACAAAAATAAATGTTGCAACAAAATGTTTGATAAATTATAGCCCATCAAAATTAAGGGTTTAAAAAATAGCTTAGGAAAAGTATCTAATCATAAGAGACATGAAGCTATATGACCTGTATTGCAGCAGAAAGAGTCTTGGAATGTACACCCAAAAGAAATACATTTAAGTTTTGGTTTTGCTATTAACTACCTGTGTGTGTCATTAAATGAATCATAACATCTCTGGGCCTCAGTTTCTCTTCATCTGCAAAAATTAGCGGATTGGACTAGATGATCTCAGAAGTTCTTATGAAATCTAAATCTGTACCCTCCTAAGCACTTCAAATTTTCATTGTTATTTCAAACCACTATTCTGCAATTATTTCTAAAAGGTAGCAAATTAATATTTATTAAAGTAATAGATGGAAAATTAAGGCTCAAAGAAGTTAAGCCTTATTAACCTTACAATCAACTGTTAAGTACCCCAGAAATGGATTATTAACAATACATTATATTTTCAAGTTTTTGGTAATGATCACATCTCCTCCTTTTAAGCACTTTATTGACACAAACAGAATATCTATCGTAATGAAGAGTTTTTACTGCAAAACAGTTTTTCCTCTATCTCCAAAGAAAAAGTAAGCTGGCAAGCTATGGTCAAGGATGTTCTTCACATGGTTGAGGAAAGGGAGTTCTTATTATTTAAATACCCTGGTCAACAGATTATCATATATATCAATCATTAATATCTTTTTTTCAACCACTTTATATACAACAAAACACATTTAATAGTAAAATTCCCCCAGTCCTAATTTGGTCATCTTTTTATGCACTGATATACCATTGTAAGTTATGATAATTTGGTTGTCCACTTTAAAAATTACAAAAATCTTCTATATTTAAATAAAAACTTCAAGGTAAATATGTTCAGATCAAAAATGAATGTTGCAACAAAATGTTTAATAAACTATGACTCATCAAAATTAAGGATTTAAAAAATAAATGTAAGAAAAGTATCTAATTATAAAGGACATGAAATTATATGAACAGTATTGCGGCAGAAAGAGTCCTGGATGTAGAACCTGAAGAAATAGGTTTACATCTTGGCTCTGCTATTTACTACCTGTGTGCCATTAAACAAATCATAACACCTCCAGGCCTTGATAATCAACTCTTCCAAAGACCCTTCAAAATCTCACCCATACTATTTAAAAGTCATTATTTAAAGATCACTTCTTACTGTACTGGCAATGCTCAAAAATGCCGGTAACAATTCTACATACATTATGACAGATACCAGATTTTACTATATTTATCTCTATGCAAGAGGGAAAGTATAAATCAGCAATATAAGAAAAAGAGCACATGTGACTTTGCTCTGGTATTTTTCCATCAGTTTCAGGGATGATAAGGTTAAATTCAACCTAGAGCAGTGATGGTGAATCTTTTAGAGCTGAAGTGCCTGACCCCATCCCCACCCTCCCCAGAATGAGTGAGGTGCCCCTCCCCCCAACCAAGTGCTGGGTGCACCCCTCTCCCCCTTTTACCCTACATAGGAGAAGGAAGTACTCCCATCAGGCTGCTGGGTGGGTGAAGTAAGGAGAGGGGAGTGGCCTGAGCACTATGCTCCCCTTTAGCTCTGCCACCTGTGAGCCTCCCACCTTACCCCCTGTGCGTTCCCAATGGGTTGCTGGGCAGAGGGGTGGAGGAGGTAAAAAAATGTCATCAGGTGTGGTGGAGAGGGGGAGGGGAACAGCTCTGCCTGAGTTCCTCTGCCTTTCCTTTCTAGTATCCAAGGGAGTGGGGAGGAGTGGACGGGGGGAAGGGGCAGCGGGGCCTGGCTTTGGGGGAGGGCAGCCATGTGCCCACAGAGAGCGCTCTCTGCATGTCATCTTTGGCACCTGTGCCATAGATACACCATCACTGACCTAGAGTTAGAGAGCAAGGCTTTAGGGAAGGAGGCAGGATAGTCAAACTGAACAGTAGTCAATTTCTCTGAGTATGTTTGGCTTCATTATTTCAAAAGTGTTGTATCAATTCCCAGGTTGGCGCTACCAATACAAAAATGCAGGTTTCAAGAAGAAATAAAATTGAGTTTTATATAACCTGCTGTTTTGAACAACACATAAGATAGATTACTAAATGAAGAAAATCAATGAAAAAAACAAGATGAGATATGTTTGAGAAGTTCCCAATACTCAGATCTATGCTTAATCAAAATATACCTTAAAATAAAGGCCTTTGGTAAATGGCACAGGAAAAGAAAGACAAACAATGCTGTTAACTCACCTATCCAAAACATACTGAATAGTTTCTGCTATCCCAGCCTGTTCTTCTCCTATAAGAGATGGTTGGAAAATGATTTCTGGAGCTCGAATTCTTTCTGTACCAAGAAATAGCTGATGATATTCTGCTAAGTTAAACATGGGCTTTAAAAACAAAAGAACAAAGCATGTTACAATAGATTATAATGAATCTTTACAATTTTCTTTAGCCATATTTGGAACTCAGTTTCTTTTACCAACTTTTCTTTCTGTACAGCTACTATACACAAGGCTCTCCATGATAAGGAGTTTGGGAACAAGGGTATTCAAAAAAAGTTAACAGAAAGGTAAGACTTTAGTTTATATTTGAAGAAAGTCCACTCCCACAATAGGCTAGAGAGGGAGACCCAATCTCAAAAAACAAAAACAAAAACAAAAAAAAACCCAAACAACCCTTTCCCTAAGAACCTAATATGACAACTGTAATTCTTATGCAATGATCTCATCCATCAAAAAGACACAATAGGACTTATGAGAAAAAATGCTATCCACATTCAGAGGAAGAACTGTGGGAGTAGAAACACAGAAGAAAAACAACTGCTTGAACACATGGGTTGATGCGTATATGATTTGGGATGCAGACTCTAAATGACCACCCTAGTACAACTACCAATAATATGGAAATAGGTCTTGACAGATGACACATGTAAAATCCAGTGGAAATGCGTATCGGATGGGGGGGAGGGAGAAGGGAAGGGTGTAGAGGGGAGAGAAAGAACATGAATCATGGAAAATTTTTCTTAAAAAAAAAAGACACAATAGGAGCTTCTGGGTAGCTCAGTGGATTGAGAGCCAGGCCTGGAGATGGGAGGTACTGGGTTCAAATCTGACCTCAGACATTTCCTAGCTGTGTGACCCTGGGCAAGTCACTTAATTCCCATTGTCTAGCCCTTACCCCTCTTCTACCTTGGAACCAATATACAATATTAATTCTAGGACAAAAGGTAAGATTTTTTTAAAAAGCCTGGAAAGACTTCCATATACAGAGTATATGACCTCTTTACTGAAAGGACAGTGTTTCCTTATTTCTTCTCCAGGACCAAGACTAGTTACTAAAGTTACTAAGCATATAGCTTTATTTTAGTTTTCTTTTTATTTCATCGCCAAGCCATTATATAACTGTTCTCTTAGTTCTATTTAATCTACATCATTTCAAAGATTTCCCACATTTCCTTGGAATCCTAGTATTTGTTGTTTCTTCCAATGCACTATATTTCATTTCATTCATAAGCTGAAATGTATTCTGCCATAACTCAGTCACAATGCATGCATGCACTTTGTTTCAGTTTCTTGAGACTTCCTATGAGACTCTTTTGTCCTTTCATAATTCTCCTAGGGAGTCCACACATGCAGGGAACAGGGGGACAAAGGGGAGAAGAAGAGAGGTCTTTCTTTAGATCTCACCATTGTGTGAAAACTAATAAAGCATGTCACTGCAATTCTTCCTTGATGCTATAATATTCTCATACCCACCATGAATGTCTCTTTCAATTGCCCCTTGGATGACCCTTAACATGAAACTTCCTGCGTAAACACTCAGGTAAAATTCTCAAAGCTTACAGTTCTCATTTAGAAGGCAAAGTAATGTTTTTAAGTTAGAAGTGAAGTGACCAGCCTCCATGATGATGTACTGGTTTAATGAAAATAGCAGCATCTGTTCTCAACAAGGAATCTTTTACATTTGAGTACTGTGCTGTGTGTCACGGTGGTGGCAAATGTTCTATTACATTTGTCACTTGATGTAATAATCAGAAGGCCAAAGTTATTTTGATTGTTAACATTTTTCCAAGGACTTCTACATGACTTTAATATATACACATAAGCCACCTTATTAAGATAGGTTCTAAGGTTGTTTTTTTCTACTGAAATCAAACTTTTTTAGTCAATAGATACTTATAGTGCTAAAAAAAAGGTTTTGTATTCTTATAATACCTTTATGTCAATTGAGTAGCTGCAAGGATATAATGTGCTATAGAATATGATTTGTGAAAACCTGCTTATCTCTTTCTAAGCTCTTCCCTAGAGAGATGGGTAGACTAGTCTCCAAAAAAAAATTTGTAGAGATAAAAAAGTAAGAATAAGGGCTAGAAATTACTGACTATTTTCTTGGTCTTTTAGTGTTAAAAATAAGGCCTGAGATTTTCAAAAAATTAAGTATACTCTGCTCTTTCAGATTTCTTGAGGTCTGATTCTTTAATATCATCAAAACTATGTCACCTCCAATACTTGGTCTAGTCCAGTAGCTCTTCACATCTTTGTTTTCTTTACTGTTATGTCTGCTTCCTCATACAACACTTCAGGGACTGTGATATCAGAATATAAATGTGGAAGTTGTACTTTAATTAATGAAATTATTTAAATGTTGAGAGATCTTGGTTTTTCATCTGTTTACTGTCCTCCAAGTTTCATCCTTAAACATTCTCACCACACTATGGCTTAGTTTGGTTTCCTATAAGGCTTTCTATAAACTTTTGTTTCCTTCACTGCATCTGCCTGTTTTACGAGGTGACAATCAAATCTTTCACCATCCTCCTGTGTTGTTTAAAAATATTCTAAGCCCTGGGAGACAGTCTCCTAGGACTCCCTGCTAAAACTTCCCCTGACACTTCCCACTTCCTTTGTGGGAGGTGTTGGAGAAAGTATAAAAGAGAAAGTTTTGGCGCCTTTTCTCTCTCAATCCTGGAGATGCTCTCCACTCTGGAGATGCTCTCCACCCTGGAGACCCTCTTGACCCTGGACATTCTCTTGGCCCTGAGCTCTCTCTTGGTGCCTTTTTCAGAGATCTACCTCCTAGCTTCCCTAGACCTTACCTTTTCTAATCTAAATAAACCTAGCTATTCCAACAATAAATGCTACCTGATCTTTATTAGGCTCCGAAGAGCTTGGGTTAATTTCCCCTCCTGGGCTTGGAGGCTACCCTGGCTACCCTTCCTCAGGCTTCCCTACCTTCCTTTCCCTTTCTACCCTACCTTTCGCTTCTACCTCTAAAATTCCCTTTCACACTCCACAACACAATAAGAGTTTACAAATAAGTTTATATTTTAAATTGTTAGTTACAATCTCTCTTCACTTAGGAAGATCAAATGTCTGTTGGCTAATATGGTCTGCAGCCAGCTATTTTGGTTTCTTTGTTGTAGCAATAAATTCATATCTGTTAAATTTTGTCAGGAAATGGTAATATTCTATGTCAATATCTGTTCTTTCATCCGTTTTCAAATTTTTGGCATTAACAATAAATGGCTCAAAAGGCACATCTTCTTGTTTATAATATCTTTTAATCTGGCATTATGATCTTTAAAGTAAGACAGTGGTCTGATGGTATAAAGATAGCTGATTCAAGTGACTATCACATTGATAACAAACAATGTCCTATCTGTTAAAATATAATCATTTCATTTTGCACAATGCCATTTGAT
The DNA here is from genome assembly GCF_016433145.1 of Gracilinanus agilis. Classification (NCBI taxonomy): domain Eukaryota; kingdom Metazoa; phylum Chordata; class Mammalia; order Didelphimorphia; family Didelphidae; genus Gracilinanus; species Gracilinanus agilis. The sequence goes on along the minus strand of NC_058131.1, from coordinate 339,160,186 downwards.
GTTCACTATGTGCATGCTTAGGATGAATTACCATCCTGATTCTCTTCCTAAATAAAATATTTCTCATATATAGGGGGTCCTTCTACATAGTCTACAAGTCTTTGGTGTCTCCCATTTCTTATTCTTGAATCATATTTTCTAACATAGTTTTTACCATCCTCCCCAAAAATGACACTAAAGACACTAAAGCCAACCAATATTTAAGTAAAAATTCATTTAATTTAGAGTTTCTCTGACTCCTCATCCTTTGCAAGTTGTTGGCAAATAACTTAGACTTATCTTTCTATCTCTTTGTAAATGCTATATATTTAAGGGTTTAGAAATGGCCAATGTTCTATGAAATATTTGTTGCCTCAGATGACAATGCCTTTGTCTTTCCAGGGGAGTGGTCTGTGAAATATCTTCTATTTATACAGATCTCTTTTTTTCCTTGTCTTCCAGGTTAATTTACAGAAATAATGTCAAAAATGATACAACTCAGTTCTTTGGATAATATGAAGACTCACTAGACAAAGACATCACATTTGGAATACCTACAGCTAAGTTATTATTTACAGACTATCTAAAAGCTACTTACATTTAGCACCCCTTGTTACCTTTTCCATTAGCCTAGCATCAATACAGAGGCAGAAGGAAGTTGTTCAGGATTAAGGGTCATTTTAAATCTTTTATTATTTCAGAGATTTTAATATACAAAAGAAAATTATCATCACCAAGTAGCCAGCCATATCTATTGAAAAGTCTCTCTATAGTTAGCTATGCTAGGTTTTGGAAAACAGATTGTTACTAGACCTATTCTTTTTTTTCTTCCAGTTGCATGTAGAAATCTTTAATATTTATTAAAATTTTTGAGGGGTTCCAAATTCTTTCCCTTCTTCCTTCCTTGAGAGGCAAATAATTTGATATAGGTTATGCATGTGCAATAATGCAAAAAAAAAATTTATATTAGGCCTGGGATCATTCTTAAAACCTTTTCAACATGGTAGAACAGTCCAAAAACTGTATTCTGCTGGTACAGCCTTCAAAAACTCAGGCTTTTCTTAATAGCACAATGAAAAAATCAGATGGTCTTGTGAAGGCTCAACTAATTACTCAAAATTTTCCCCACTAAGTAGATACCTAATCCTTGCTCTTCAGACTCAAGTTAGAGTAAAAGGGACATCAAGAGATGGATGATATGGTAGACCTCCCTGCTTTGAAGCAGATAAAACTTCCAGCTATAGATTTTATACCTTTCTAAAAACTGAATTTCAAAAGCCAGATTATAATTACTAGATAATCTTTTCATGTTATTAGTGTCCCTATCAAAAGGCAATGGAAAAACACCTGGTGGTTACATTCAGGATCTTATATATTATCAATAATGTGTTCTGGAAGTGATATCTTAAACCCTCTCTGCTCAACTCATGCTCCATGCAAGGTTAGGCAGGTTTTTCCTTAAAGATAATGAGATATTTCTTAGTTGTCTCAGAGGACTAAGGGTTCAGACTGTTGAAATCACTTTCTCATGGCCTCAGTACCTTTTAGTTTGGTAGGCAGAGGGAAATGGAGCTCTGCTTAGCTGACTCAACTTCAGGTATCCCCAGTGTCTACGCTTTTGAATAGACTTCTCCTGCTATGGCTAAGTTAATCTCCTTTTGTTAATTGCTAAATGACTCCTCGTTTTGTTCCAATATTAAACCTAAACTACTAGGGGACTGGCCTAAGTCAGGTCCAGCCCAGAACAACTTCTATTCAAACAGTATAAAAGACACTGAAGACAAGTATGCCTGGAAAAAAAGGTGGGTTGGCACAAGTAATAAATAGAGTGGTCCAAGTATTGTAACAATTGCCCACAAAACAGTAAAACAATCAGAGAAAATGCTCTAACATAAGGATTTAGAACAATCTATAGAGGATTTAAGGGAAGAGAAAAATGAAGAGTAACACAGGACGAGCACATAGATACAATTTTTACTAACAAAAAAAAATACTCATGTTGATATAATCACAGATTCATTAAGTTATTAAAAATAGATCCCATAAAATGATGACAGATTATATGCTAGAGTCAAACCTGCACAGTAGTAACTGGCTTCTCTACTTCAGGTGTTTCCTCAGAAAAAAGAGGTTCGAAATCATTCATGCTTTCAACATCTTCTAGAGATTGTTCAAGTTGCTCCAAGTCGGGTGTCTAAAATAAAAGAGATTCCTTTAATTTAAGTGAACAAGGGTATTAGCCTTAATTCTAGATGTAACCTGACACAGGAAGGAATATGATCTTATCTGAAAGTTCGCAAATTTACATAATGTAAAAAACTTCCTAGGCTTATAAAATGATCATACATTAATGAATATCTTTTTTTAAAATTTAGAATATTTTTCCATGGATACATGATTCATGATTTTCTTCCCCTCTTCCCTCTCCCCTCCTGGAGCTGATAAGCAATTCCACTGGGTTTTACATATATCATTGTTCAAAACCTATTTCCATGTTATTCATATTTGCAAGGGTAATCTTTTAACATTTAACCCTAATCATATCTCTATTGAACCACATGATCAATCATATGTTTTTCTTCTGCATTTCTGTTCCCACAGTTCTTTCTCTGGATGTGGATAGTGTTCTTTCTCATAAGTCCCTCTGGAGTGTCCTGGGTCATTGTACTGCTGCTAGTAGAAAAGTCTATTACATTCGACTGTGCCATAATGTATCAATCTCTGTGTATAATGTTCTCCTGGTTCTGCTCTTTTCTCTCTGCATCAATTCCTGAAGATCATTCCAGTTCACATAGAATTCCTCTAGTTCATTATTCCTTTCAGCACAATAGTATCCCATCACCATCAGATACCACAATTTGTTCAGCCATCCCCCCAATCAATGGACACCCCCTCATTTTCTAATTTTTTTGCCACCACAAGGAATGCAGCTATAAATATTTTTGTACAAGTTGTTTTCCTTATTATTTCTTTGGGGTACAAACCCAGCAGTGGTATGGCTGGATCAAAGGGCAGGCAGTCTTTTAAAGCTCTTTGGGCATAGTTCCAAATTGCCCTCCAGAACGACTGGATCAATTCACAACTCCACCAACAGTGTATTAGTGTCCCAATTTTGTCACATCCCCTCCAACATTTATCACTTTCCTTTGCTGCCATATTGGCCAGTCTGCTAGTTGTAAGGTGGTACCTCAAAGTTGTTTTAATTTGCATTTCTCTAATCAGGAGGGATTTAGAACACTTTTTCATGTGCTTATTGATCGTTTTGATTTAATCATGTGAAAACTGCCTATTCATGTCCCTTGACCATTTGTTGAGTGGGAATGGCTTGATTTTTTTTATAAATTTTACTTACTTCCTTATATATTTGGGAAATTAAACCTCTGTCAGAAAGTTTTGTTATAAAAATGTTCTCCCGGGGCTTCCAGGTTAAGATGGTGGCAGAGTAAAAAGACCTCTCCTAACCCATGCATATAGGACTCCTCAAGAAGACATAAAAACAAATCCAGATGAACGAAAGGACCCCACAACAGGGCACAACATTGAAGGTACGTGGAATCGGGGCACTTCCATGCTATAAAGGGGTGAAACAGCTCTCACTAAAACACAAGCTCCCCCCCCCCACACCACCTACAGTGCCAAAGCCAGTGCACAAGAGCTAGAGTGAGCTTGGGGCACCCATTAAGTCATTGGCAGCTCCAGGGCCTGTTCCTGAGAGCAGCAAGACTTAAGACCCCAAGAGGCTAAAGAACACGTGGACTTTGAACACAGACCCTGAGCCCAGGCATGGTCGCAGCTGCAGACACGGATTCTGAGCACAGGCACAGAACATGTGTGGGGACCCAGAGCAGAGGGGTGCATGATTGGGGAAGCAGCGCTCTGAGACTATTAAAGGAGCTTCAGGCAGAGGAATAAGCAAGGGGACCACCAGGAGGCTTGACCCTGAGAACAACTAGACCTGTGACCTCAGAAGCCCAAAGAGTGCAGACAGATCCTAGGCATGAGGATAAAGCTGAGATGGTGCTGGGCTAACAATGGCAAGCCAGAGACAAGAACCCCAGAAGAGAAAGATCAAGAAGAAATCTTTAACACTTGACAACTTTTACACAGAAAAAATCCAGACAACAGAGCAAACAGCAGAGGAGAACAAACAAGTAATCATATCCAAACCTTTCCAAAAAAATGAAAACTGGTCACAAGCTTTTGAAGAGTTCAAATCTGAGATTATGTGAAAGATGGTAGAGAACTGGCAAGAAAATAACAGTTTAAAAGGCAGAATTTCGCAATTAGAAAGTAATGCTCAGAAATCAAATGAATTGATAAGCAAATTGAAGACCAGAAATGACCAGCTGGAAGCCTTGAAGAACCAAACAGACCAGATTCAAAAGGAAAACCAAAAGATTATAGCCGAAAACCAGTCTCTAAAGGCTAGAATTGGGCAATTAGAAAACGATGCCCCCAAATCAAAAGAATTGATAAACAAATTGGAGATCAAAATCAAACAGGTGGAAAACAGGATAGACCAAATTGAAAAGGAAAATCAAAAGAATATAACAGAAAACCAGTCTCTAAAGACAAGAATTGGGCAAGTAGAAGCCAATGATCTCTCAAGACAACAAGAACAAATACAGAAAAGGCAAAAGACTGATAAAATAGAAGGAAACATGAAATATCTCACCGAGAAATTGACAGATCAAGAAAACAGGTCTAGAAGAGTGTAGTATACAAAATTGGGGTCATATAGTTTTTTCTAGCTTTGGCTGAGTTCCAAAAGCTGTTAGAGGTTTAGAATCTTGAGGAAAAGCAGTTGACTGGATCTTCCGTAGAGGGAGGTGGTCAATGAGCGAGCTGCTTTGATTACCTAACTTTAATATTGAAATTTAGCCTAGCTTTGATATATTTACTTAAGAAATCATTATTTTAGATAAATCCTTTATATCTTCCTTTCCTAATACCACCCCTGCTTTCCCTCCCTTATCTTATGTGTCTGTGGAGTTAATAAGGAGAGTAATTAGAGAGGAGTTAAATCTGTGAAGTTACCTAATTGACAGCATTAGTTATAGTTAGTCAAATCATCATTTATTCCCTTTAGATAGAAATAGCATTTTGTAAAGCTGAGTTTAAAGGCAGGTCCTTACTCAGACTCCATCTTTACTTCCCTTCCCCCACCTGAGGTTCCTGAGACAACTGATAGGGCTTTCCTTTGATCCACCTTCCTAACAAACATCCTTCAAACAAAATAAACCCTTTTATTTTCCAACAGCCCTATTAGTGTAATTTGTCTGTTAGTTATCAAGAGGGAAGAAGAGGGAAAGAGACAACATACTCTGGGCTTAGAGGGAAGCTGGGGCATCCATCTTGAAGGAAGGTGTTACTTCAAAATAGGTCCCTTCCTGTGAAATTAACTAAAGCCTGTTTGTTAATTTCAGTCTAGTCTATTTCCCTCAGCTTGTGTTTGAGTCTAAGTCCCAGTCTGTAAGCCTGCTGTGTTTGTCTGTTTAGTTTAACTTCTCTTCTCCTAGAAGATCTCTGTTTCCCTTCTGTGTTATACTCCTGACTTCAGTCCTATTATACCCTGAATCTCCTTTAATCCCAGGCTACCTGTAACCAAGATTAACCACTTAGCAAGTCTCCAACATCCTCCTTTCAAATTCCCTTATACCCCCACCTTTCCTCAAATTACCTACATAACAAGAGACAATTTGAGAATTATTGGTCTTCCTGAAAAAGCAGAAATTAATAGAAATTTGGACTCCATACTAAAGGAAATTATTCAGCAAAATTGCCCTGAAGTTCTACAAGAGGGCAATATAGACATTGAAAGGATCCATAGATCACCCTCTACACTAAACTCTGAAAAGACAAACCCCAGGAATATAATAGCCAAATTCAAGAGCTTCCAAGTAAAAGAAAAAAATTTTACAAGAAGCCAGAAAGAGATAATTCAGATATCAAGGAGCACCAATCAGGATCACACAGGATCTGGCAGCCTCTACACTAAAAGACTGCAAGCCTTGGAATATGATATTCAGAAAGGCAAGAGAACTGGGTCTACAACCAAGGATCACCTACCCATCAAAACTGACTATATACTTCCAGGGGAAAGTATGGGCATTCAACAAGATAGAAGATTTCCAAGTATTTGCACAAAAAAGACCAGGACTAAATGGAGAGTTCGATATCCAACCACAAAAAACCAAGAGAAACATGAAAAGGTAAATAAGAAACAGAGGGGAAATAAAGAAAATTTATTTTTAAATTTGCCTCTTTAAGGGCTTCAATAAGATCGAATTATTTGTATTCCTATATGGAGAAATGTTATGTGTAATTCTCTGTAGTGAACTCTATTCACTATTATAGTATCCACTATTATAGTAATTAGAAGAATTATTCACAGGGAGAGGTTGGAGTACTAAATGGTCTAAGATGATAAGGGGGTGGGTGGGAAAGAGGGGGGTGAATAGTAGAGGACACCAAGAGAAACTTGAATGAATAAGAAAAATAGGATATTCTATTACACACAAAGAGGGCATGGGAAGGGGAGGGGATGAATACTATTATAAGAAGGAGAGGAAGAGAGGAAGAGAGCATTAAGAGGTAATATTTAAACCTTACTCTCAGTGGAATTAACCCTGAGAGGGAATAGCTATATCCAGTGAGATACAGAACTAACCCTACTGAGAAAGTCAAAAGGGATAAACCAAGGGGAGCAGAGGAGTGGGGAGGTCAAAAAAGGAAGGGGAGGAGAAGGGAGAGGGAATTCATTAGGCCTTAAAAATAAAAAGAGGTGAATAACAAGGGAGGGGATAGAAAGGGTAGTAAATCAAGGGAGGGGACAAGGGTTACTGGTTTAAAACAAATCACTGGCTTAAAAGGAAATAAGTAAGAAGGAGGACTAGAACTAAGAGAGGATACCAAAATGTTGGGGAATACATAACTGATAATTATAACTCTAAATGTAAATGGGATGATTGATTATACTAAATTAAAAAGCTTTTGTACAAACAAAAAAAATGTAGCCAAAATCAGAAGGGAAACGACAAATTGGGAAAAAATCTTTATAACAAAAAACTCTGACAGGTCTAATTACTCAAATATACAAGGAGTTAAATCAATTGTATAAAAAAATCAAGCCATTCCCCAATTGATAAATGGGCAAGGGACATGAATAGGCAATTTTTAGATAAAGAAATCAAAACTATCAATAAGCACATGAGAAAGTGCTCTAAATCTCTAATAATTAGAGAAATGCAAATCAAAACAACGCTGAGGTATCACCTCACACCTAGAAGATTGGCTAAAATGATAGTAGGGGAGAGTAATGAATGTTGGAGGGGATGTGACCAAATTGGGACATTAATGCATTGCTGGTGGAGTTGTGAACTGATCCAACCATTCTGGATAGCAATTTGGAACTACACTCAAAGGGCTATAAAAGATTGCCTGCCCTTTGATCCAGCCATACTATTGTTGGATCTGTACCCCAAAGAGATTATAGATAAACAGACTTGTACGAAAATATTTATAGCCGTGATTTTTGTGGTGGCAAAAAACTGGAAAACGAGGGTATGCTCTTCAATTGGGGAATGGCTGAACAAACTGTGGTATATGCTGGTGTGGATTATTGCGCTAAAAGGAATAATAAACTGGAGGAATTCCATGTGAACTGGAAAGACCTCCAGGAATTGATGCAAAGCGAAAGGAGCAGAGCCAGAAGAACACTGTACACAGAGACTGATATACTGTGGTAAAATAGAATGTAATGGACTTCTGTACCAGCAGCAATGCAATGACACAGGACAGTTCTGAGGGATTTACGGTAAAGAACGTGACCCACATTCAGAGGAAGAACTGCAGGAGAGGAAACATATAAGAAAAACAACTGCTTGAATGCATGGTTTGAGGCGGACATGATTGGGGACGTAGACTCGAAACTACCACACCAATGCAACTAACAACAATTTAGAAATGTCTTGAATGATGACACATGTTAAAACCAGGGGAAATACGCATCGGCTATGGCAGGGGAGGTCGGGTGAAGGGGAAAGAACCTGAATCATGTAACCATGATAACTTTTCTAAAAAATAAAAATTATTTAAAAAAAAAAAAGAGGAGGGAATTAAGGCAAAATAAAGGTTAAGTGGCTTTCACAGGGTTGCATATTGAGTGTCCTTAGCCAAATCTGAACTCAAGTTTTCCTGACTCCAGGCCAGATGTTTGAGCAACTGTACTACCTATGGGTCCCCTACTACTCTGAATTTCCTTTAAAACTAGTTCTGTTTTCTTTACTAATATTGGATTATTTTGGCTTATTTGATCTTCTGTTAATATGGATGTGTTATATGGCTATTTGTTGGGGGGGTTGTATTCTCAGTTTTATTGGCTTATTGTATAGGCTCTGCTAATTGTTTTTACTTTTCTGGTGTTATGTTTTCACACTGATTAAATAATCAATCAGTTAGTTTATTAATTTGATTTCTGATCTCTTCTTTTACACCAGTTAGCTAAAGGTTTGTCAATTTTGTTAGACTTTCAAAGATCTGTTTTAGATTTGTTTATCATTGCTAGAGCCTTTTGAGTTTTCAGTTAGCTTTTGATTTTTTTCAAATGCAAATTCAGTTCATTAGTCTTCTAATGTGTTACTTTATGCTTTTGGAGATATAAATTTTCCCTTCTGGACTAATTTTACTGGCCCCCAGAAATCTTAAGATGTTGTTTCATCATTATTATTTAATCTCAGATATTCATTGTTTCTCTTATTTGTTCATTGGCCCATTCATTATTTAGAATTTAATTATATCTCCATTTAAATTTTCTTCTGTTTGTTTCCTAAATGGATTATTCTCTTTATATTGTGTTACCATATTTAAAGCATCTATTTAGTATTTCTGTCTTTTAAAATGTGTTTTTCAATATATCTATATCATTATGCATGATCACTATTTGTAAAAGTTGCATGTGATATTGAGAAATATATATTTTCCTTAGCACTAAAAAATAAATAAAAAATAAAAATGTTCTCCCAGTTCATTGCTTTCCTTCTAATTTTGGTTGCATTGGTTTTGTCTGTACAAAACCCTTTTACTTTGATGTAATCAAAGTCATTCATTTTACATTTTGTAATGTTCTCTATCTCTTCTTTGGTCTTAAATTCCTTCATTTCCCACAGATCTGACAGGTATACTATTCTGTGTTCACCTAATTTATTTATGATTTCCTTCTTTATATTTAAGTCATTTACACATTTTGAATTTATCTTGGAATAGAGTGTAAGATGTTGATCTAAACCTATTTTTTCCCATTCTGTTTTCCAATTTTCCCAGCAGTTTTTGTCAAATAAGCAAGTTCTTGTCCCAAAAGCTGGGCTCTTTGGGTTTATCAAACACTAGCTTGCATTGATCCACCCTTCTGACTCTTAGCCATATTGTTTTGATAACCACTGCTTTATAGTAGTTTAAGATCTGGTACTACTAGGCCCTCATCCTTCACTTTTTTTTTTCCATTATTTCCCTTGATATTCTTAATCTCTTGCTCTTCCAGATGAACTTTGTTATTTTTTTTCTAATTTTATAAAAAAGCTTTTTGGTAGTTTGATAGATATGGCACTGAACAAGATGATTAATTTGGGTAAGATTATCATTTTTATTATGTTAGCACATCCTACATGAGCAATTTACATTTTCCCAGTTATTTAGATCTAGTTTTAGTTGTATGAAGTGTTTTGTGGTTGTGTTCATGTAATTCTTGTGTTTGTCTTGGTAGATAAATTCCTAAATATTTTATGTCTAGAGTGATTTTAAATGGAGTTTCTCTTTCTAACTCCTGCTGCTGAATTTTGTTGGAAATATATAGAAATGCTGATGATTTATGTTATCTTGTACCCTGCCACTCTGCTATAGTTGTTAATTATTTCTACTAGTCTTTTAGTTGATTTTCTAGGATTCTTTAAGTATACCATCATATATCTGTAAAGACTGGTAGTTTAGTTTTCTCATTACCTACTTTAATCCTTCAATTTCTTTTTCTTCTCTAATTGCTACTGCTATCATTTATAATACAATATTGAATAACAGAGGTGATGATAGGCATCCTTGCTTCACTCCTGATCTTACTGGGAAGCCTTCTAACTTGTCCCCATTGCAGATGATACTTGCTGATGTTTTTAAATATATATTGTTTATTATTTTGAGGAATGGCCCTTCTATTCCTATACTTTCTAGTGTTTTCAAAAGGAATGGGTGTTGTATTTTTCTGTATCTATTGAGATATTCATGTGATCTGTTAGTTTGATTATTAATATGGTCAATTATGTGGATGGTTTTCCTAATATTAAGCCATCCTTGCATTCCTGGTATAAATCCCACCTGGTCATAGTGGATAATCTTCATGATAACTTGCTGGAGTCTTTTTGCTAGTATTCTATTTAAGATTTTTGCATCTATGTTCATTAGGGAAATTGGTGTATAGTTTTCTTTCTGTTTTTGGTCTTTCTGGCTTTGGAATCAATACCATATTTGTGTCATAAAAAGAATTTGGTAAGACTCCTTTGTTTATGTTGTTAAATAATTTATATAGTATTGGGATTAGTTGTTCTTTTAATTTTTGACAGAATTGACTTGTGAATCCATCTGGCACTGGGAATTTTTTCTTAGGAAGTTCCTTACTGGCTTGTTCAATTTCTTTTTCTTAGGTATTTTATTTCCTCTTTTGTTAATCTAAGCAATTTATATTTTTGTAAATATTCACCCATTTCACCAAGATCATAATATTTATTGGCACATAATTGGGCAAAATAGTCCTTAATAATTACCTTAATTTCCTCTTCATTAGAGGTGAGACTACCCTTTGATACTGTTAATTTAATTCTCTTCTTTTTTGATTAGATGAGTATTTTATTTGTTTTTTCAAAGTACTAGCTCTTAGTCTTATTTATTAGTTTAATAGTTCTTTTACTTTCAATTTGATTAATTTCTCCTTTAATTTTTAGGATTTCCAATTTAGTTTTTATCTGGGGGTTTTTAATTTGATTTTTTTCTAATTTTTTAAGTTGCAAGCCCAATTCATTGATCTCCTCCCTCTCGATTTTGTTGCTATATGCACTCAGAGATATAAATTTTCCCAAGTACTGCTTTGGCTGTATCCCACAGGTTTTGATATGATGTCTCCTCATTGTCCTTCTCTTTAATTTAATTTGTAATTGTTCCTATGATTTATTTTTTGACCCACCAGTTTTTAAGAATTAGATTATTTAGTTTCTAATTACTTTTAAATTTGCTTTTCCATAGATCCTTGTTAAGTATAATTTTTATTGCATTATGATCTGAAAAAGTTGTATTTGTTATTTCTGCTTTTCTGCATCTATTTGTAATACTTCTATGCCCTAGTACATGATCAATCTTTATATATATACCATTTACTGCTGAGAAGAAAGTATTTTCCTTTTTATTCCTATTCAGTTTTCTCCAGATATCTATCAAGTCTAATTTTTCTAGCATGTCATTCACTTCCCTTATTTCTTTCTTATTTATTTTTCGGTTCAATTGATCTAGTTCTAAAAGGGGAAGGTTGAGATCCCACACTAATATGGTCTTACTATCTATTTCCTCCTTGAGCTCCTTTAATTTTTCCTTTAGAAATCTAGATGCTATGGCATTTGGTGCATAAAAGTTTAGTACTGATATTACTTCATTGTTTCTAATACCCTTTAATAGAATGTAATTTCCTTCCTTATCTCTTTTAATCAGATCAATTTCTACTTTAGCTTTGTCTCATATCATGATTGCTACTCCTGTTTTTTTACTTTAGATGACACATAATAAATTCTGCTTCAGCCTTTTACCTTAAATCTGTGTGTATTATCCTGCCTCAAATATGTTTCTTGTAAACAACATATAATAGGATTCTGTTTTTTAATCCACTCTGCTACCAGCTTCCATTTAATAGGTGAGTTCATCCCATTCACATTCAGAGTTATGATTACTGTGTATTGCCTTTCATCATATTATCCCCTTTAAATCCTGCTCTATTCCCTTTCTCTCTTTTCCTTCTCACCAGTATTTGCTTTTTGTCACTCCCCCACTTCCTCCTCCCTCTTCCCTTATCTTATTCCCCTTCTACTTCTCTGTGGGATAAGATAGAATTCTATACCCCACTGAGTATACTTGTTTTACCCTCTCTGAGCCCTTTACAATTTAAACATTGCCCATCACCACCTTTATCCTCTCCTCTCTATGATTTTTCATGCCTCTTTGTTATATAATTTACCCCATTCTATCTCTTCCTTCCCTTTTCTCTCAGTGCAACCCTCTCAGCCCTTGATTTTTTATATATCATTTATATGCATACATATATCATACATCTATATCATTCCATATCATCACATTTACATATACATCATATCATCATAATCAGCTTACTTCTCTACCTTCTAAGTAAATTCCTTCTATGTTCTCTACTATTAAGAGTAATTTTTAAGAATTACAGAAATCCTCTTTCCATGTAAACATAAATAAACATTTTAACCTTAATGAGTCCCTTAAATTTTCTTTTTCTTATTTACCTTTTTGGGCTTCTCTTATATCTCGTGTTTAGACTTCAAATTTTTTGTTTAGATCTGGTTTATTCCTCAGGAATGCTTGGAAATCTATCTTATTGAATGTCCATTTTTTCCCCCTGAAAGAATAGTTTTGCTGGATAGGTGACTCTGGGTTGGAAACTCAAATCTTTTGCCTTCCTCAATATCATATTCCATGCCTTTCGATCCTTTAATGTAGAAGATACTAGGTCCTGTGTGATCTTGACTGTAAATCCATGGTATTTGAATGGTTTCTTTCTGGCTGCTTGAAGTATTTTTCCTTTGGCTTGGTGGCTCTTGAATTTAGCTATTATATTCCTAGAAGTTGTCACTTGAGGATTTCTTTCTGGAGGTAATCTGTGAATTTTTTCAATTTCAATTGTATTTTCTTGTCTGAGGATCTCTGGGCAGTAATATTATATCCAAGGTTTTTTCTTGATCATAGCTTTCAGGTAGTCCGATAATTCTCAAATTGTCTCTCCCAAGTCTATTTTTAGAATCAGTTGTTTTTTTCAATAAGATATTCCATGTTTTCCTCTATTTTTCATTCCTTTGATTTTGCTTTATTGTTTATTGATTTCTCAAGAGATCGTTAGTTTCTAGACAGTTAATTCTGATTTTTAAAGCTTGCTTTTCCTCTGTCAGTTTTTGGTTCTCCTTTTTTAATTGACCCATTTCTTCTTGCATTACTTTCCTTTCTCCTTGCATCACTTTCATTTCTCTTTCCCACTTTTTCTCTGCCTCTCTTATTTTTGAAGTCCTTTTTGAGTTCTTCCAGAATCTGTGTCCAATTCATATTTTTCTTTTGGACTTTGGGTGTTTCCTTTGCTTTCATTGTCCCTTTCTGTGTCTATACTTTGCTCTTTGTCTTCATGAAAATTCTTTAGTTAGGTGGTTTGTTTTGTTTTTTTATTTGCTCATTTTTCCTATCTAATTATAGATAGGCTTAGGGGAATGATATGATGATCTGAGGGGTTGAAAGCTCTGAGAATCCCCTCCCCTTGCTGATTCAATTGGCCCTTGTTATGCCCATAGATTAAAGACTTGCTTCAGGCTTAGGGGTAAGCTTTTGATCTCATTCTGATCTTGATCAGGTCAGGGACCTACCAAATTTTAGCCTCAGGCTTAGTCTTAGTTTTTGGTCTCACAGTGTATTTGATCCAATCAGACACACCCTAGATCGTCCAGTTTTGGAGCTCACTCTGAGCTTTAGGCAAAAAGAGCAGTACTTAGTACTATCATCTACCCCAAGGTGTGAATTAAGTCCTAGTCCCAAGCCCAGACTAGAATTCCCTGGGCTGGGGTTCTAGATTTTCTCTATAGGTTTGAAATTTCAAGGGGTATAAACTAGCTTTTACCAGCAGGGTTTTGATGTCAGCTTGAGAATAGGTTTCCCAAATCCTGGACAGCAGATTGAGGGGGTTGGGGGGAGGGCCCCCGCAATGGTGAAGGGGGGTTGCTCTTGGCTTGCTCTTCCCTCCTTATTGGTTCTTTCACTCCTGTATTCATTTTGTGGCGATATTTTAATTTCAGTTGGGGAGGATTCTCATGGTGGCACAGAGTTGCTGAAGATTACTTCGCCATCTTGGCTCCACCTCCCAGAAGTCCATTAATTAATATCTTAATGAAGGAATCTCAAGACTTTAAGAAATGAACATCATAAAATGGGAGCTTTGTCTCCAACCTTAATCTACTCCCTCATCATTTATCTAAATCCTATTTATTCTTTAAAATCCAGCAAATCTTGCCTTCCTTTGAAAACACTTTTGTGACCACACTAAAATTGCAGGAAACCTTTTGTGCCAGGGAACCAGTTTGGCATTAAGATACTATTGTCCACTTATATGCAGAAAATTTGTTGCTCTTACATTAGATAAAGCATGAGAACTAAATATTTTTAACCTATTAAGATGAGTTGAAGAGTTAGCTTTTGTTAATGTACATATGTTTTAGTGAGTTCTGAATTATACCAGTAGACCAAAAAAGAAATAATTTTAGGAATGGTGATTTAGAGTTTATATTTTCTTATCTCTTTATAAAAAGCAGTTACAAGTTCCTACTATAAGCAAAACTATCCTAGGCCCTAAAGAAGAAACTACCTTCTCACTAGGAAAAAAAATGTTGCAAGCAAAAACAAGTAGGTAAGAAAGCACAAGATATATCAATAGTGACTAATTTGAGGTGTTAATAGAGATTAATGAAGCTCACCGACAGCTCCTCTCAAATATGAATAATTAAGATAACTGGACAGTATGCCTACCCTAAACTTATGGAGGTCAAACCTATTCATGCTATTAAGATATCAATATGTTTCAAAAAAAAATCTGAAAAACATATGATTATACTTAATGTTGCCATGGTGGCACAATTTTTTTAGTAGTAAAAACTGTAGGGAAAGTGATTGTCCATCAGTTAGGGAATGGATGAACAAACTGTGTATATGACTGTAATAGAATTTTATTACAGCATAAAAAATGATGAATATGAAGAATTCTGAGGAACTTAGTAAGATTTATGGGTGAACTAATGAAAAGTAAACAGAAGCAGGAGAACAATTTACACAATGGCCACAAAAATATATAGGAAAACACTGAAAGACCTTTGAATTCTGATCTGTTACTAATTATAACTTCCAAGGTATGAAGTAGAAAGTTAGTGAACTATAGATGTATAACAAGTCATACATTGTAAAGCACAATTTATTGATTTCTTTGTTACAAGGGGGTAATCTACTGGGGCAGTATAGCTGAAAAATCATTGAAAAAAATGACATGTTAAAAAAAAGGAGGATCAATACATCCCCCCAAATAGAAAAGAATGTAAAGTTTTATAGAATTATATATTCAAAAGGAAAAAAATGTAATCAGTTTAAAAGGTTACACTTAAAAATAATGAAATTACAAAGGTGAGAAAGTTGAGTGAAAAGAACCTGAGTTCAGGGAGAAGAGAGAGAAGAAAGTAAAAAGAAACTAGGTAACAGGCAGTTTGCAGAAAAAGAAATCAAAAGCTATTAATAGTCACAAGAAAAAATGCTCTAAATCACTCTTGACTAGCAAAATTGAAACAATTCTGAGACATCACCTCAGACCTGTAAGATTAGTCAACATGAAAGAAAAGGAAAATGACAAACACTGGAGAGGATGTAGAATTAATGCACTGTGGGTGGAGTTGTAAATTGGTCCAACTATTCTGGAAAACAATTTAGAACTTTGCTCAAAAAGCATATCCTTTGACTATCACTACAAGGTGATCCCAAATGATCAAAGAAAAAAGGACCTGTATGAACAAAAATATTTATAGCAGTTTTGTGTGTGTGTTGGAAAAGAACTAGAGATTATAGGGATGTCCAACTGAGGAACAGCTGAATAAGTTGTGAAGGAATACTATTGTGGTATGAAATGATGAAGGGGATGGTTTCAGAAAACCTGGGAAGACTTATGTGAACTGATACAGAGTGAAATGGTAGAACCAGAACACCATATACAGTAACAACAATTTTGTAAGGATGATTAACTGTGAAAGATTTGGTCATTCTGATCAATATAATGATCCAAGTCAACTCTAAAAGATCATGATGAAAAATGCTATCTCCATAAATAGAACAAGTCCAAGTGCAGACTGAAACATAAATTTTTCATTTTATTTTTATTGCTTTTCTTTTTGCAACATGGCTAAAATGGAAATGTTTTGCAGGATTTCATTTGTATAATTGATATCACTGCTTGTCTTCTCAATTGATGTGGGAGGGAATTTGGAACTCAAAATAAAAAAGCATACACTAAAAATAAATAATAAATTTGTATAAAAAAAATAACCTTATGTGAGGAAATCCAGGAATCAGAAGAAAAAAAATATGTATGAAGCAAGATGAACATAGGCAGAAATAGAATCAATGTTTTCATTGAAGCGTAGGAAAGATCACATGTACAGAAAGAGGAAATAGATGAGCATCAGCATCATATTAAAAGCTAGGTACAAAAACATACTATAATGAGATAAAAGGAAGGCAGAGGAGTATAAATTAGTTGCACTTCAATACCTCAAACATTTGTTATTTCATTGGTTTGAATAGACTCCCCATTGATATAATCCAGTCACTTTGTGTCTTAATGGATGAGTAAATGAGTTTTTTGGATAAAAAATTAAGTGCTTTTTCTATATTACATAGTGAAATAGTAAGGAAGGATTATTTAGTATCAATGTGATGACTACAGATCATACTGCTAGGGTGTGCATGTTATTCTTCCATCTCATACACCTTCTTTCCTATCTGATGCCCTGGCCTTATTAATTAGGGAGATTCTGAGTCATCATTCTTATCATTATTTGCATCTATTCTATAGGGATTCTATTTGGGCTCCTCTCTCAGCTCTCTTACTAGATACAATATTAATATTAATTATATGCAAAAAGGCAAGCAAAGAAAGGGTTGCTTTTCCAAAACAGGGTTCGGATGAAAAAAGATAAAACAGGTCTCTTTTAGAAGGTGAATTCTTCCTATTATTTGGCATCATTTTACTGGAGGAAGGGCTCAAAAGTAATCCCACTTGTCTTTCTAAGGGCTCTTCATTTACCTCTGATTTGGTATCTACCACATCCACTTCAATATTGACTTCTGCCTGGAGGATTTTCTGCTTAGTTTGTTCCACTGACAAACTCAGTTTTTGTATATATGATTGTAGTTCCTCTGGAGAGTCCATGTTCAATTCTACCAGGGCTTTGTGAAACTGATCCATCTGACCATCTTCTAGAAGTTCCTACAATGATATTGTTTAGAATTTCATTTAGTTGAAGATTAAAACTGAATACTCTGACTAAAGAAAGACAAAGCTTTAAAAATTATAAGTTGGAAAAACAATTTAAAAAACTCAGACCTAGAAAGGACAGTTAGCAACTTATATCTCAACATTATATCTACATTAGCTAAGGCACATGTACTAACTCATACTCAGGGCCAAGAACAGGTTTTCATCACCTTAAGTAACCATACACATACACTTCAATACTTCAAGCATTTGTTATTTCACTGGTTTGGGTAGTCTCCACTGATATAATCCAGAGTCCCTTTGTGCATATTAGATAGTTGAATAAGTTGTTTGGCCAAAAAATTTATCACCTGCTGATTGGCCTTCTGGCAATAAACACTTAGGTAGGTTTAATCTCAGATGACAGACACAAAGTATAGTCTGCTGCTGGGCATGATAAATAGAACATACATATCATCAAAATTATTTAGTTTGTGATTCAGGTTAATGACTGATACTGTTACAATGGGTGGGGGTCTTGACCTAATTCCCACTGGGGTTTATACATTATATAAAAAGTTCTTCAAATAAACAATGAACAAACTGCAATAAAATGCTAGTGAAAAAGATTTGTGGTTTATCATTGGAGACTCGGGCTTAAGGAGAACCACATTAGGAAGTTTTACAATCCTCAATAACACACAGACATCTCCCTTAACATTCTTTTATAATTTAAATCCATTTTTTTTTTGGCTTGAGCAAAGACAGAAAATTTCAGTCCCTAGTTCACTGCTGATAGTAAATTTCACATTAGCTTTGGGAATAAAACTGTAGCCCTAGACCTTTTTAATGAAGATACAGCTACATATCACTCATGACTAAAAATCACTACTTTTAACAATGTTTCCCTGAATAAGTCCCATAGCTCCAAAAATCTCTATTTGATTCTGAAGATTAAAATGTTGGGACAAGCCTCGTTGCTCTAAGCTAGGAGTTTCACAGAAGAAGCTCCAGCCTTACTCAGGAACATATGCTAAATACCAATATGCCATTACTTGCACAAAGAGAAGTCTGTCCAGCCGCTCTTGGTCAAGTTGTAGTTTTTCTTCTCGGCGTCGAGCATTAAGTTCCTGAAGCCGCCTCAGCTGCTGCTGCCGTCTCTCCTGTTTCTCTTCAGATGTCAAGGTGCTACCAAGCAACTTACTGGAGAAGGGGAGCTGCATCTTATGAACATTATTTTCATAATACTCAGGAGACCTCCACTTCTGCAATTCTTTTTTTAAATTTTAGAGAATTATTAAAGAGAAATGTTACTGTGGATCAACACTATACTAAATATAGCAATACCTATTAGAACATTAGATTAGGAGTCAGGAGATGTGGGTTCTAATTATGTCCCTAACTAGCTATGTGACTTTGGAAGAGTCACGATCTCTTGGATTTAAGTTTCCACACCTATAAAATGAAAACACACTGGACTATATGATTACTAAAGGTCACTTGTAGGTCCACAAAGACACTTTGTTGTCAGAAATTCTACTGTAAATAAAAATAACAAAGGAAGCATAGAGTTATATTATAGGAGGTGGGGAAAGAAAAATACGAAAAAATCAAATAGCACATAACAGAAATGAGTGGAACATAGGAAACATTTACTTAGGCATGGAAGGAAACCTAGAAGGAAAGGACCTGTAGAATAGAGTTGTGCTATAGCAGAATAAGTCTCAGATGGAAAAAGAAGTCTGTGACTTAGATGCATATGCTCCCACACCCCCTTTTGCTCATTCTCTTCAGGGGGAAATGTGCAGAGGTAGGGAGAGAAGTCCACTAGTCACCAAAAATGATTAAATAAGGTTTCCCTCCTGGGTTGATGTAGATGTTTTCGGGGGTGCTCTTCCCCAAGTCTCCATACTTGCTTCCTAATCCTTAAAATTCCATTAATAAACAAAATCTTTTATTGTATAATTAAAAAAAGAAGTTTGAGAATGTAAATGTTAGGCACTGAGGTAAAATCATTCATGCTAAAGTTAATCACAAAGAAATGACTATCAGAATCATTTCTGTTTCTATAAAAGAAGAGGAAGGCACTAGGAATGTAAAAACCAGAGCAGGAAAGGAATTCAGGAGGGGAAAGTTTAGAAAAGACAAATTTATCTGCAACTTAGCTTTACCCTTGAGTATTCTGGACAGAAAAAAAGTGTACATGTAGATTATGCTGGGCACACCCATGAAAGAATACAATTTACTGAAAACAATTATACCAAGTTTCTAGAATTTGGGGGGTTGGCTTGTTTTTATAATGGTTGACTTCCACTAAAATACAACTGTAATACCTCATCATGATATTGCTGACATAGGGAATGACTCTGAGAAGCTAGGTGGCACAAAACAGAATGCTGACCTTAGAGTCAAAAAGACCAAAGTTCAAATCTAGCCTCAGACACTTAGTAGCAAGTCATTTAACCTTTATCTCCTCAGTTTCCTTAACTGTAAAAATAGGGATAATATCACCTCCCAGGGTTGTTATTAGGACAAAATAAGATAGCATATATAAAGTGTTTACCATAGTGCCTGGCATATAGGCACTATATAAATGCCAGCTATTATTGTTCTACAAAGGTTAGCCAGCAGTACCATGCAGCATATATATCGAGTACAGCTCCAGTGACTGATTGGTCACCATCAAAGAAATTACTTAGGTAAGCTCTGAGAAGTTCATCAATATGTAGGCCAGAGTGATTAATACTTTCGCTGTAGTAACCCACAAGGACCATTTAAGTATCCAGGGGGTTTCAGTACACACTGAAGGATAGAATATTTAGACTAATGAAATTACACATCCTTAAGTACCGAAAGAATGAATGAATGTTTTTGTTGTTTTTTTAAACTCTTACCTTCCATCTTGGAGTCAATACTGTGTATTGGCGCCAAGGCAAAAGAGTAGTGAGGGTAGGCAATGGGGGTCAAGTGACTTGCCCAGGGCAACACAGCTGGGAAATATCAGAGGCCAGATCTGAACCTAGGACCTCCTGTCTCTAGGCCTGGCTCTCAATCCACTGAGCTACCCAGTTGCCCCTGAATGAATCTTATTATAAAACACTATTCCCAGAAATTTTGTTGACTGAGCTTTTACTGTCCTATTTTCCATGATTTACTCTCTTGTGAAATTCCATCCAGAATGTTTTTCCTTTATTTTAAGCTATGTATCCCATTTTCAAATATTGTTGTGGGTATAATCTTTGAAAAAAGTTTGATGTAATAAAGTAGAGTGCTAAACTCTAAATAAAAATCTCTCTCGGTGTCTGGAAGATCTGGCTTCAAACCCAGTCTCAGATATTTACACAAGCTATGCCATTGAAAAAGTCACTTAACCTCTCTGAGCCCAGTAGCCTCTACAAAACAGAAATAATAATGGAGCTTATTTCATAGGGTGATCAGAAGGATTGAATGAGATAATATAAACACTACATTTTGTGAACATTTAATGTGATTTACTACCTTATAAATATCTCTAATAATATAACTTTATAGGTAAAATATGAAAATAATGTATCTCTTGTTTATCTGAAGCAGTTAAGTACTCTAAGATACTAATGAGCTAGGAATAAAGAAGGTCATAAGAACTGACCTCTTTTATCATAATTTATCATTCAAACCACTAAATTAGTATCTACAAAACCATGAAGTTCTAAGAGATGACCATATTAGTGGTCCTTCTATAGTAGGAAATGGTGTCCCTTTGAGCTCTAACTTTCCAAGATACTATAAATAAGATGTGGGGTCAACTTCCAGCTTTGTCATTTACAACTTCTATAATCTGGTGCAAGTTTCACCTTACTTCTCTATTTCTCTATGCTGTTTCCTCATTTATAAACAGGTAGAACTTGGCCTGAATGACATCTAAGGCCATAAATTTTATGGTCTCTTTCTAAGCATTTATTGAATTACTGTGCGATGCAAAGTACTCTACAGATTTCAACACAAATGTCAGTTGTTAGTAGTAGTATTTCTATTGTTATTATGTACTAGCATTATCCTAGTTGCCTAGAAGGATTTTTTAAAAAGGTAAGACATGACTCCTGCCATTAAAAAACTTAAAGAGGGAAAGACTATCTACCTGGTTCCGGGTTAAGATGGCAGCAGAGTAAGAAGCAGCTCTTAACCTCTCCTGACCGAAACACACAAAACTCCTCAAGGGGACATAAAAACAAGTCCAGACGAACGGAGGAACCCCACAACAGGGCACAGCGTGGAAGGTACGTGGAATCGAGGCATTTCCATGCTATGAAGGGCTCTCACTAAATCGCGGGCTGAGCAACCGCCCCACCCCCACCCCCTCCACACACAACACCTGTAGCTCCGAAGCCAGCTAAAAAGAAATAGAGCAAGTTTGGGGCACCCATCGAGTCATTGGTAGCTCCGGGACCTGTTCCTGAGAGCAGCAAGACTTAGGACCCCATTAAGCCAAAAAAGGCACGCGAAATCTGAGCGCAGGAGCAGGACGCAGGGCGCAGAGCACAGGCTGAGCAGAGCGCAGGCACTGCGGAGGCGTGGGTGGAGGCAGACACAACCAGGAACTAAAAAGCCTAAGTGGGGAACCAGTGCAGACGGGTATACGACTGTGGAAGCAGCGCCCTGAGACTTGTAAAGAAACCTCCAGCAGAGGATCAAGCAAGAGGGCCCACCAGGGGGCTTGACCTTGGAAAAAACCAGAACTCAGACCTCAGGAGCCAATAGATTGCGAACAGACACTGAGCGCGAGGATAAAGCTGAGAAGCTGCTGGGCTAATGATGGCTACTCAGCATCAGGAAGTTCAGAAGAGAAAGAATAATAACAAAAAGAAGAAGTCTTTAACACTCGACAGCTTTTACACAGAGAAAATCCAGACAACCGAGCAAACAGAGGAGGAGAACAAACAAGCATCCGGACCCTCCTCAAATAAGGAAAACTCCTCACAAGCTATGGAAGAGTTCAAAACTGAGATT
>NC_058131.1:339113943-339132917 GCF_016433145.1 Gracilinanus agilis | reverse complement strand
GAAGGGGAAAGGTGGAGCATGAATCATGTAACCATGTTAAAAATGAATATTAATAAATGTTAAAAAAAAAACTTAAAGAGGTCTTACAATATGCAACAATTTCTAGATTCTAAATAAAAAGTACTTGTATTTTTTAAAAAGCCTTACCTTTCATCTTAGAATCAGTACTGTGTATAGGTTCCAAGGCAGAAGAGTGAGGAGGGCTAGGCAATGGAAGTTAAGTGATTTACCCTTGGTCATAGAGCTAGGAAGTGTCAGAGGCCAGATTTCTAAAAAGTTTTTTTTAACTCAAAAAGGAACACAACATTTTCTAATCATGGACTATTGACCTACAAAATAAAACTATTCCATACAAAAGGGCCTACATATGCTTCCTAGCTCTTTGATCCTAGACAAGCTCTCTGTCTCTCCCTCTCCTTCTCCCCTGTCCATCTCTCACATCCACCCCCTACTAGCCCTATAATCAAGAATTACATATGATTCAAAGATTAACCAATAGTAATTTCCATAACAATACAACTAAAAACACTACAGTGTCCTTACATTTGAGTAAGTAATGATATCCAGAGTTAAAATGCAATGCCACAATCATATTTTGTCTAGATTTCTAAAAGTCAAATGAAATTAAGTAACAGCCTAAACCTGCTTACCTACACTAGGTATAATGTACTCAAATTATAACACCCTCTGGATTAGGTTAGTATGTGAACAGCATTAAAAACTTTCAGAAAAATACCACTATATTCAAATCTAAATATAAAAATTATCTCAAAGATGAATGCAAATAACTTTGGATTATCTACACTCTTCTCCCCTCCATTAACAAAGATAATTAAGTAGGACTTGAGGGAAAAAACAAACATACATGCGAAAAAAATCCTGAAACCTAACTAGCATATATCAATAAAATAAGAACTCTGACCTCCAGAAGTCTATTGGTCTGGCTGCTAAAATTTAAACAAACAGATGAACAAATAAAAATGAGCAAACAAAAAAGAGAGAATCCAACTATTGATTAGCTATTATGGTGACAGAAAAGATTTTGGTTCAAACTCAGAAAACAGTGAAGTTAAAACACTTCAAAAACAGCAAAGAAATACAATAAATGGCCAAAAGCTCAAAAAGAACTTTTGGAAAAGCTTTAAAAAGACTTAAAAAAACAAATGAGAGAGGTAGAGGAAAACTTAGAAAAAAATAAGAGCAGTGCAAGAAAATCAAGAAAATTATTTTTAAAAACCATAACCCACATGGAAAAAGAGATCCAGAAACTTACAAAAGAAAATAGTGTACTAAGAACTAGAACTGGACAAGAAGAAGCAAATGATTTCCTAAGACAACAAGAAATAACAAAGCAAAATCAAAATAATGAAATAATAAAAGAGAATATGAAATATCTTATAAAAACACCTAAGCTGGAAAATAGATCAAGGAGAGATAATAAGAATACTTGGACTCCTGGAAAGCTATGATCAAAAAAAGAGTTTAGACACCATACTCCAAAAAATCAGCGTGGAAAACTTACCATAAATTCTGGAAACAGAGAGTAAAAAAGAATTTACTGATCACTACTTCAAAGAGACCCAAAGATATGTGAATGCACAGAAACATCACTGATAAGGAGAAAATGCTACAAGCAACAAGAAAAAACAAAACAACAATTTAAATACAGTAGAACTGCAGGTTAAGGAGAAAATGCTACAAGCAAGAAGAAAAAACAAAACAACAATTTAAATAAAGTGGATTTGCAGTCAAAATAGCACAGAAGTTAGGAGCTACTACATTAAAAGAATGCAGAACACAGAGCATGACATTTCACAGAACAAAAAAACTGAGCTTACAACCAAGAATAACATATCCAGCAAAGGTGACCAATCTAGAAAAAACGGTCCTGATGATATATGTTAACTGAAAACCAGACCGGCTAAAGAAATCAAATTAAATGTTGATAGGAACAAGGAGAAACAGGTCTAATATTACATAACTAAAGCAGCTGTGAATTTTTATTTTTAGAAAACAAGATTGAAATACCCATTAAGAGATGTAAAACTATTCATGCTTATTTATCTAGGGATCCCATCACTAGGATTAAGATTTAAGGACAGGGGCAGCTGGGTAGCTCAGTGGATTGAGAGCCAGGCCTAGAGATGGGAGGTCCTAGATTCAAATCAGGCCTCAGACACTTCCCAGTTGTGTGACCCTGGGCAAGTCACTTGACCCCCATTGCCCACCCTTACCACTCTTCTACCAAGGAGCCAATACACAGAAGTTAAGAGTTTAAATAAATAAACAAACAAATAAATAATAAAAAAGATGTAAGGACATTATTGAGAGAATAAAAAGCTGTGTATTGCTACAGGTAATTTATAATTGATAGATAGGCATATGTAGTGAGTTGGAAAAGACAGACCAGCCTGGCTGACTGTGAACATTCTAAACCCAGAATGTAAAAGGGGTTTGGTTCAGAGAGACTGAGTAGTGGACAGTTTTCCCTCTTTGGAGGAGAGGTGAGAAGCTGGGAGCTGCTGTACAACTAGCCTTTGGATTATTTGGGATCTCTATAGAGGAGGTAGATCTGCATCAAGATAAAAAGGAAGATCTAGGTAGAGTTAGGACCTCTCCTGTAGTTGGTGAACAGGTCTAGGAGGTCCTATCTCCCTAGCCCTTGTGGATTATCTTGCTGAAACTAGAAGAATTCCTGAGTCTAAACATCACCTGAAAGTCATCAAGGACCATTGTGTGAGATTACCAAAGTCCTGTTCCACTCAGCTGACTCAGTTGCTGGCTGTCTGTTAGATTAGCTTAGGACAAGCCAACTCAACTACCACCATTCTCTGGCAGTTGGTTTCCTTAGAGCAGTGATTCCCAAAGTGGGCACTACAGCCCCCTGGTGGGTGCTACAGCGATCCAGGGGAGCAGTGATGGTCACACTTTTTTTGTATTACACTCTATTCCGAGTTCAATAAATAGTTTCATAATTTCCAGGGGGAACTAAGTAATATTTTTTCTGGAAAGGGGGCGGTAGGCCAAAAAAGTTTGGGAACCACTGCCTTAGAGGTTAGACACTCCTCTCTTCTTCAAATTCCCATCTTACCAAACCAATAAACTTAACTTTGTTTAACTTCCTTGTCTTCCTCTCTCCCACCATCAAGGATCCACAGAGAGTTAATTATCCCTGGCTATTGTGAAAGTTTCAGTTATTGTTATTTCTCCCAAACTGTTTCTCATTCCCCACAAGTGTTGTTTGTTTTCCTTTTCCCAGTGAAGTTTATGTCCCTTTGTATATTAAGCTCCTTCCCTGTGAGTTATCATTGCCCTTCCCCATTCAGTTACTGTTTTTTCAATATATATGAAAATATTGATGGAAGCTCTGCTTGCAATGACAAAATAACTGGAAATAATACAAATGGCTGAACAGATAGTGATATCTGAATGTAATAGATTGCATTGTGTTATTAGAAATGACAAATGGAAAATAAAGACACAATGGAAATACATGAAGAGATGAAAAGAGAATGATACCTATTATGATTACATTTAAAAAGTAATAGTCATAGGGGCAGCTGGGTAGCTCAGTGGATTGAGAGTCAGACCTAGAGACGGGAGGTCCTAGGTTCAAATCCGGCCCCAGACACTTCCCAGCTGTGTGACCCTGGGCAAGTCACTTGACCTCCATTGCCTACCCTTACCACTCTTCCACCTATAAGTCAATACACAGAAGTTAAGGGTTTAAAATTAAAATTAAAAAAAAAAAAAAAAAAAAAAAAAAAAAAAAAGTAATAGTCATAAAATCAAGAGAAAAAAGTATCCAAGTAGAATGAATCCAAAGGGAACTCAAAAGCAGAGGATGTTTATATTAGCATACATATATAATTTACATATTTTAAACAAATTATAAACAATGTGGAGTTTGTGGTTTTGTACATAATTTTTTTATGCATTTGTCTAGTTAAATGTTTTTTGGTGGTGGTGGTGGTTATTAAGTATATAATAAAAAATAAATTAAAGAATTTTGAAATTACTAAAGTATCAAGGCTAAGATGTATATTAAATAATGAAAATTAAGAAGCAACAAGCATTTATCAAGTGCTTATTATGTGCTATGCACTATACTAGGGGAATAAAAATACAAGCAAAAAAAAACCAGTCCCTGTCCTCAAGGAGCTTACATTTTAATCAGGAAAGACAACACGTAAAAAGATAACTAAAAAAGGTAGGAACAGAGGATAGTAAAGGGAGTTACTGCTCCAGAGCAAAGAGTCCAGAGTCAGAAACAGGGTCAGGAGAGAAATGGAGTATGGCCAAGCTAGGCTTAACCCCAAAATGAAAGCCTATCAGAAGAAACCCAACAATAGGGAAAGAGGGCCAGCATAGTAGAGAGTTTTTCTAGGATGAAAAGGTCCAAATCCAGCACTTAAGGAAGTTTTACAGTATGAGATTTTGGTGGCAATATGCTAAGGGAGAAGCACAGCCTGGAGGAGGCTACACAGAAAGAGAATAGGGACTAAAAGGTAATCTGCATATTACTTTAACTGTCTGAAAGCCTAGCCACTAAAATATGATAAGGAACAAAAATTCAATAATGGGATGGAAAGGAAATCTGGAAGTTTTGTAATTTTGAAGAACAAAGAATCAAATTTAGAGAGATTTAAGAAAGAAGTTAGTAAGAAAAGGGAAAATAAATTAAGTATTCCTGATAAGGAGCTAATAAGGTGAGAAAAGAGAATGAGAACTCCTAAATCAGACAATTATAGATTTGCCACAGCAACTTCCATAGTAGTTCTACAGAGGAGCACTTGCAAAAATAATAAAAGACTAAGGAACTTATGGGGAGAAAAGTTTGGAGTATGGGGAATTTTGCAGTGACCTACAAAATACTTATATTTGTACTTCTGCCACAGTTAAAGTAATTGTTTTCAGTGCTCAAAGGGCATCTTCCCACTCACCCAGACTCATAATCTACGTGTCTCTCTTTTTCTCACCTACCATATGCAAGATTCAATCTACTGCCAAGTACTGTTGATTCTACCTTTGCAATATCTCTCATAGACATTTCTCTCCTGTGATACTGTCAACTACTCAGGTGCAGACCCTTATCATACCATGCATAATCAATTGCAAAAGCCTTATGGTTGACCTCTCTGACTCAAGATTTCCCCTGGGATCATTTATCAAAGTGATCTTTCTGAAGTGCTGGCACTCCCTTTTCAAGAAAACTTCAGTGGCTCTCTATTGCCTCCAAGATCAAATTGAAAATTCACTTTGGTTTTTAAAGCCCTTCATATCCTGCTTCTTTTCTACTTTCTATCTTCTATCTTACTCTCCTCCTATGTACTCTGATCCAGTGACTTAACCTTCTTGCTATTACTCACACAAAACACTCCCTGTCCCAACTCTATGTATTCTCACTGGTTGTCTCACATGCCTAGAATGTTCTGCCCTTATTTATGTCTTCTTGCTTCCCCAATTTCCTTGTATTTTCAGCTAAAAACCTATTTTCTGCAACAACCTTTCACTAGTCTTCCTTAATGTGCCTTCCCTCTAAGATAATCTCAATTTTGTCCTGTATTGTATATATTTTGTTTCTATAGAGTTGTGTGTTTGTTGTCTCCCTATAATGTCCCAGATTGTGAGCCCCTTGAGGGCAGGGGCTGTTTTTGCCTTTCTTTGTAAACCAAGCACTTAGTACAACACCTGACATACAGTAGGCACTTAAAAAATGCTTACTGACTTGATTTGGTCTCCTTCCTTCTTTCAGTCATTCATTTAGCCTACTATGTTAGGCATTTGGTATAGAAAGACAAAAATAACAACAGATCCTTGTCTTCAAGGAGCTCTCATTGTACTGGAGCGTAACAACATGTATAGATAAAAATATACAGCACATGGAATGTCATTTTTGGAGAATAGCTAATAGGACAGTTTGGCTGGAATTTGAAGTTTATGAAGTACAGTAGTATTCAATAATCTTGGAAAGACTGGCAAATGTCAGACTATGAAAGATTCTAAGTGGCAGAGGTAGTCATATGTTAAATCTTACAGAAAATAAAGAACCATTTATAACTTGAACAAAAGAATGGTACTCTTAGCTCAAATGGCACCATGCCCTACATGCAGGTGAGTGACCCTTCCAGTGTCCTGAGAAATGCTATAGTCAAAAAGAGTATTTGCAGGGGCAGCTGGGTAGCTCAGTGAAGTGAGAGTCAGGCCTAGAGACAGGAGGTCCTAGGTTCAAACTCGGCCTCAGCCACTTCCCAGCTGTGTGACCCTGGGCAAGTCACTTGACCTCCATTGCCCACCCTTACCAATCTTCCATCTATGAGACAATACACCGAAGTACAAGGGTTTAAAAAAAAAAAAGAGTATTTGCTGAACCACCAATGGCTGTACACAGGGGAAAAAAACATTCCATTGTGCTTAGTGTGGCCATAGCTTTTTGCTGAAGAAGAATTTCATCAGATACCAACAAAAGCATATCAGGAAAATGGAGACACCTGGAGGATGCTCACCAGACTAACTGGACCATCTGTCCATTAGGACCAAGGCAAGTTCAGAATAGATTCCACCTGGCAGCATTAGCTGGTTGGGGCCACTTGTTTCAAGACCCCAAATGGAAAAACCAATTACAAAATTACAATTCATTACTAAGGAAATAAAAAAGTTATCTAGAAAGGTAAAGTGGCAGGGAAATTTTTAACTGGAAAAAGACTAAATTTGTAGATATATTAGCTACAAACAGGAAACTAGACCACTAATGTGAAAATGTTTAAGCAAATAATTAATAGTCCTAGCTCCTAAAAATAATGCTTTTAAAAAAAGAAGACAAGAAAGAAGAGGAGCTTATTTTTGTCTACAGTTTAGGAGAGTTGTTAAGAAACAAGAATTAGAAACGTGATATGAATTCCTATCATGTTTTAGGATTCTGATTTTGTATTTAAAAAAAAGAAAGTAAGCACTCATACAAAATTGCCAGAATCCATTTATGTAGCAAATATAAAAAATAACAGAGATAGAATAAATCACAAAATTTGTGATTAAAAGGTTTACATCATTACCTTCCACATAATCTTCAGCAATGTAGCTATGCTCATGCAAGATTTCCTCCATTCGGCTAAGAGTGATAGCTGCTAAATGTCCAGGATATTTCAGTTGAAGTAGACGTTGTAGGTATGCAGCTGCTTGGCTCCCTCCAAGATTGATTCGTTTACAGTTTTTGGCATCCAACCTATGGTCCAATCCACAGAAATAACACTGAGCTGTTCAACAACAAGGAATAAAAAAATAACAATACATCTTTGGGAGGGTTAAGCAGCTTTAAGACATTAACCCTAAAGTTTTATAGGGAGCCTGTTTTCACATTTGTCGACTTTTAGCAAGAAAGACCTCAAAGGCTAGTATCTAGGCCAGCCTCCCAAACAAAACATAAATCATTCCTAAAGTTTCCTTCAAAAAATATTTAATCAAGCCTTTTAGACTTCATAGATAAGTGAACTCAATCAAATTATTCTACTCTTTCTTCTGAGTCTTCACATATTCAAAGACAACTATGTTTGCCTTTTGATCTTCTCTTTAGCCTATTCCCACTAGCTCAAATATTTCATATTACATTATTTCTAGTTCCCTCGTCATCTCGGTCCTTCTTCTCTGGGTGTGCTTTAGCTATTCAATGTCCCTTTTAAAATGTGGTATCCATAAATGAACACAGTAGTTCAGGTACCATCTGATCAGTATACAATAGAATAGGCCAATTTCTTCCCTTAATCTCCAAATTATTATTTTATGAAGATAACTGATAGATGGCATTTTAAGGTTTATGAAGCATTTTACAAAAATATTGCATTTGATTCTCACATTTTTGAGATGAAGAAACTGAGGCTTCTAGAAGTCAAGCATCTTTTCAGTCACATAGCCAATATCTAGAAGTGGAGTTTAACCCCAGATTTCTCCTGACTATGTATCAAGTGCTCTTTCCACTGCCTCACACTGTATTTTAATGAATGAAGTCTAATGTTTTTGTTTAAACAACCATATAGAACTATAGAAAGATCACAGGATCACATATTTACAAGAGTGATGTTGGAAGTTATCAATTCTTTCCCCTCCTATCTATTTTACAAATGAAGGTGTTGAATTAAATGATGTGCCCCAATCTAAAAAGTCCCAAGTAGCAAAGACTATGTAGCTAGACTATGAACCCAGGTACTTTGGCTCTAAATCTACTGTACCATACTGCCCACATGTTGGCTCATTTTAAGTTTATGAGGCACTCAAATGATGAGCTGCTACCAAGACTATGCCTAGGTAAATAAATTTTTTTTAAGTATATGAGGCCAGATTTGAACTCAGGAAGATGAGTCTTCCTGACTCTAGGGCCAGCACTTTATTCACTTTGCTACCCTTACTAAAGGGAAAGGTCTCTTTAATTCTAGGAGGAAAGGGAGTGGTCTAGGAAAAGAATGAGATATAGACTTAAGTTTATACTCCAGAAATTCAGGAATCTTTTTTACTGTATTTTACTGTATCTTCTACTTGTTTAAGATTTCTATAAATGCCACTTCAAATTGTTTCAAGGGATAGAGATTCATTTTGGAGGGAATGGGGGCTATTCTAATTGGACTTCTTTCTTTCCAAATTAGTAGTGGTTTGCATATAGACTAGTGATCATTAAATAGTTGTTCCTGGCAGACTGGTACCTAAACACAGTACAATGTAAATATTAATATTTTTCTTCTACATGAAGAAAAATCAGTATCTTACACAGTAGGTAGTAAACAAATAGAAATAATTCCCTGCATGTCGTCTCCCACAATCAGATTGCTTGTTACTTAAGGATATGGACTATTTTTGCCTTCCTTTGTGTCCCCAGGGCTTAGCACAGAAGAGGTATTTAGTAAATGTTTGATTTAAAGTCCGATAGAATTAAGAGTTATTACTACAGTCTGCTAGTTGAATCAATACATATATGACAGATAAGATATGTATACAACATATATTCACTGTTGGGCTATAATAGGCACCAAATCCTCTCTTCATATTTCCCTTATGCCTAGAACAAAGTTCAATATAGGGTATGTATTTAAAAATTACTACTCTCTCAGCAATACAACAATCTGAGACAATTCTGAAAGACTTGAGACAAAGAATGCTCTCTACCTCCAGAGAAAGAACCACTGATGTCAGATGTATATCAAAGCATACTATCTTTCACATTAGTTTATTTATGGTTTTCTTTGAGGGTTTTGATTTTATATGAGTATTCTCTTAAAACAATGACCAATATGGAAGTATCTTTTGTATGATAATCCAGATCAAATTGCTTACCCTCTCTCTCAAAGAGGGGGGACAAAAAGGGGGAGAAAATTTGGACCTTACAATTTTGGAAAACATATGTTGAAAACTGTTATAATGTGCCATTAGAAAAATAAAATATTTTTAAATAAAAAATAAAGAAAAAATCTTCTGCCTTGAAGCCAATATACAGTACTGATTCTAAGACAGAGGGTAAGAGTTTTAAAAAAACACATATGGAGGGGGCAGCTGGGTAGCTCAGTGGATTGAGAGTCAGGCCTAGAGACGGGAGGTTCTAGGTTCAAATCCGGCCTCAGACACTTCCAAGCTGTGTGACCCTGGGCAAGTCACTTGACCCCCATTGCCTACCCTTACCACTCTTCCACCTATGAGCCAATACACAGAAGTTAAGGGTTTAAAAAAAAACCACATATGGGTTGCTTAGAAAGAAGACTACACATGAGAAACACTCTTTCTGCTATACCACACTGCTTTCTTCTTTTCAAGAATATGTGATAACTTACCTTCCTTTTAAGACTGGCAATATATGAGTACACTGGTATCCAGAAGAAACTATTAGGCCACTGGAAACTGAGTTTTTTCTTTTATTGTGGTAGAAACTGTAGAGGCTGTCAATTCCATAAGAAACTTTGGGAATCCCATAGCATTCGAAAAGAAGCTCTGACATCATCTGTCTTGAATATAATGGATTGCAAACAGCTTCTGTTAAAACTACTGGATGATCAACACAGCCCTATGTGGAAATGAAGAGATAAATAAAAGTGATGACAAAATATAATTAATAGTTTTTAAAAAGCAGAAATTAAATTCCCCAGCTAAGTGTTATATTGGCTTTTGGTTAGTTTTAATCAAACCAATTTAGTGAGGCAGAGAAAATTAGCTTCTTTCTGTCAATTTGAAATCACTCATTTCCAAACATTCCAAAATACACATTACATATTCATATTGTGCAAAGTTATAATTCAGGGCAGAAGAGTGGTAAGGGTTAGGTAATGAGGGTTAAACTACTTACCCAGGGTCACATATCTAGGCTGACTCTCAATCCACTGGGCTACCCAACTGCCCCCTACAACTAATATTTTCAGTGGCTGCCTACTGCATAAAGTTCAAAATGGCATTTCAGTTTCTCTATAACCAGGACTACAATATGAATGAATTAGTGAAAAAACACTAAGTGCAGAAAGCTTCAAAACAAAAGACAACGATTTGGTTTCTTCTTAATGCCTCTAACATAAAATTTTCTATACTGTAGTTTAAGAGTTTGAGTATTTTTAAAGAATAATTTTATCTTTATTACATATTATTATAAAAACAGATGAAGGGGGAAGCTGGATTGTTCAGCAGATTGAGAGCCAAGCCTGGAGATGGGAGGTCCTGGGTTCGAATGTGACCTCAGTCACTTCCTACCTGTGACCCGGGCAAGTCACTTAACTCCCATTGCCTAGCCCTTACCACTCTTTTCCCTTGGAACCAATACACAGTACTAATTCTAAGATGGAAGGTATGGGTTAAAAAAAAGTGAGATGACAAGAAAACTGCTGAAAAAAATATGGATAAAGAGACTGTGATATCATAAGTATATGAGGCCAACAGAAAAGCATAAAGAGGAGGCATGGAGTAAAGAAGTGGAGACAAGAGGAAGAATGAATTGAAGAAATTTATAAAAAAGAAAATAAAGGACGGTCTGAGTCATAAAAAATGTCAGAGGAGAAGAGAGAGAAGGTCTGAGTAGTGGACAGAAGTGAGGGAAGCGGAATAATGGGATGTAAGGAGGAAGGAAGTAGAAGAATGGTGTGTGATGGAAAGATGCAAGTGGGGGGGAATGACATGTTGAGCAAGAGAGGAGAAAAGGGGCAGAGGATAGAGTAGGAGAGGAACCCGAGGGGTGTGGAAGGGGAGGGGCGTGGGAAATGGCCGTGGGTAGGTGCTTGAGAGTTCCCAGGGTCCGGTAAAGCTCCCTCACCTGCGAGGAGACGCCGAGGTGCTGGAAACTGTAATCAAGCAGCAACTCCTGCAGTTCCAGGTTAACGGGCACATTACGGTCAAAGGGCGAGCGAAGCAGCCAGCGCAGCGGCTCCAGGCTGCCCAGGTCATTGCCCACCTGAGCACCTCCGCCGCGGGCGGCCCCGCGGCTGCGCGCGCATACCGAGCGGAACAACAGGCGCGGCTCAGGCTCGGCCCCCGGACACGCCCAGCCCACGCGCGCCTGGAACGAGCCGTTGTCCAGCACTAGCGGCACCGGGTGTGGCACTCGCACGGCTGGGGGAGGCTCCAGTACCGGGTCCGGCACCGCGCGAGCGTCCCGAAAAGCATAGACGTTAGAGGCCGCCGCCATCTTGGAACCATCCGTCGGCGCCGTCGCTTTTCCCTTCCCCTGGCGCCGCGTCTGCTTTCACCCAGCGCACGGGTTCCGGTCTTCAGAAGTTTAGAGCGGAACTGCTTTTGCGTGCTGCACGGCCCACCATTGGAGGAAAAACGCCGTCCGTCTTGCGGGCCCCTTTTGCTTATTAATATCCGCTCCACTAGGGAGCGGGATACGCTTTTTATTCACCCTAGAAACGTCCTATCTCTTAGCCGCTACTCTACCTTGTTTGTCCAATGTAGGCGACTACGCCACGTACCTTTCGACCCAGTGTCACTGGCTTCTGGGCTGTTCCACGAACAGAAACATTCCTCTGTTGGCTAGAGACATTTTCTCTGACTGTCTTCCATGCCTGAAAGGTTCTCATCTTTGCCTCCTGGATTTCCTGATTTCCTTCAAGTCTTACCTAAAATCTCACCTTTCACAAAAAGCCTTACCGAACCCCTCTTAATTCCAGTGCTTTCCCTTCGTTAATTCTAATTTATCCGTGTATAACTTCCTTCATATATGTGTGTTTGCATGTTATCTCCCTCACATGATAAGTTCCTAGAGGTCAGAGACTTTCTGCCTTTTTTATACTCAGTTCTTAGCACTTAGTAGGGGCTTAACATGTATTGGTTTAAATTAAATAGGAAAAAAAATCGATTGAGGATGACAATCGTTATTTACCAGAATTCAGGCAGGATGGACAGAATTTGGATTTAGCATTTTTTCCACATATTTTTTGGAAATGAAAACTTTCATTTTAGGATTGAATTTACCATTTTTGCCTGCTTTCCTGCCATCATCATCATCATTATAGCTAGCATATATACAGTTATAGTGCTTTGAGGATTACAACATACTTTTTATGTCTTATTTAATTTTTTTTTGTTTTTTGTTTTGTTTTGTTTTTTAAACCCTTGTACTTCGGTGTATTGTCTCATAGGTGGAAGATTGGTAAGGGTGGGCAATGGGGGTCAAGTGACTTGCCCAGGGTCACACAGCTGGGAAGTGGCTGAGGCCAGGTTTGAACCTAGGACCTCCCGTCTCTAGGCCTGACTCTCACTCCACTGAGCTACCCAGCTGCCCCCTTATTTAATTTTATCTAGATCTAGTGAGTGTGGAAGATTCAACCTATTGCCTTGATCATGATATTTAGTTCCCTGTGATCAAAACATCTTGCTGAATATATGAATTTCTTCATGCTCCTCTCAGATGCTTTAATTCTGAGTCAGCCAAACTGAGCTCAAGTTCTGCTAATTACTAGTTCATTGCCTTCTTGTCAAGTCATTTCCCCTCTCTGGATATTAGTTTTCCCCAAAATAGTAGTAACTTGATCCAAGGTTAGATAGCAAATACTGGAATACAAAGTTCTTGCCCCTACCCCATTATGTTTATCAAAGAATAAGTGTAATAAGTTCATTAATGGATTGAGTTTTTTAAAAAGGAAACCAAAAAGTGGAATGATCATTTATTGAAGATGTCCTAGAAATTTATGCTTCAAGTAGGGTTAAACTAGGTGGCCTCACAGGGTTTATGGTTCTATGAAATCTGAAGATTGGTTCCCCTTCTTAATTGCTTCATATTTTTGTGAAATGAAATAATCAACAAACCCCATTCAGAAATTAGTCAGATTTTTTTTTTTGGCAGACATCTCTACTATATGTTAGAGAGCTAAAGTCTCCTGTCACTACTATGGTCAGCTTTTGTGCCAATTTTGTGTTCATCATCAAGAAATCATATAGTTCATAACTCAGCTCATAGACTTAGAGCTGGAAGAGACCTGGCAAAGTCATCTGTTCAAGGAATCCCTTCATTTTGCTAATGGGGAAGCTGAGGCTGACTTGCTACTCTCCTTTTAGTTGAGTGGACTGTATTATATTCTTCTATCAATGTCATTTTTTAACTATGCCGTTTATAAACATTTATTGAATTGCAGTGAATTAAATTCATACCATTTCTTCCTTCCAAAACTGCTTCCCTCTGATTTCTTTAGGCTTCTTTTGTAGAGATTGTTTACTTTATTGTATTTTTATCCCCAGTCCAACAATGCCTGTTACATAATAAGAGCTTAATAAATGCTTATTTGATTGATGTTTCTTTTGAATAAAATATAGCTGTGAATTGTATATTGTTATCATGTGTCCCACCTCATCACTTTTCAGTGACACCCATGAGATTTATGTGTATTGAATTTCTAGTTTAGGTGTAACTGGTTTTGTACTCTTTGGGTGTTTAAACTTTTCCTTGTGAGTTATTCCATATCCCCCCCACTAGGTGGCTTTTTTATACATCATATATTTTCCTCTATATTATCTTTTTTTGTTGTTGTTTTATCTGAGCTCCTCTTTTTCTTAGAATCAATACTTTTTATGTGTTCCAAGTTAAAAGAGCAACGGGGCTAGACAATAAGTGATTTGCCCTAAGTCACACACTTAGGAAGTGTCTGAGGCCAGATTTTACCTAGGACTCTCAATCCACTGAATCAATCACCTAGCTGCCCACTCTGGGCTCTTTTTTGCTCCCCATACTTCCTTATATTCTTTGTGAGGTTTATGCTATTCCTTGTTAAATATAATTAAGATGCAAGTATTTATTATCCTCCCTTTACAGAGAAGGAAACACAGGAGAACAGAAGCTAATATGCTTTTTGGTGTCTTCCTTCCTTCTTTCCTTCCTTCCTTCCTTCCTTCTTTCTTTTTTAATGACTCCTTTAATTCCAAACGATCTTACTTTCCAGGTTGACTCTACTCTTAAGGGTTACCTACAATTTTCAAACACAAGGCAGCGCAGCTTTCAAACCTTGCTGAAGATGTATAAATCTCAAAGCTGGAAATTATTCAGTCTCCCCTTATTTTACAACTGGGGAAGATTTTTCCAGGTTCTGTTCTTTCAACATTTAATTCTCTTACTCAACACACTCACCCTTCACCTATGAACCAAAGACTAGGACATGCTAGCAATACAGGTTCACCAAATAGTCCTTAGAGAGGAGGGAACTCTCAAAAGGGCCCAGTGTTAAACTGGCAAATTTGATTCTGGCTTCATTTTTCTCATCAGTTTCCTGGATGGAAGAAAGTGCTAGAATTGGGAAAGGGACAAAGGTCACTGCCAGCTTACATTTGTTTTCCTCCCCAGTAGGTCTGGATCCCTCCTTTCCCTTAGCAGCAACCACATACAGCTCCTGGTCACACCCACAAATGATCTGGATAGCCCCTCTATAACCTTTCATTGTAGCTAGGGGTGAAGAGAAGCTCCTTTGCTTGGATAACTACACTGAACATTCTAGGGAGCAAAGGTGTTGGTGGAGAGGGCTATGAGCTGAGAGGGCTTTGCACCATCCCTTCCACTTAGAGATACTGCCAAGCAGAAAAGTCTCAAAATCCTTCTCTTTGTTTACCTAAATTTGGAAGCAACTCACACGTGCAAAATGCTTTACAACACTTTTTCTTCACAATACCCTAGGAAAGAAGGTAGAGCAAGTATCATTGACCCCATTTTGAAGAAGTCAAAAGTGCTTCAGAGGTTAAAGTGAGTAGGGGCATAGTGGATAGCTTGTCAGGCTTGGAAATTTAATTGGAATCCTGCTTCAGACATTAGCTGTGTAACTCTAGGCAAGTCACTTAATTTCACTTAGCCTGAATTTCCTAACCTGCAAAGTGGAGATCATTATAGCACTCACCTCAAAGAAGATATGATATGTGTTAAAGTGGTAGAGTGCTGAGCCTGGAATCAGATTAAATTCACCTTCCTGAGTTTAAATATGACCTTAGACACTAGCTGTGTGACCCAGGGCAAGTTACTTTAATACTGTTGCCTCAGTTTCCTCATCTGCAAAATAAACTGAAGAAGAAAATGACAGACTGCTCAGTATCTTTGCCAAGAAAATCTAAATGGGGTCATAAAGAGTTGGGTATGACTAAATAATAACATTTAAAAAAAAACTTTTATGGCCTGGCCTTTTTTAAAAAACCCTTCTTTGAGTCCTTCTGTACAGAGTAGTCATTTATCTGCTTCTGCCCACATAAAATCTCTGTAAACAGCCTTGAAGTAGAAGATTATATAACCTGGATATATGGATGAGGCAAACAAAACAAGAGTAAGATGGATATTTTGCTTATAGAACCTGATAGGGAAGCTGTACAAGCGGAGGTGAAATTCACAGGGTTCCAGAATCCTAAACTTACATTGGGGCAGGAAGAGGAAGAAGAATGGGAGGAAGAAGGGGGAAAGGAAGAAAGTAGAGAACATATAATTTTCTAATCTTCTTTATTACCTAGAAAGACAGAAGTGTAAATCTTGGCCCCGCAACTTACTTCCTGGATGACAAGTCCCTTCCCCTCCCTGAACTGTTTTCCTTACCCATAAAATGGGAGGCTTGGCCCTTCCAGTTCTAAAATCTATAAGCCTCTAACTGTTTGGATGGCTTTAAGGTCTGTCCCAGTTCTGAATGGATCCCATTATTTTTTTAATAACTAGCCTCTGTAGCTGAAGATTTTGGTAGCATGGGTGGGCATTGGGAAGTGGTTAAGGAGTGAGGCCTGGGAGGGAGGCCCAGGTAAGAAGCCTTGGACACAGAATCAGAAAGGGAGAGGGAGAAGGAAACTTTCCCAATTCAACCATTCTCAAAAAGAAGCCATTCTTGGGCACATTGCTGCAGAGAAGTCCTAAACAGGCCGCTCTAAAGTCAACTTGGTTTCTAAAGTATTTTGAGCTGGAGTGGATGGTGTAGTCTGGAAAGGAGCTTCAATTCAGCACCTTCTAGCTCCCAGCCTAATTTCATTCAGGACAAGGGAATCAGCTAGTTTCCTCTGTAAGTTTAGGATCCCTATGACACATTTTTTTTAATCTAGCAGATTAGAGAGGTCTGCTTTGGGAGGGAATGAGTTTCTCCTCTGACAGAAGTATATTGCTGCCAAATGAGAAGATCCCTGCATTAGAAGGCAAGAGACCAACTTTCTAGTCTTAACTTGTCACTAAGTCACTGTGTGTCCCTGGAAAAGTCATTAAGCTTTTCTGAACTTTAGCTCCTTCATCAGTGAATTATGCCAAATACTCTCTAAGGTCCCTTCCAGAGCTATGCATAGCACTCAAATATCTGGCAAGTCTTAATTCCAAAGTGAACAAAGACAAAGGCTTGGCTTCCCAATTAACTTTCTCTTCCCCACCACCTGGAAAACCAAGAAACTGATTGGCTTCTATTCCATGGTTCCCATGGAGTTAAAGTCTAGGTTCCAGGGACCCTGACAACTCCTTCTTCTTCCTGATTTCCTCCCATAAAATTTCAGCTCTGGTGGTAAGAAATAAGAGAACTCAAGGTCCTAGGCGCATGCCAGGATTTGCAAAACTGTGGTCTAGCCATGGAATGCATTATGGCAGCTGGGTAAGAGAATAAGTTCCTTTTGTCACTAACTGGCTAAAGAACATCAGAGGACACATCTAAGACTCTGATTGAGGGATGAGAGGAGCCTGGGAAGAAGACACTCCTTTCTCTGCAGCAAAGGCAATGATGTAGGACTGGACTAGGAAAGAAGTAAATGCCTGGCTTCTCCTAGATTGTGGCATTCATTCTGAGTTTTTCCTTCCCAGAGAAGGAAACCTGAAGACAAGATGGACAGAATTACTTAAACCTCTTTGGCTTCCCCTGTCTCGGTAGCTACCCTATAAGAAGGCCTAGTTGGGGAGAGAGAGGGGGGGTGGGGAAAGGCTTCCAAAGATACTCTGTTTCTGTCCATTCCTTCCTCTAGTCCATGACAGGTCTGTCCTGAACCTCTAGAAAAGGAACTACTACAGGCATCCTCATTACTATGAAGGATGTGGACCCAGCAAAGGATGGCGGGGGAAGAGGAGGAGAGCTCTTCCGGGGGTTCTGTCATCCTTGTTCACATTCCCACATTTTCCTCTACCTAAGAATTGGGCCTTCCCTGAGTCGTCTTTTCTTTCCTGTGGCTGACCCCTCTCGAATACAGTCCCCTCCTATGCACCAGGCAACTCAATTCGGTCTCCCCATCCCAGTTCCCAAATTCCAGGACTCTTTCCCAGCCTTAAAGCAGGAGTGGATGGATTTCTATCTATCAGGACTTTTCAATTTATTAAAAAAACAAAAACAAAAAAAAAACGGCATCCCGGTAGTCTTTGGATGTGACGTTTTCTTTCTCATTCTGGTGGTTGTCCACCCCCGCCTTTATTACTGCATTGCAGAATGTCTGCAACTGGCGGATGAGGTCTCACTCCTGGCTGTGCTTAGATTTTGAGCATTCCGGAGCCCCAATCAGAAAGGCAGGTGGGGGGAGGGGGAGGAGTGAGGTGGGGCAGGAGCCTACCCACTCCGGAGGGGGGGGGGGGAGCTCAATTGCATTGTCTCCTGCAGTTAGTTACCCTAACCAAATGTTTCCTTCGCTGGAATGCAGGGAGAAACAGAAGGAAAGACCACAAGTTTTTTCTCCTCAGCGCATCTTTCACTGCCCCTCCTGGAGGAATGTTTCCTTTCCCATCCCTCTCTACCCCACCTCCGCCACTGACCTTGAAAGAGAATTGAAGCGTGCACAGGCTTCGGACTAGCTCTGTTGACAGTTTTTGAGGAGGCAGCCAGCCGCCCTTAAAAGAGGTTATTTGTGCCAGAATCGATTATCTTTATTGTTCCTTTACATTACTAGATCTAAACCTCTAATCTGAAAACCAGAGTCACGTCTCTGTCCTTCAAAGACACTTTGAGGAAAGAGACATACAGACAGACCATGACAGAGAAAGAGAAGACAAAGACAAAGAGAGAGAAGGCGGGGAGGGGGTCGGATAAGACACTTTTCGCTTCAGCTAAGAACTCTCTGAATTGTATTCCATTACAACCCCACAGCCCCAGATCACTTCAGGGTCGGACAGAAAGAACCAAGGACGGTCCAAGAGGCCGAGGTAGAAAGAAAGACCTAGGAACAGGTAAAACATGTGGAGAAGGGACAGAAATCAAGAGAGCCACGGAGGAGATGACAGCCAGAGAAAAAGAGGGACAGAACAACAGAGAGGTCAGATCGAAAGGAGAGACCAGCAGAGAGACAGACTTAGGAAATATGAGGAGAGAATGAGAAACTGGAAACAGAGGAGAAAAA
Source organism: Gracilinanus agilis (assembly GCF_016433145.1). Lineage (NCBI taxonomy): Eukaryota > Metazoa > Chordata > Mammalia > Didelphimorphia > Didelphidae > Gracilinanus > Gracilinanus agilis. Next base: position 339,114,164 of record NC_058131.1, on the reverse strand, counting down.
GAACAATTGCCTACCAATTAAATTAAAATTCTTAATCCTGACATTATAGGTCTTCCACAATCTGGGTTCCACTTGCCTATACTCTTCCCTTTCAAGTACTATACAATTACTACATTTGATACAACCAATTTGGACCGCTCTCCATCCCCTATTCTCAACCTGTTCGCCTCTCTCTCTCTCTCTCTCTCTCTCTCTCTCTCTCTCTCTCTCTCTCTCTCTCT
>NC_058131.1:339084442-339110063 GCF_016433145.1 Gracilinanus agilis | reverse complement strand
CAGAAAATACAAGAACTGTACCAGCAGGGTAAGGGAGGCCTCAGTCTCTTGGGGCTAGTTGTTGGGAAAGCGCCCCGCCCCGCCCATTCTCTGAACCCCCGCCCTCTCTATCACCTAGCCCCCCCACCCCCAGCACGCCCCTTAGGCCCCTTGGAATTCACATCCTAGAACCTTAGAGGGGATTTCCCCCTCTTCCACTCTGTGAAGACGTTTAATCTCCGTTGCTGCTCTCCTCTGCTCAGTTTTCTGTCGGAGCCGGGATTTATATTGAAAAAAGGGATCGAAGCTGGTATGAAATTGCGTGTGTCCGGGATCTGTTTGCGCTTGATCAGATCTGTGTCTCCCAGAGATCTGCCTGTGCCACGCACGCACACACACACATCTGTCTGTCCGTCATCATCTCTCCCACAGGAGTTCTGTCTGTAGGCCAGGATCTATGTCTGATTATGGATGTTAATTTTGCCCGTTTGTGATTTATCTGGTTCTTCTGTGCTGCTTAGGTTTAAATTGCTCTTCGAACTCTGCGTGGGAGAAGCGGAGGCAAACCCTGGGGTAGGGACAGGTTTGCAGAGGGGGGATTGAGAGAATTCCTGGGTCAGATATTTCTCAGGCAGTTTCCCCTGCATGCGGATCCATTCCAGAACCACTGACAATCCCATGATTTCTCTTCCTTGTTCTCTCTCTCTCTCTCTCTCTCTCTCTCTCTCTCTCTCTCTCTCTCTCTCTCCCCCCCCCCCACCCCTCCCTCTCTGTCTATCTCTCCTAGGTTGAATCTCCGAGTCTTGCTTATTACATCTCTGGATTTGTAGGTTTCTTTTTCAATCTGCCTACATTCCTAATAGACTGTGTATGCCTCCAGGGCCTGTCTCTTCTACCCTTTTCTGTATTTCTCCAGATCTCTGTTTCTCTTTTCATCCATGTCTCTATACCTCTTTACTTCTGCCATATTTGCCTCCGTCTCTCTCAGATTGTCTCTGTGGCCCTCTGTTATTTTGTCTCTGTCCTTGTCCATGTGTGTAACAGCCTTCATGAAGCTCTATCCATTTTGTTTGCCCCATCACTGTTACCTTGTCTCACAACTTCTATCTCCTTCTCTAACAGTCTCTATATCTATCTCCATGTTCCCCCATCTATGCTTGTCTCTGCCTTTGCCTCCTCCTCTGCTCTTATTTCTCTGTGTATTTGCCCCTCCGCCCAGGACTGCTTCGCTGCCTTTGCCACCGCCGCAGTGTCCCGGGGTGGGGAGGGAGGGTGGTGCTTACCTGGATGGCGTTGGTCACATTCCAGCCTGCCTCCCAGGCAGTGATCTTGGGCTTGTCCTGGCCACCCCCGAACTCCGAGCACATGCCCTGCTCCTTGGAACCTGAGGGAGGCAGGGGCCCAGAGCCATCCCTCTGGTAATGGAAGTCACCCTCGACGGGAGGCTCGGCACCCTCCTCGCTGGGCTCCGATTTGAGGATGTCCATCTGCAGTCCTTGCCGATGCTCCAGGTCAAGATCGTCGCAATGGGCGAAACCCACAGCCTCCTCATCAGTGGCCGCCTGGAAGCCCATCCTGGCGAACATGCCACTCACCTTGGCCTGAGACTTGTTAGACACAGAGGTGGCCACATTGGACAGTTTGCTGCGAAGCAAGGTGGCCATGGCTGCAACTTGGTCCCGACCCACTCCACGGACAGCTAAGAAGGCTGGAGGTCACCCGGGAGGCCTCCGGGCACAGGCTATGCACGAGTTCTAGCGAGGGCTGGTGAAATCGCTATCTCCACTTTCCCCCCACGTTCTTCCTTCTCCACCCACTGGCACCCTGGATCATGACCTCTCTCTGCGCTTGGAGATCAGGAGGTGATGGGTCTGGGGGCCAGGCCTGGGCTGGCTGACTGGTAGAGACCGGAGGGAGGCGGCGCCGTCAGCAGCGGCGGTGCTAGTGCACTGCGGAGAAGCCGAAGGGGCGCGGGAGGGGATGGGGGAGCACGAACAGCAGCGTCAGATCTCTAACGCAAGCCTGGCGCGGCGCACTCCGCGTCCGCGGCCCAATGCGATCGTCTGTCAAACGGGAGGGGAAAAAAAAAATTCAACGGAGGTGGGAGGGGGGGAAAGAGGAGTAGGAGGGAGAAGAAGAGGGTAGGGGAGATGAAAGGGAATGGAAAAGGAGAGAAAGAAAAAAGGAGAAAAGAGAGGAGAGGAGAGGAAGAAAGGGGTCAGAAGAAAGACAAGGGGAAATAAAGGAGTGGGAAAGAGGACACGAACTAATGAGGGAAGAGAAGATAGAAAGAAAGGAGAAAAGGAGATGGGAGAAGAGAAGACGAAAGGTGGGGAAGAAGAGAGGCGGAGACTAGAGGAAAGAAGGGGGGGGGGGGAGAGAAAGTGCTGCATTTCTAGGGGAGGTTCTTCATTGCCTAAGCCGAGCCCTTAGCCCTTCCTACTATCAACAGACCCCAGAATGGTGACGAGTTTGACTATGTTGGTTCCTCCCAAGTCTAATGCTCAGCCTTTTCTGATTATCTCCTGAGTCAAGTCGGGAAGCCCGGGAGCTGCAGAGTGACCTCAAAGATATACGCAAGATAAGAATCAGGCACTGAAAGACCCCAGAGGAAAAGAAGCACCCGGCACTCTTTACTGTTCTCTTCTCTGTTTCCCTCTGTTAGTTTCTCTGTCTGTGTCTTTTTTTCCACACACACACACACACACACACACACACACACACACACACACACAGGCACGCACATGCGAAAAGGCACGGCTCCTCCATAAGATCTCTATCCCAAGTCTGGGTTATTTGTCTCAGTCGGGGAGGGAACCTAAGGTGTCTTTTGGACTGAAAGATCAGGTGTGTCTGGTGGGTTTAAGTAGAGGTAATGCTCTTGGTTACAGGCCTGGATACCGCTTAGACTGAGGTTTTAATGCGGGTTGGGAACACACCCCCTCTTCCATCGCCAGCTTTGACAGGCTCCCAGCCCTGAGACAGCAAAGATCCAGGACCCCAAGCCCCATTTCTGCTCCTTGTGTGTGCTGTGTATCCCCTATACCTGCCTATCTATTCGTGTCCACTTGAGTCCATAGTATGTCGGTATGTAAGCCCGCCTGTGGCAGTGCCATAAACAAGGTGTCCTGGCATGAGGGCAAAGATCGGGCTCAGAGGAAGAGACCAAAAGGGTAGTCAAGCAGGGGGAGACCTAGAGAGGGGAAAGTCCCAGAAGACGCCTCTAAAGAGGCTGACAGAGCAGGCTGGAAGGATTCAGCCTAAAATTCCTTTAGGGAGACCCTGCTGGAGGTGTGCCCTGTCTCGGAACCTGTGCCTACATCCATAAAAGGTGGTTAGAGAAGCAGTTATTTAAACCTCAAGTTATTCAACCCAAGAACCAGACTGTGAATCATTTTCTCAAAGACGTTTGGATCTTTCAGGAAAAAACGATTTTTATCTCTTGGGGGAGGGGAAAGGGAAGGTTCAGTTGTCAAAAATTAAGGCATTAAGTCCAGTCTTCGTATAGAAAGGTAGTGATAGTTCCCTATGCCCAAAAACTGAGGGGAGAGAATTATTCGGAGCCAACCAGATTAGAGTTCAGGAAAGCATAGAGCTCCTTCAAGGACCACATCTTCTCTGTCACACAGTAGGCCTGAGCTGAGAGTCTAAGCCTAGAGTTTGATTAGGGAGGGAAGAGGGCTAGAGGTCAGCAGAGGCTGAGAACCTGTGGATCTCCCAGTGATAATGCATGTTTTCCAGCGTGGAGGTACAGGTTTGTATCTCCATGTGTGGGTCCCTATTTGAGTGCATCTATGTTCTTGTGCCTTTGGCATGGGAGTGCATTTGATGGGGTTTGTGAGTCTGTGCGTGACAACGTGTGCAAGTACGTTCTGGGAGGGTGAATTGATCTGTGTGTGTTTTCATCTATGTATGAATGTACTGTGTATGGGGTGGGGGTGGGGTGGGGGTGAGGATTGGCGGGTACTTAGGGACTTAGGTTAGCTTTTCGAATCCCTAAGACTCATAAGCCTTATCTCCAAACAAAACCAAACCCAATCATCGCAACGAGTCTTTGTCCCTACCCTGGAAAATTGAGGTCACTCCCCGGGAGGGAGTGGAGAACCTGTGTTGCTCCCTTGGGACCAATTTCTCTGGAAATTCCTCCGGCACCCTTCACCAACCACTTTGAGATCTTCCTAGAAAGGGGCCCAGCAGCAGCAGAAGGAGGCGAGAGGGCTTCCCTGTCCCCCCAGGCGCATAAGAAATTAGCTCTAGTCAGTGGGCAAAGAGGCCACAGACAGAACTGAAACACCTGGAGCATTCTCAGCACAGGAGAGACTGTTAAAGGAAGACAACCCTTTCCTCATCCAAGATGCACACCCAAATAATCACACATGTACAATCACAGAGTCCCTACATGCTTTATCCCTATTAGATTCTCCTACACACACCCAGAACTTCTTTCACAGAATGATAAACACACTGACCTCATACACACAGAGACCACTGAGAGACAGAAAGATACATGGAAATCCACTATAGACACAAACACGGAGATCCCTCCTCATAGAAACGTACCAGTCTCATCTCTCCCTCTCACGGAGACACCTGTCTCATCACTCCAACAGAAACCCTGGCCCAGACCTCTAAAAGAAGTCCCTAGAGACAGTGCACCAATATTCTTCTATACAGGGATCTGTCCGGCAAGAAACTCATAAATTACTTGGTGTCTTTTAATTTTCTTAATGCTGGATTGAACATGGATCCCTTTCTTGTGGGATCCTTCTCCTTTTAACATTTTCCTGGATGGTATTTATCTCTAACAAGTTAATTTGCATATGTTTATGGATTCATTAAAGTGTGGATTTAACTGAATTCTGATTTTCCTACCGATCTTCTCTGGGTTGCTCTAATGGCCCTCCTTCCTGCACGGGCCCCTTTCACTCATCTCACCCATCTGGACCCTGAAATGTAGCAGAGAAGGATCACCTAGGTGGAGGATATGTGTATGTGGGGAGAGAGAGTCCTTCACTTATTCAACAAGCATTTAATAAGCAAATTTAGTGTGTGCACCTCCCTGTGCTTGGTACTGTAGGAAATAGAGTTGGCTAAGACACGATCCCTGTTCTTCGGGTTCTTAAGATGTTGTCAAAAGACATTTGGAAACGGATTCTCTGTGTGGGTGTGCACGCATGGATCAGTTTGAAAGAGAGCATGTCAGCACAAATGAATGTCCCCAGCTCGGAGTGAGAGGGAATAGGTCACCATGTGTGAGTTGTACATGTGAAGGTGTTTGTGTGGCTGAGAATGTTAATGAAAACAGCACAAAAAAAAGAGTGGGAGAGAGAGAATGGCAGACGAGAACAAAGGAAAGAAGAAAATGGAACATGGAACGAATTTTTTAAAAAGGAAGAATGAGGAGAAGAGGTAAGTGGGGAAAAAAGAGGCTGGGACAGAAAATTCCCTACTGCAAGCCTATCCCTTGCCCAAATGCCACTATCCCCTGAGAACCCAGGTAAGGCTAGCTAGACACTAAGAATAGGAAACGGTGGGCTCCAAGCCCAGAGTATTTATGAGGATCTGTTGTTCACTAGGGTCAGGATGGGCTCTCTCAACAGAAACTGAATGATTGCTTGGCCAGAATGGGTCGAATGTTTGGGTGCGGTGCCTTTTGGCTCTGAGACTTTAGGATTTCAAGATTCACCCACAATCCACACAAGGCTTACTGAACAAGGGGGTCAGGCTCCCCGGGCTACAGAGGAATGGGTACAAATGTGCCGACTTCTGGCTTCTCACAGCAAAGCCTCAGAGACTGAGGTGTCAGTGAGGTTGTGGAGAAGCTGCGGGAGGAGAGCAAGAGTGTTATGCGAGGGACACCCAGATTAAATATTCACCATTCCTGATTCTGCATCATAACTAGAGTGTCTGCAATCTTGTACCAATTACCCAAACTCACTTTGCCCCCTCTCGTCCCCCCTCCACCCGCCCCGAGCATTTTAGACCCCACTATAAGGACAAATCTCCTGCCGGAAGGTCACCTTCTGATGACAAATAGCACGCAGAGGGTTAATTGTTTGCGGTGGGTCGGGGAGCAATCTATTTAAATGGAATGAATAGGGTTAAAGAGGCTGAGCTTATCTCCAGCTCACAGAGCCCGCTCAGGCGGGCTGAGCTCTGGAATTAACAGCCTGGAAAACGCGAACATCAGGACCTTCATCTAGTTGCAAGAGAGCACGACGACGGGGCGTCCCAGGAGAGCCCCCAGGGAATCTCCCGGAGACTCCGTCTTCTGAGCAGCCGAGTACAACAGCTCCCCTCAGGCAGGTGGGGCAGTGATGGGGGCGGCGGTGGGGGTAGGGGAGGAAAGAGCCTTCCCGCTGGGGAATGTAGAATCCTAGCGAAAGGTGGGGAGATGGAGGGGGTTGGGCAGTTTAGGGGCGGGAACAGATTCCTCTGCAGGGATTCGTGCGGGCTCTGAGCCAAACTGAGAAAGGGTGTGCCTATTTGAACCCTGGACATTTCGGTCATCTCAGCTAAAAAAGATCAGCTGGCGAGATGACTGTACAGAAGAGCGTGGCTAAGAGGGCAAATTATTGTTGTTAATAAGAATTTGCATTCCTTTAGTGCTTTACAGGATTACAAAACATTTTTCCTCTCGTCAACCTTGTCAGACAGGTAGTAGGGCTCAGATCAAGCATCACCTCTTTCGTGATCTCCTTTCTAATTTCCCATCACCTAGTAGCTGTTTTGAATATCATGTTTCCCTTCCTCTGTGAAAGTATCATAGCCCTCTCCTCCCAAGAAAATGGGAGCTTCTTGAAGGCAGGGGCTGTATTTATATGCATAGCACTTAGCACAGTGCTTGGCATAGAGCACGAAATGAGCCAGTTCTGGCTGATCAATTAATTGATTGGAGATGGAAGCTATTTTATTTCCATTTTATAGAGGTGGAAATCATTGAGGCCAACTCACTTGTCCACAAGCACACAGCTGGAAAGTGTGGAAGTTAGGATTTGAACCTACATTTCATAATTCCAATCTAAATGTTCTTTTCACCAAGATTGGAAGCACACACAAAGGTTGATTTCTTAGGATTATACCTACTGCCTCAGGCAATAACTTGGTTTATCTACATAATTAATTCTCCATCTTCGAAAATTCAGGCAGTCTTTTGGTGACAACCTAATCCCCCACAACCACGGAATGGTGGAGTAGATTCCTACACTGGGAGGAAAGTAGGACCAGAGGTGACCCCTGAAGTCTCTGCCAGCCATAATGTTCAGAGATACATTTTGCCTATGCCATCATGGTACTTAAAAGATCTTTTTGCAAACCCTAAGGACTCTAGAAATGTAAATTATCATACAGTTGTTCTAGGGGATTCTTTTGGCTATTAAAGAAAAAGTAAGAGGTTTATACATTAGCTAATGGTTAAATGAGTTGAAGGAGAAAATGACAAACCATTCCAGTATCTTTGCCAAGAAAACCCTAAATGGGGTCAGGAAGAGTCAGATAGGACAGAAAGGACTGAACAATAACAATAAAAGGGGTCAACTGGAAACTACCACTCCCCAATTCAAGCAATTCTCCACTTCAGTTTTGAAGATGTGGGTTAGCCAAAAAATTTAATGGGTTGGGGAGGAATCCCTAAAAAAAGTGATTTCCATATACAAGGAGGCACTGATTCCCAGTCCCTCTGTAGCATATCAACATTGAAGAGACCTCACTTTGCAGAAGTAAAAACGAAGGCTCAGAAAGGGCACCCTAGAATTTATCAAGTCCCTTGAGAGTCATCTAGCCTAACTCTTATTTTATAGGTGAGGAAAGTGAAGCCCATAAAGAGGAAATTGTTTGCCCAAGGTTACATATAATCTGTAGCAAAGCTAAAATAGGAATTACAGATTTTATTCCAAATCCAAGACTCTTTCCACTACCAGGGATTCTTAATTTGGGGCCCATGGACTGGTTTCAGAAGTTTGATGAACTTGGATGGGGGAAAAATAACATCTTAATTTTCACCAATCTCTAATTGAAATTTAGAATTTCTCCTACTTAAAAACATTCTTCTGAGGAGTCCATAGGCTTCACTAGTTTTCCAGAGGGATCCAAGACGTACAAAAAGGTTAGAGACCTCTGAATTACATCATGCTGGCTGATATCAGGAGATCAAACAGAGCAAGTAATAACTTGAAGACAATTGCCCACCCCCTGCCCAAGTATCATACTTTTTCCAATAGGATTTTGAATAAATCCTTTGTTCAATTCCCCAAGAAATACAGAAAGTCAGTTCTGTATTGGTCAGATTTCATCTCCATAGCTCCAATAAGCCAGTTAATTCAATTTCTTCTCTAATCAGTGTCATCAAGGCACATTTTCCTTTCAGATCAAGGGGTTTCTGACAATTGCTTTGGCTTCCTAAGATTCTGTTTTCCCTATCAGTGGTCCATTTGCTGAGGTACAGGATGAATTCCACATGTTTGGACCCTATCTTGAAGCAAAATGGCATAATGAATGGAAAGCTGATGAATAGTTTCACACTGAGTTCCAATCATGCTTCAGACAATTAATGAATTATATAACTCTAGACAAGTCACGCAGCCTCCCTGCACTTACATTTACTCATCTGTAAAATGGGATAGCATTAACATCTACCTCTCAGGGCTGATGTGGGGATCAAATGAATGTATGTTCATATATGTATCTATAATATATATATGCATACACATATATACATCTATATGTAAAGTGCTTTGCAAAAAGGTATACATGTATTACTATTCCTTTTGCTTCTGTGCTTCTTTGATTTTTCTGTTATCATACAGGATTTGAGATATGTACATGTGGAAGGAGAAGGATGCCAATCTTCCTGTGCTTTATGGCAGCCAAGGCAGCAGCCAATCCTATAGTGTCCTCCAAAAGACTGACCTTTCTGAGTGCTGGAGAAAGCTGGCCATTGAACTAATCTACATCAATCCCCTGGCTTCAGATTAGCATCTTTTTTTGTTGCTTCGAGGATGGAACAAAACCTCTTCTTATGATTAAACCACTGCCCCTGTTCGTATCAGGATTCAATGGGTACCTTATTATCTCCTGAATAAAGTTCATGTTACTTTGCCCAGCATCCAAGGTTCTACACAATCTGGTATTCCTCTACCTTTCCAATCTCTTCCATGTACCAAACTTCAACCAAATTGGACTACTCTCTACCCCAACACCCACCCTTCCCCCACTTGTCCTGTCCTTTCCCACCCCTGGGTCTTTGTTCATACTGTTCCTTATGCTAGATTGCCTTCCCTTCTCTTTTCCTGCTGAATTTCTATCCTTTAAAGCAATTCAAATGCCACTCATTCATAAAGTCTCCTTGAGCATTACCAAGTAATGACCTTCCTATTCGGTCCATATATGGCACTTTATTTTATGCCTGTTTAATGCACTTATCACATGATAGGATAATCATTATCTGTATTCGTATCTTGTATTCCTACTAAATTATAAGATGCCCGAGAACAAGGACTCTGTCTTCTCCAGCATCTAACATAGTGTTCTAAACTGTCACTGTGTAAATGAATGAATGTCAGTTAATAAATGCACTTTGGCCAAGGAGAAAGTGCCCCTTTCTGGGTCTTTATTGTCCACAAATATACATTTTGCAGGCTTTCACTCAGCTCCAGGTAGGAGGACATTTCAGAGTCTCAGGCTAGAGTCCCCCTTCTCCGCCTCTGCTGCCTTGGAGGGAAAATATGACAGGGTAATGAACAGCAGTACAAAGCTCTATAAAAAGGCAATTAGGTGAACTATTGGATTGGGACAAGCCTGTGTGACCTGGTTAATAGCTCTGCACAGAATTGGGAATTTCCAGGGGGAAGGGGAAGGAATTGTATTGTGTTAGTGGGAGGGTGACAGGCTTGCTGTGAGTCACAGGTACTGGGGGCAGGAGCTCCATGATGAGGAATTTGAACGTTTCTGGCTATTGTACGTGATTACACTTGCTCATAATGCTGCCACCTCCTCCTTCTCTTATGTTTCAACCCTCTAAGGCCCAGCTGTGAACTGTTGGGACACTTGGAGGAGCATAAAGACCTCAGTGTGAAATAGCCCATTAGTAGGAGACTCACTGAATGCTCAGAAGTGACTATTTCCAGCCTAATATGGGACAGCCTACACACAAAATCTCCAAATGCAAGACTCCTTGTATACAGAGTCTCAGCTCCCTATCTGTGACCACTGTGAGCTGGGATATCCTTTCAGCCCAGGAAACAGCCAGCACTCCCAAAGCTTTGGCTACCTGCACCCAAGATACCCTGCATATTCAAAGGTCTCTGTCCCTAAGACAGCCAATACACACGGACTGCTCTGCCCACACAAAATCCCGGCCCTCTCCACCTGGGACGTGATGCCCCTGAAATATACAGAGCCCTGGCTCCCTGTAATCCAGGCCACCTTACACATGCAGTCCAGGGCCAGGCTTGAAATCAGCAATTGTACAGGGCTCCCCGACCCACCCCATCTCTTTTTTCCCCACAGCTCTCCTACCAGATGGAACAATCCGATACAATAGAGCAATCAGGAGTCATTAACAGCTCAGCTAGGGGCTTTCAACTCACACTCAATTATAATACTGGCAGCGGGAAGTAGTCAGCCCAGCAGTCCCCATCATTCCTAGCTCTGGGATTGGTTGACTGAGGAGGGCCCTGCTCTGCTCAGCGCTTCCCCCCTCCCCAAGTTGAAAAGGATTTGTGCAGAATGCATACTAATTATTTCCAGTTACCAGGAACTCTCTGGGCTTTCCCCTCAGATGGGGAGAAAAACTTGTCTCCTTCTTTGATCAGGTATAAAAAAATAGATTTTTTTCCCTCTTGCACTGAAGTTATGTATTTAACAGTTTTACATGTAATACTTATATACAAAAAACATTAAAAGAGCTTTTCTCCAATTTAAAAATTTTGAGAATTAAAAAATAAAGCAGTCAACATTTCAAAAATATAGATTTACAAAATGTATATATTCTGTCATGAAAACTTCACACCAACATACAATTATACACTTGGAAAAATACAAATAGGACATATTATGAATTTGTGGAGCAATAATTTAGTTTATACCATGCAATAAAAATTACAATAATCAAGATGCACAAGTTTTTAAAGGTTCTAAATTGAAGGGCTTTTTCTTTTTCTTTTTCTTTTTTTTTTTTTTTTGCAGATATATTAGGTATGCAAATCTGTAAAACCTGTGGCACTTAAAATTTCTGGTAGTTTTTCTACTGAGAGGTAAATTATACACAACAATGATGAGGAGGATGAACAGAGTATTCTGTAATTTCATTTGGGGGGGTAAGGTGGGGCAATATGCTATAGTAATAGCAGGTTCCTCACGCCACCGTCCTCTGTGAGATGTTCTGTAAAAAGGCTTTCTTGGAAATAGAAAGGCAAGCCGGGTAAGAACACAGCCTCATTCTGATCTGGCTGCCCCTACTTTGAGTCTTCTTTGACTTCACAGTAACTCACTCACCACTGAAAAAACCTCATCACCCCACAAGAGTGAATTAGTCTTGGTACTCACACCCCACTTGGTACTCACACTCTCATGACCCTCTTATTGGAGGGCAGAGTTAGGAACTCCAGAACCTTCCATTCCTGGAAGAGCATCAGTACAAAATCTCATCCCCCACCTGAAGGAACTATTTTGTTCTGATTTTTCTGTGGTGTCCTTGAACACAGAGAGTCAGTGTCCTTCCACTGGTTTCCTCTTCACCTTCCCTTTTTATGTTGTTCTTCCCCATTAGACTGTAAGTTCCTCGAGATTTGGAACTATTTTTTTTTGTATTTGCACCCCAATGCTTAGGGCAATACCTGGCATAAAGGGTACTTCATAAAAATGTTTATTGACTGACAGATGATAATGCTGGGATTCAAATCCAGATACTCTGACTCCCAGCCCAGTATACCTCACAAGTAAGTAAGGGCAAATCACTGAAAATGCTGTCTACACTGTTGCCAGCAACCTACAAATGACTCTACTTTTTTCTTAGTCCTTAGTAATGGTATGATGAAATCATAAAATACAAGAACCCAAGAATTAGAGATGGCTTTATAGCTATATATAGCCATATCTAGTCAATATAAATTGTCCAATCCATACCTCATAAGCTCAGTGGATTGAGAGTCAGGCCTAGAGCCTGGAGGTCCTGGGTTCAAATCTGACCTCAGATACTTCCCAGCTGTGTGACCCTGGACAAGTCACTTGACACCCATTGCCTACCCTTAACCACTCTTCTGCCTAGAAGTCAATACACAGAAGTTAAGGGTATAAAATAATTAAACAAACAAACAAACAAATAAAGTAACCTTCTTGTTTTAATAATGAGAAAACCAAGACTTAGTGATATTAAGTAACATATGCAAGGCCACATAGGTAAATTCACATCTAGATTCCCTGATTCCATATCTAATGCCCTTCCACCATTCCCTCATGTTAGCAGTTACCTTAAGAGCCAATAGAGAGATTCCTTACTCACTTGCTATATTGTCTCTGAAATTTCAGACAATTTAATTCTTGCTTTTCTGGCTTGTTTTACTTTAAATGTTGCTATCCTTCTACAAACTGATCTAGTTCTCACCTTACTATATGTCACTTCATACTACCCAGCATTCCCTAAGATTGTCTCTTTCATAATTACCTTCTCCAGAGATTTTATTTAACTTTTGTATATTGTTTCATTTTTAAGTATCCATGTAGACCTTGTGAAAAATCCATTTTTATTCCTTTGAGTCCTTGACTCGAGTAAGCCAGCAATCAATAATAATTAATGACTCACTCCTGTGTGCTAGGTAGCAAGGTATAATAGATAGAAAACTGGCTTTGCAGCTAGGAAGTCCTGAGATCAGGTGTGGCCCCAGTTTTGTACTGATTATGTAACAGTGAGCAAGTCATTAGGGGCAGCCAGGTGTCTCAGTGCAGAGATGGTGGGGCAGAGGTACTCACTCCTTTGGGACAATCCTCTTTGGGAAAATTATTTGTAATAATTTTTCAAACTGTTTGGGGTTTTCCTTGATTTGCCCATTGCTGTAGCTTTAGTTCCTGAATTATGACTTTGTGCTAGAGCCAGTCTCTGCTCCCTACTGTCCTTTTCGGTGAGATGGTCAGATAAGAGTCCCCTGGGTTCTTGGACAGGTCTCCAGCTCCCTGGATCTTTGAAGTTCACAGTGGAATGTGAGGGATCTTAGAAAGCCTTTGTGGACTGAGCCCTGTGACACCATGTTTTTTGCTGGTCAGATGTTGCTCCCTGGGGCTTTCCTAGGAGAGAGTACTCTGCTCTTGCTGCTTCTGGATACAGGAATTTGCAGGCTACTGGTATTCATCTCTGGTTGCAGTGGGAGTCTAGTCTGGGTGGCTGTTGACTTTGTTGGAAGGACTCCCTTTTCTGCTTCTCTCTGGCTTCTGGCTATTTGTGTAGTTCTAGAAGTGGAAGAAATTACTTACTGTTGTTTCTTATTGGATTTCTAGGTCCTTATTTGGTCTGGTGTAAACTTCAGAATCAGCAGGAGTAGGTTTGGGGAATTAGGTAGTCTGCCTCTTATTCAGGCTATCATTTTGGCAGGAAATCTATTCCATTCAACTTTACAGACATTATAATAAAATACCTACAATGTACCAAACACTGTGCTAGTCCCGGGAGTTAGAAAGACAGGGAAGTTCTTGCCTGTGGAATCTTAAATTCGATCGTACTATCTTCCTATGTTCAAACCTGTCTGATCCTTTGTGACTTGATTTTGGGTTTTCTTGGCAGAGATATTGGAGTGGTTTGCCATTTCCTTCTCCAACTCATTTTTCAGATGAGGAAACTGAGGAAAACAGGGTTAAATGGCTTCCTTAGGGTTCCACAGCTAGTAAGTATCTGAGGTCAGATTTGAACTCGAGAAGATGAGCCTTTCTGACCCCAGGGCCAGTGCTCTCTGTCCACTGTCTTATCTAGCTGCAGGTGAGTGAATACAAAGCTTTATAAAGTAATTTCAAGAGAAAGAGCTCTAAAAGTTGGTGGGCCTGGGAAAGGCCTCTCATGAAAGAGATAACCCCAGCTGTGCTTTGAAGGAACCTAGAGATTCTGGGAGGCAGAGATGAGGAGAGTGCTTTCCATTAGAAGATAAATTTCTTTATGGCAGAGATTGTTTCATTTTTGCCTTAGTATTCTTAGTGCCTGTTGTCTAGTAGGTATGGATATAGATATATAGATATAGATCAGATCAGACATATGACTTCATCTTTCCAAGGAGCTATGAGAAGGAACTTTTACCAATTTAGATCGGTACCTTTTTCACAGCTTAGCAGAGGCTATGTGAATGGAGAGAAGAGGACTGATAAGAGAGATGTTGAGGACAAAGGATCAATAAGGCTTGGCGGCTGATTAGCTATAAGGACTGAGGAAGGGGGAAATATCAGAAATCACATTAATATTATGAACCTGACTGACTAGAAAAATAGTGATGACATCAACAAAAAAAGGGAAATTTAGAAGAAGGGTGGGCATTAAGGGAAATATAATGAGTTCTGTTTTGGACATGTTACAACTGAGATCTTCCTCTGATTCTCTTAAGGGTACCAATGGAGCACTCTGTGTGTCCACCTTTCATTCCTCACTCTTGTCATGTGACTATCTCATCCTTTCTTTCTATCATAGAATTCCTTTATTGAATCTTGCTTCATTGTGTGTTGTCATTTTTTTTTCCAGTTGTATCTGACTTTTCCTGATCCCACTTGGGCTTTTCTTGGCAAAGATACTAGAATGATTTGCCATTTCCTTCTTTAGCTCATTAAACATGTGAGGAAACTGAGGCAAACAGGTTAAGTGCCCAAGGTTATATAACTAGTGTCTGATACCATATTTGAACCCATTTTCCTGACTTCAGGTCTGGCACTCTATCCACCATTCCATCTACGTGCCTACTGCATCTTTTTCCCCCTTGCCTACTACATTTTTAAGGTGCTAAATTTTATTTTATTTTCCCAATTACATGTAAAAACAATTTTCAACATTTTTAAAAAATATTATCTTGAATTCTCTCTCTCTTAACCCCCATATTGAGATGGTGAGCACTCTCATATAGATTTTACATGTCCAATGACAAAAAACATTTTCCATATTATCTTTTTGTGAAACTCAAATAGTAAAAAATTTAAAAAGTGAAAAAAGTTTGCTTTGGTCTGGAATCAGTTCTTTCCCTCTGGAAGCATATAACATTTTTTATCTTGAGTCCTTTGGGATAGTTTTGGATCATTGTATTGCTGAGAATAGCTGCTATTCACAGTTGTCCATTGTAAAGTATTCCCATCTCTGTACAATGTTCTCCTGGTTCTACTTATTTCACTTCAGTTCATATAAGTCTTTCCATGTTTTTCTGAGCTCCTACTGCTTGTCATTTCCTACAGCACAACAATACTCCTTTATAATCATAAACTATAACTTAGCTATTCCCCAATTGATGGATATCCCCTCACTTTCCAAATCTTTGTCTCCCTAAAAAGAGTTGCTTTAAATATTTTTTACATATAGGTCCTTCCCCCTTTATTTTTTTTTATCTCTTTAGGATAGAAACCTAGTAATGGTATTTCTGGGTCAAAGAGTATATGTCATTTTATAGCCCTTTGGGTATAGGTCCAAATTATTCTCCTGAATGATTGAATCAGTTCACAAATCACCCAATCTGTGTCTCAGCTTTTCCATAACCTTTCCAAGTTTTGTCATTTCCTTTTTTTGTCTCAGTAGCCAATCAGATAGGTGTGGGGTGGTACCTCAAAGTTGCTCTAATTTGCACTTCTCTAATTAATAGTGATTTAGAGCCTTTTTTGCCTGACTTTAATTTACTTTCTTTGAGAATGGTCCATTTATCAATTGGGGAATGATTTGTATTCTTATATATTCAACTTGTTTCTCTGTATTTGAGAAATGAGGTCTTTATTTGAGACTTGTAAAATATTTTTGGCACTATTATGGTTACTGTGTATTACTTTTCATCCTATTTACCACTCTTTAGTTTCTAACTTCCTCCTCCCCTAATTTGCCCTCTTTTCTATCTGCCCCTCTTTCTCTTATCCCCTTCCTCTCCTATTTTCCTGTAGGATAAGACAACTTCCTGTGCTCAATTGATTGTGTTTGGTCTTCCTTCATTGAGCCAGTTCTGATGAGCAAGACTCACATGCTCTCCTCCCTACCTCCTCCATCTTCCCCTCCACTGTGATTGCTTTTTCATGACTCTTTTATGTGCAATATTTTACCCCATTCTATTTTTCCCTTCCCTCTCCTCCCAATGCATTCTTCTTTCTCATGCCTTACTTTTATTTTATTTTTATATCATCTCATATTCAACTCACACTCTCACTCTCTCTCTATGTAAACCCCTTCTAACTGCTCTAATAATGACAAAGTTCTTGGTGCAACAAGAATTATTTACCCATGTAGGGATGTTCACAATTTAATCTTATTGAATGTCTTTTGACATATTTTTCCAGTTTACCTTTTTATTATTTTCTTGAGTCTCATAGTTGAGAGTCAAATTTTCCATTCATCTCTGTTCTTTTCATCAAGAATGTTTGAAAATTCTTTATTTCATTGAATATCCACTTTTCCCCTGAAGAATTATGCTCAGTTTTGTGGGGCAAATTATACTTGGTTGAAGTTCTAGTTCCTTTGCCCTCTGGAGTATCATATTCTAGGCCTTCTGATCCTTTAATGTAGAAGCTGCTAAGTTTTATGTTATCCTGACTGTGGCTCCATGATATGTGAATTGCTTCTTTTTAGCTGCTTGCAATATTTTCTCCTTGACTTGGAGCTTTGGAATTAGCTACACTATTACTGTAAGTTATCTTTTTGGGATCTCTTTCGGAGGTGATTGGTGGATTCTTTTGATTTCTATTTTGTCCTCTGGTTCTAGAATATCAGTGCAGTTTTCCTTGATGATTTCTTGAAAAATGACCTTTAAGCTCTTTTTTTTTGGATGATGGCTTCCATATAGTCCATTAATTATTAAATTATCTCTCCTGGATTTATTTTCCAGGTCATTTGTTTTTCCCACAAGATAGTTCACATTTTCTTCTATTTTTTCATCCTTTTGACTTTTTCATTTATTATTTTATTTAACCAATTACATGTAATAACAATTTTCCACAAACGTTTCCCAAGGTTACATGACCCAAATTATCTCTCTTCCTCCCTTCCCTCCCCACTCCCAGAGCTGGCAAGCAATTCAATCTGGGTTATGCATGTTTTATCATGCAAAACATATTTCTATATTATTCATTTTTATAAGTGAATAATCACAAAACTCAAAACCCCACACAAAACCTAAGTAAACCAATTAAAAATTGTATTCTTTCATCTGCCTTCGTACTCCAACAATTCTTTCTCTGGAGGTGGATAGCATTCTTTGTCAAAACTCCCCCAGAATTGCCCTTGTATTACTGTATCATTGTATTACTGAGAGTAGCTAATCTCATCACCATTGATCATTCCACAATATTGCTGTTACTGTATGCAATGTTCTCCTGGTTCTGCTTTTATTTCACTCTGTATCAGTTCATGTAGGTCTTTCCAGTTCTTTCTGAAATCATCCTGTTCATCATTTCTTAGAGAACAATAGTATTCTATCACCACCATATACCACATTTTGTTCAGCCATTCCCCGATTGACAGACATCTCTTCAATTTCCAATTCTTTGCCACCACAAAAAGAGCAGCTATAAGTATTTTTGTACAAGTAGGTCCTTTCCCCTTTTCTTTGATCTCTTTGGGATACAGACCTAGTAGTAGTATCACTTGATCAAAAGATGTGCATTTTTATAGCTCTTTGGGCATAGTTTCAAATTGCCCTTCAGAATGGTTGATTCAGTTCTTTTGACTTTGTTTCTTGATGTCTCATGGAATCATTAGCTTCCATTTGCCCAATTCTAAGTTTTTAAAGTGCAATTTTATTAGTGAGCTTTTGAACCTTCTTTTTCCATTTGGCCAATTCTATTTTGTAAAGAGTCTTTTCCTCAGTGAATTTTTGTACCTTTTTTTCCAAAGGGTCAAATCCGTCTTTCAAGAAGTTTTTCTCTTCAGTGCATTTTTGTATATCTTTTTCTATTTGGCCAATTCTGCTTTTTAGGAAGTTCTCTTCTTTGGATTTTTGTGATTCTTTTATCAAATAGCCAATTCTGTTTTTTAAGCTATTAATTTCTTCAATATTTTTTGTGCCTCCTTTACTAAGCTGTTGACTCTTTTTTTCACGATTTTCCTGTATCACTCGTTTCTTTTCTCAATTTTTCTTCTACCTATAGTATTTTATTTTTTTGAATCCTTTTTTAGCATCTCCATTAATTCTTTTTTGGACTTGAGAATAATTCATTTTTCTCTTGTAAACTTTGGACGTAGCAACATTGACTTTATTGTCTTCTGAGTTTGAGTCTATCCTGTCACCAAATAACTTTCTGTGTTGAGTTTCTTTTTTAGTTATTTGCTCATTTTCCTGCTTTTTTCTTTTCTTCTAGTTAAGAAAAAACTGTTAAAGTTAGACTCTATAACTGTGGTGAAAGAAGCACCATTCCAAGCGTTAGATTCTTTGTACAGCTGCCTTCAGAGCTGGCACTGAGGATCTATCTATTTTCAGTTCTTCCAAGGTGTGTTTAATATTCTTTTGGCCTGTGTTCTGGTCTGTGAGAAGCCCCAAGCACTCTTTTACCCCTTGGAACTGTGACCAAGGTCCCTTGCTCCCCCATAGCTGCAAGTTCTAGTGTATATTGGTACTCCTCACCCTGCAACTGTGACCTGGTTCTGCTTATGGGCAGGGCAATATGACAAGAGTCTTGCATCTAGAGCCAACAAAGGGACTGCTGAAATCTTCTTTTGAATCTCCTTACTGTATGTGGTTGAGAGCTCTGGAAACCTTGGCTGCTGCTTCAGTTGGTACAAGGCCTGTTGCCTTGGCTGGGACTTGCCCTGGACTGCAATACTCCACAGATCCCTCGTGCTGGCCTTCTGTTGTTTGGAGCTGAAAAATTATCTCACCTTTTTTTCTTTTTGTGGATTATGCTACTCTTCATTTTTTAGGCATAATATCGTTTTTTGGAGGGTAATTTGGTAGAAATCATATGGGTCCCTGTACCTTCTCCACCATCTTGGCTCCATTCTCTGCCTGTTGAATCTCAATACTCCTGTTTTTTTTTTCTGGAGTTCCTTGCAAAGGGCTGTCAAGTCTCCTTTTTGGGAAAATCTAGAAAGGAAATAAATGAGCTCAGGGGAGATGTGTGAATCCATAATTACTCTCCTTTGATGTGGAAAGAACATATGATCTGGAAGGAAAATGCAGAATGTTGAGCAAACAACAAAAAAAAACTCAACAGAAAATTATTTTGGTTACAGAGTAGATTCAAACTTAGAAGAACACAAAAAAGTCAGTACTGCTGAATTCAGAACCTCCAAGAAGAATATGAATTGCTCTCAAGCCTAACAAGAATTAATGGAGGAGGAAATCAAATAAGAGAGGTAGAAGAAAAATTGGAAAAGAAACAAGAGTGATACAGGAGTGTTACAACTTGTTCATAACACTCTCAGCACTTGAAGACTATCAGTCATGGGGAGTTTACCTCCTTCTTGAATAACACATTCTGCTTTTGGATAGCTCTGAGGATCAGAAAATTATTCCTCATGTAAGCAAGCTTACCTCCATAAGTATACTATGGGATGGCCACTGTTACACTGAGCTAAAATCTACCATTCACAATTTATACCCTTTACTCCTAGTTCTTCCCTATGGGGAAAACTAATTCCTCTTCCATGTAAGAACTCTTCAGGTATTCCATGAGAGTAATTATATTCCTCTCCCCAATGTCCCAAGTCTTCTCTTCTTTTAGCTAAGCATTTAAAGTGCCCCCTCTGGTAGAATCTCCAGCTTCCTCATAATCCTATTCATCCTCTTCTGACTGTACTCTAGTTTTTGTTTTTTGTTTAAACAAACAAACAACCTTCACTTCCATCTTAAAATCAATACTATGCATTTGTTCCAAGGCAGAAGAATAGTAAGGGTTAGGAAATGGGTGGTAAGTGACTTGCCCAGGGTCACACAGCCAGGAAGTATCTGAGGCTAGATTTGAATTCAGGGCCTCCTGTCTCCAGGCCTGGCTCTCTATCCTCTGAGCCACTTAGCTGCCCTCTATAATTCAGTTTTTTTTTAAACATCCTTCTCAAATGTTTAAGAAAGGGAGAAAACTGGGGAATGTCACTTGGGAGCTGACAGTTTCCTCCCTGGACCTAGAATTCATACAAGAGAAGAGTAAGTAGATAAAGATCAAAGTGGCTGAAAAATACTTAAAGAGAAGCCCTCTTTACCTTTTGTCTAATTTGCTTTTGGACTCCCCTGTTACAGATCAAGGCTGAATTTCAATACTTTCACACCAGTTGGGAGTCATAGCCTTTGCAGCTTTATTTATCAGAGTGAAGGTAATCAAAGGGTTGTCAAGTCTCCTACTTGGGAAAATCTAAAAAGGAAATAAATGAGCTCAAGGGAGACCTATGAATCCATGGTTGCTCTCCTTTGGTGTGGAGATAGCAAAGATGATCTTTTTGACAGTTATGGTTTTAGAATTTGAGGAGGCAGAAGGAAGCCCTCTGAGGCACTGGCAGCTCAGTAGGTTCCCCTTTGGACCTAGCCACTCCCACCTGTGGAAAGATGATTGCTAGAAAATTTAGAATTTATAATAGAAATTCTAGAAAACCAGAGGCTTCTAGATAATATGAAAGTAGCAGAAATGAGCCCAACATTTTTATGGAGAGTGTTGACTCTTTTCTTCTGAGATAAGAAAAAAACCTCAAATTCCACCTCTTCTTTTTTTCCATTCACACAGGCAGCTGGATAGTTTAGACCAGGGGTCGGCAACCTTTTTGGCCGTGAGAGCCATAAACGCCACATTTTTTAAAATGTAATTTCGTGAGAGCCATACAGTGCTCACAGTGCACTCCTGTAACAGCGGCTGAAAAAAAAAATTGACTTTATGGCTCCTGCAGAAAGAGCCATATATTGCCGACCCCTGGTTTAGACCCTCATTACCTCTTGCCTACACTTCTTCAATAGCCCCCTAATTGGTCTCTCTGCAAAGTTTAGTTTGGGGCTCCTAGGTAGCACAGTGGATAGAGGTAGGAGTCTGGAGAACCTGAATGCAAACCTGAACTCAGACACTTCCTAGTTGAGTGACCCTGGGAAAATCATTTAAACCTGTTTGCCTAGCTCTTGCTCTTCTATTTTAGAGTTGTTACTAACAGAGAATGTAAGAGGTTTTTGTTTCTTTACACCCTTATCTTCTGTCTTAGAATTGGTTCCAAGACAGAAGAGTAGTAAGGGCTAGGTAATTGGGGTTAAGTGACTTGTTAAGTCACACTGCTAGGAAGTATCTGAGGCCAAATTTGAACCCAAGATCTCCTCTCTCTAGTCCTGGATCTCTATCCACTGAGCCATCCAGCTGCCCCAGAAAGTAAGAGTTTAAAAAAAATAAAATAAAATACAGTTCACATCTGATCATGTCACTCCTCTACTCAAATCAACTCCACTGGCTTCCTATCAACTCTAGGAATAAATATAAACTATTCTAGTGTTCTTTTTAAAGCAGTGGTCTCAAACTCAAAAGAACTGGTGGGGGGGGCACGCTAAACCTTATACAAAGTTCCCTATTGACTTCGAAAACTACATAATAGTATTATCTAAGTTCTATTGTATTTTTATTTATTTTGTTAAATATTTCTCAATTACATTCTAATCTTGTTGCCCCAGTGCTTGTTTGACACCTTTCATATAAAGCCTGTTAGCAATCAACTTCATCCTTTCTTTCTGAGCTTCTAGTTCTATTCTTTCTAAGCTTATTGTATGTCACTCCTCCTCAAGCATTCTGTGTTCCAGTCAAACTGTTTCAGTCTCTTGGCTTTCTTTGTATCCCCAGTAATAAGTATGGAACCTGAAACATTAATCAGTACTTGCCAAAAGCGACTGACCGTCTCTGTGCTTTTGTCCAGGCTGTTCCCTTTGCCTGGAATGTACTCTCTCTTCACCTTGGAATCCTAATTTTAAAAAATTAAATTAAATGTCATTCTCAAATAAAAACCCATTTTCTCTCCCTCCCACCTTCCTTGCACCCTCCACTCCTTCAGAAAGCAAGAAAACCTACTTTATAAACATGCGCAGTCAAGCAAATAAGTTCAGTAAAGGCTGCTTCTATACCAACTAAAAGACAGATAATAACAAGACCCCTAAATAAATAAACAAACAAACAAATAAATAAATAAATGGAAATAACAAGATCTCTGTGTCCTATGCCACCTTGTCTTCAGATCACACTTGATAGGAGGACTCAGATGGAATCTCTTTCTCTCATGGGTCATAGACAGACTTTGAAGGACCTGGCATTACATTTTCTTCTCGTTCTTGTTTCCCCTATGAAAGTTTGGCTTAACTGAACATAGATACTCACATAGTTCCTATTACTGATTTCTCTTTTTTTATTTTGATATTTCTACATCATAGAGGTATTGAGGCATGGTAGATAGGGAGCTAGCCAAGAACAACAAGGTTCAAGTGTTACCTCTGACATATAATAGTTAGATGGCTCTGAGCAAGTCACTTATACTTTAGGTCTGTGTTGGTGAACCTATGGCACATATGCTGGGGCATGCTGGATGAGGCTGTTCCCTTCGCCCCTCCATGTGCCTGAGGACATTTATCACATGACCAGCCCCTCTGCCCAGCAGCCCAATAGGAACACTTCTTCCCTCCCTTGTCTGGGGTAAGGCAAGGGAGCTCACATGCAGTGTGAGGGTTGCAGTTTGGGCGCTTGGTCTCTAAAAGGTTTGCCATCACTGCTCTAGGTCTAGAAGAACCCAGGGTCATATTTTGGAGGCAGAATTTGAATGTAGGACTTCTTGGTTTGGAAGTAGACTTTCTATTGATTACACAATGCCATCTGGTACACAGTAGTCATATAGTTTCTACTGCCTTCTCATTATTTCTTTTAAAAACAAACAAACAAACAAATATGTACTTTCTGTCTTAGTAACAACTCTAAGACTGAAAGGCAAGGGTTAAGCAGAAGGAGTTAAGTGACTTGCCAAGGGTCATACAGCTAGGAAGTGTCTGAGGGCAGATCTGAACCCAGGTCTCCCTGACTCTGGGTCTATCCACTCTGCTACCCAGTTGTCTTTCTCCCCATTACTCTTAATTATTCTGAATAATTAAATATACGTAGCACTTGAGAGTTTACAAGATACTTTTCTCATAATAACCTTGTGAGGTAGTTATGCCTGTTTTACAGAAGCAGCTAGGCTCACAATGAATAGGGCACTATATCTGGAGGTAAAAGAAATCTGAATTCAAATGCAGCTTTAAACACTTACTAGCTGTGTGATCCTGGGTGAGTCACTTCACCTCTTTCTGCTCCATTTTCCCCATGTGTAAAATGGGAGAGATAATAATAACACTTGCCTCCCAAGGTTGGCATATGGATAAATGAGATATTTTTATAGCACTTTGTAGACATGAAAGCCCAATATAAGTTAGTATATATACACACATATTTATACACATAAAATATAGAAATAAAAAATATACATGTATTTAAAAATGAAGTATTATTATAAGGAATCCAGAATGAGATTCAGAGGAATGAAAGAATTGCATGGTGTGATAGAAAAAGAGCATGGAATTTATAGGCAGATCTGATTTTGCTTCTTACTATTTGTGTGATCTTGACCAAGATACTTAACTTACCTCCCTGGGGCCTCAATTTCTTCCACTGTAAAGTAAGAGATGAGACGAGACTAGACTAGACAATATCTAGGGTCCCTTCTCAATCGAATTCCTAATGTCCTAGTCCAAAACTTGGACCCAAGTTTCCTGATCTAAATTATCCTTGCCATTGCTTCACTTATCAGTCTCCAAGAGGCAGGAAAGCCTGATCACTAGGAAGACAAATGATGGAAAAACATCCAGAGCTTAAGAACCTTACTGGGGTGCCTTGGGCAGAAAGAGGGTCCTTTCCCTCCCTGCTGTCTGCAAGATGCCTTATTACCAGTCTACACTGGCTACAGCTGGGAAAAGGCTGCCAGACAGGCCGCAGTGACCTTATGGAACCCATCTGAATCAGGACGGAGGAGACTGGGAGGCCAGAGAGGACTCAGAGAGTGGGAAGGAAGGAGGGAGGGAGGGAGGGGGAATCACCCTCCTGCCTGAGGAAGAAGAAAGGGGAGAGATAATTTTGCCATCAGTAGTGTCTTATTCTTTTTAAATGAACTCATTGGCTCACTCTCTCTTCGCCTGACCCTCCCCTCAGTCTGTTTTCCCAGAGCTCATCTTTCACTTAGTTGTGTGATTCCCCCTGGGCCAGGCAAAGTCTGTTTCATTCCTCTTTTTCATTACACACTCGGCTGATCTGAGGGGGACAGGAGCCAGGCTTCCAGGAAGATGGTAATTAATAGACTTTCTACTCTCGTTGCTATGCAGGAAAGGGCTCTCTCCAGCCCCAGTTGATTAGCCGTGAATGACACATTTTAGGGAGGAGGTCACCTGCTGACTTCTCTTCTTCCAGGCAGGTGGGGGGGGGTGTTGGCTAGAACTCCTCTGTTCTAGTGAGGTAGCCCTTGGGCTATAGTGTCGTTGGTCCATGAGGCCAGGTATTGTCTCTAATAATAATAATGAGCACGTAAACATCCATCGAAGGCTTGTAAATTGATTAAGAAATATTATTACCTGATTTATTCCTTGCAACTTGGTGCTGTTATTCTTCCCATTTTAGAGATAAGGAAACTGAAGCTGAGAGGTTGACATGCCCAAGATCACACAACTAAGGCTTTATTTGAATTTAGGACTTCCTGATGCCAAGCCCACAACTTTATCCATTGTGAAACCAGCAGCTCTACTGTAATTAGCCTGATTGCAGGGTTTACAAGGACAGTCTCACCACTTTCCAGTTCCTTGGACATACTAGCATAGCTAGAGATATGCTACAGAGTAAAAAGCATGGAAAGGCCTCCGCAGCTGAAAATACTTTTAGTATAAGACAGGCGACTAGGGGGCGGCTGGGTAGCTCAGTGGATTGAGAGCCAGGCCTGGCGATGGAAGGTCCTAGGTTCAAATTTGATCTCACACACTTCCCAGTTGTGTGACCGTGGGCAAGTCACTTGACCCCCATTGCCTACCCTTACCACTCTTCTTTCTTGGAACCAGTACACAGTATTGACTTCAAGATGGAAGGTAAGGGTTTAAAAAAAAATAATAAAAAAAAAAAGACAGGCAATGAAATGACTGTATCTAATGTATGATTTAGAAGAAAGGGCCACTGGATTTCAACTAAGAGAAGCTGAGATTTTTATTTTAAAAATTTTATATTTATATAGCAAATTTAGGTTAGCAAATTACTTTAATACATTATTAAATTTTATTAATCAACAAGCATTTAAGCACCTACTATTGTGTGAGGAATTGTACAAGGCACTTGTGATACAAAGCCACAGAATGAAACAATTCCTACTCTCTAGGAGCTTATATTCTCATGGAGGAACACTATGTCTTTCTTTTTCTTTTTCTTTTCCTCTTTCTTTTGTTCTTTCTTTCTTTCTTTCTTTCTTTCTTTCTTTCTTTCTTTCTTTCTT
>NC_058131.1:339048593-339084369 GCF_016433145.1 Gracilinanus agilis | reverse complement strand
CTTCCTTCCTTCCTTTCTTCCTTCCTTCCTTCTTTCCTTCCTTCCTTCTTTCCTTCCTTCCTTCTTTCCTTCCTTCCTTCCTTCCTTCCTTCCTTCCTTCCTTCCTTCCTTCCTTCCTTCCTTCCTTTCTTCCTTTCTTTCTTCCTTTCTTTCTTTCTTTCTTTCTTTCTTTCTTTCTTTCTTTCTTTCTTTCTTTCTTTCTTTCTTTCTTTCTTTCTTCCTTCCTTCCTAGGAATAGATTTAAGATGAAGGGAAGTTTGTTGCCTATGGAACAGGCATACCAGTGGGCTGGGGTGGAATCAGTTTAAAACTTTGGGATGGGAGAGTTGAAGGGGATAAGAATGAGGAATCAGAAGGTAGGGGGTGTTGAGTGGGGTTTAGATGATGATCTATAGGAATTCAGAGTCACTGGGATGTGAAGGTTCATCACTTGGTGGAGGGGCACCATTCCTCTACCTACAATAGACAGGTACAGCAGAAGATAGGAGGTCTGACATTGAATGGAAGGTTATTCTTTTCACCAAAGGATCTCTGCATCCCAGTTGGGAGAGTGGACTGGCAGCAGGGAGTAGAAGATGTTTTGTGCTGTCTGGTTG
Source organism: Gracilinanus agilis (assembly GCF_016433145.1). NCBI lineage: Eukaryota > Metazoa > Chordata > Mammalia > Didelphimorphia > Didelphidae > Gracilinanus > Gracilinanus agilis. Next base: position 339,083,773 of record NC_058131.1, on the reverse strand, counting down.
CTTTGGGGCAGATGGAAGATGTCTAGCCTGGCCCCAGGAAGACATCCAGCAGGAAATGGAAGGCTCAGGGCATTAATGAACTCATCATTTGGTCTTCTCATCTGGGGAAGATATGAGAAGGCAGAAGGAAATGGTAGATTCCTTGTGCAGATGGAAGACCTCAGCTTGGCCTCAAGCAGCCTTTCCTCAGGGAAAGGCTCTGTATCCTAGATAAATTTATTGTTATGTAATATAGCAAGCCGACAAATAAGGCATATACACAGGGAATATGACAACATAAAGACAGACTTTGTACCCCCATGTAAGAAACTCAATTCAGCTCAAGGGTGAGAGAAACTGGTTAGGGACAGAACACACTCCTAACTGGGGGTTCAGGTGGCAAGATTATATACTCTGAAAATGGCTTGCTTGAGAACAGGTAATTGGTACCAGATGAAGGAGAGGACATTCCTAACCAGACTCAGACATGATAGAAAAATTAAAGGAGTTCCGTGTCCATACCAAGCTTGGAAGAAGCTCAAGAAGAGTTTCTGTCTCAGGACCACAAACTGATGGGAAGATCTAATATTAACTAAGGCAGCAGAAAGAGAATGACTCAAGGTTCTTGGAACAAATCAAGAGTTTATCCCATCAAAAAGTCAAGCCTAAATTGAAAAAAAATAGTAATAAAAGAAAGCAAAAAACAAAATTTAAAGCTTTATCTGCTTGCCACAGAGTTAACAGTGGATAAGATCAAACTATTTTATTTCTCTATGTTTATGATTAGGACCACTTAGCCTAAATGATTCCATATGAGTCCTATCACTATAACATGACATCAAAATACAACCAAACAATAACATTAAACAAATGTCTCAATATAAAATAAACCCACCATAGTGGGGGCAAAATAATAACTCAGGTATTGAAAACATCCTCAGGATTGATGGCATCAAGAGACTAATGGTTCAGGCTATTGACATCATTTCATGGTTGCCTGAGTTAAAAAAAAAAAAAACATATCAGGAACTCCAGGGAATGTCTGATGCTTAACTGGCAGAACATGATGGGCAACTCAGAGGCAGGATAGCTTTGCTCGGTTAAATTAATTTGGGGTATCTTTAATGCATAACCTTGTTGAATATATATTTCTTGCTATGGCTCAGTAAATCTCCTTTTGTTAACTTTTGAATGACCTACCGATGTCCCATTTCATTCAAATATTGAACATAAATTATCAAGGGATTGACTTGAGTCAAATTCAGCTCAGAGCACCCACAAAATTCATCAGCCTTTCTGAAAAATTATCAACAAATTCTATCATGGAAGTAGAGAAAGCAATCCATTCAAAATAACTACAGAATGTATAAAATATATTTCAAGTATAGCTACCAAGATATGTTGTAGTTATGTGAATATGATTACAAAATTTTCATTACAGAAATAAAGGTTAACCTTGACAAGTGTACAGATATTAATTCCTAATGATGAGGCTATGGCAATATAATAAAATGGCAATATTACCTGAATCAAAGAAAATACCAAATAAATGATTATTTTATAGAATAAGACACAATAATAAAATTCAGATAGAATAAAAAGTTATAAATCTCAATGAAAAAATTGTTAAGGGAGTCCTAGCAATACCAAATATTATACTAAACTACAAAACAATGAGCATAAAAAACTATTTGGTGCTGGGTTAAACAGATTAGGTACCCAGAAATAATAAAAAAAAATAGCAGCACAGTGTTTGATAATTCAAAGATCTATAACTACTAGAGTAAGGATTCACTCTTCCATAATAGTTGCTAGGAAACTGGAAAGAAATCTGGCACTATTTAGATTTAGACCAACATTTCACACCATATATACAATAAGCTTCAAATGGACATATGATATAAATGTAAAATATTCTACCAAACACATTAGACAAGTAGGAAAGGGAACTGTTTTCACAATTATGGATAGGGGAAGAATTCTTGATGTAACATGGGATAGAAAGGATCACAGGAAATAAAGTGGACAATCTTGATTAAAATGTAAAGGTTTTCTACTAACAAAATTAATAGTTAGAATTTGAAGGGAAATAGGTAACTGAGAGGACAATCCTGCAGAAAATTTCTCTGATTAAGGTCTCCTATTCAAAGTATATAAGGAATTGATTCAAATATAGAAGAACAAGAGCCATTCTCTACTAAATAAATGTCCAAAAGATATGAAAAGACAACCAATCTTCAAAGAAAGAAATTTAGAAACAATCATATGAAAAATGTTCCAAATTACTAAGTAAGAGAAATGTAAATTAAAAATACTCTGAGGCTCTCTCTCACATATCAGATTAGCAAAGATGTCAAAAAACAAAATGACAATTGTTGAGAATGCTATGGAAGAAAAGGCACATGAACACAAATACACTTGGTAGAAAGTAATTTTCAATGATACTCAAAAGGTCATCAAATTATGCATATTCTTTGACCAAATATGTCACTACTAAAGAGATCAAAGAAAAAAGGAAAAGCAACGATATGCACAAATATATCTATATAGCAGCATCTTTTATAGCAGCAAAAACATGGAAACAAAATGAGAATTCATCTATTAGGCAATGACTGAACAAATTATGGCATGTTGATGTAATGGAGTATTATCATCCCATAAGAAATGTCTAAAGGGAGAGATTCAGAGAAACCTGAGAAGACTCATAGAAACTAATGCACAGTGAAAAGAGCAGAGCCAGGAGAACAATTTATACAATGACTACAACCATCATAAAGTAAAACTGTGAAAGTCCTTTTTTTCCCCTTTAGTGATGCTTTGTTTTTCCCAATTACATATAAAAACAATGTTTGGCATTCATTTTTTACCATTTTGGGTTCCAAATTCTATCCCTCCTACCCTCCCCTACCCTCCCCTGACATGATAAGCAATTTTATATTGCTTTTACATGTGTGATCATACTAAACATATTTCCAAATTCATCATGTTTTTGAAGAAGACAAAAAATCTATAAAGAAAATAGTGAAAAATGGCATGCTTCAATCTGCATTCAGACTCCATCAATTCTTTCTCTGGTGGCATATGACATTTTTTTTTATCACAAGTCCTTTGGGATTGTCTTGAGTCATTGTATTGCTGAGAATAGCTAAGTCATTCACCAACTGTGAAAGTCTTTTTTTTTTTAAACTCTTGCCTTCTGTCTTGGAATAGATTCAAAGGCAAAAGAACAGTAGGGCTAGGCAATTGGAGGTAAGTGACTTGCCCAGAGTCACACAACTAGGAAAAACTGTGAAAGTCTTAAGAATTATGTTCAACACAGGAACCAATCACATCTCCATAAGACTTATAATGAACCTTGCTTCCTAATCCTTGACATAGTTGATATACTAGAGGTAAAGAATGAGATACATCTTCAGATGTAGTCAGTATGTAAATTTGCTTGGATTGACCATACTTTATTTATTACAAGAGAGGGAAGGAATTAGAAGGGGATTGGGAGGGTAATGAAAGTGATATTTAAAAAGAAGAAGAAAAGAAGAAAGAGAACATAAATGGATCATTTAAATTAACAGAAGAAAGCAGAAGAAAGTTTAGAAGGTGACATAAATAATCAGGACAATGGTAATGTTGGATCTGCTGTGTTAAATTTGAAATGTACAAAATTGCAAAGCTATTGTATGTAATGGAGATTCAGAGTTTCATAGGTGGTCTTCTTTTCTGTTCTTTTTTGTAAAGGGAAATGTTTATATTTGTCAATGTTTGTCAAGCTCATAATAATAAAATAATATTTTAAAATAAAGAAATAGCAAAATAAAGATATGTATTGTAGTGGCCAAATTTAACAATATAATATATAAGGCATTCTGTACTAGTGGTTTCCTGCCTGTTGAAATCTATTTATCATCTCCAGATAGTCTCATAAGGACAGCTTAGTTGATAAGAAAGTAATGGGACACAGGAGGTCTTTCTGTTAGCTCATGGCTGCTGCTCCGTCTCTTGCAATGAGCTTAGGATTTTATTTTTATATTGTATGCCAAACTCAATTCAATTGGCTTATTATCAGAAAGCTAAGTCTGGGAATACTTTCTCAGGGGCAAATAGCCCCCACTGGAGGAGGTTTTGTCTAGATTTGACCTTTACTGTCTAAAACCAAGCAATTGTATTTCTGACCAAAGGAGAGAATGTTAACCTCTTGACTGTTAGTTTGCTAGGAACTTAAAGTTTTCCAATAAGGCTATAATGTTTTTCAATAAGAAAAGGTATGGATCACAAAAGGGGTCAAAAGAGGAGTCTCATATTTTTATCTATTTGAGGCTGTTTCTCTTATTGGCCTCCTACATATTCCCCCTTTTCTTTTAAGTTAAAGTGATTTGTTACACAGCAAAACCTTTTATTAATGAAAAAAGTCATAGAGTAGTTACAACCATCAGCTACAGCTGGATCTGATGGGATTCACATTTTGTGTTATTTCTCTATGGCTCACAATACCTGCCTCTGACACAAGGAGGGAGGAATGTTTCATTATCTGTTGTGAAGAATCTCTATTTTTTTCACTTAAAAATTATAAACTTAACAAACATGTACCTTCCAATATACAGAAAAAGAACAGAAGAAGAGGGCTGAATACAAAACTGTGATATACAATTCATTTTTTAGACATATTACTCTTTTTTCTTTCTGCTTTATTTCCTTAAAATTGTATTCTGAACATAATAAACAACAAATAAAGTGACAGTTTTCATGTATGTAAAGCTGAAAAAGAGAATTGTACATGAAACTGCAAATCTCAATTATGCATACCTTGTTTTTCTTTTAAAATATATAATAGGGAGCACTTAAGAGGCTCAGTGGACTGAGAGCTAGGCCTAGAGAAAGGAGGTTCTGGATTCAAATCTAAACTCAGCTACTTCATAGCTAAGTGATGTCTAGCAAGTCACCAAGCCCCCATTGGCTAGCCTTTACCCCTCTTCTGCCTTGGAAGCAATCCACAGTATTGATTCTAAGATGGAAGGTAAGAGGTTTTTGAAATAAAATAAAATATATAATAAACTTGACATGTGAATTTCATATCTTTTCTGTAATTCTTTTAGATCTACTAGGTCTTCCTACCCCTTGGTACATTTTAAAAAAACTTCATTGATTATCTTTTCTTCTTTCTTCCTCTTCTTACCATTTCCGAAACTGAAAAACAAAAACAAAAACTTTGAAACAAGGTCAAATGAAATAAATTCACATTTTGGCCTTGACTGAAAGTGTATGTCTTATTCTGCATCTCATGTTTGTCACCTTTCTGTTGGGAAGTAGATAGTAGACTTCATAATTAGTCCTCTGGAATCATGGTTGGTCATTATATTTATCAGAGTTACTAAGTCTTTTAAAATTGTTATTACAGTGTTGCTGTTATTGTAAACATTTTCCCCTAGTTCTGTTTACTTCATTCTGCCTCATTTCATACAAGTCTTCCCAGGTTTCTCTGAATTATTTTACTTATTTCTTATGATTCAATTGCATTCCATTACATTAATATACCATCACTTTTTCAAGTACTCTCCAGTTGATGGATACTCTCTTAGTTTCTAGTTCTTTTCCACTACAAAAAGAGTTGCTAGGGCAGCTGGGTAGCTCAGTGGATTGAGAGCCAGGCCTAGAGACAGGAGGTCCTAGGTTCAAACCCGGCCTCAGACACTTCCCAGCTGTGTGACCCTGGGCAAGTCACTTGACCCCCATTGCCTACCCTTACCAATCTTCCACCTATAAGTCAATACACAGAAGTTAAGGGTTTAAAATTAAAAAAAAAGAGTTGCTATAATTTTTTTGTATATATATATAGGGCCTTTAAGTCTTTCTTTGATCTCTTCGAAGTGTAGGCTTAGTAGTGCTATTGTTGGGTCAAAAGGAATACATAATTTGATGGTTTGAGGGACATAGTTCTAAATTGCTTTTCAGAATGGCTGGACCACTTCCTAGTTTCCCCAGTATTGTACTTGCATAACTATTTCCCTACAGTGCCTCCAACGACAATAATTTTTCTTTTTTGTCAACTCTGCTAATATAATGGGTAAGAAGTAGAATCTCAGAATTTAATTTTTAATTTAAATTTAATTTGTATTTCTCTAATTTGAGTGATTTGGAGATTTTATTATATGGTTATTTTTATCATAGATTTTCCCAATGAAAATGTCCTCTTTATATCATTTTAGCATTTATTTATTGGGAAATGACTCTTTATAAATTTGAATCAATTGCTTTTATAGCTTGGATACAAGACCCTTATCGAAGAAATTTTGTGCAAAAATTTTTCTCTCTGTCACTTATTTCTCTTTTAATGTTATATATCCATTTTAGTTTCTGTGGTTTTCTTTTTCCATATAGCTGAGGCTGGCCAACTTGTTTCACATTTTATAATAAGTGTTGCTTCGTATATAGGTTAGGCGTAGGCATTGAGGTCCCTTCCGTCTCTCAAATTCTATCATTTCCTAATGTGCTGAGCCTTAATGATTAGAAAAAATGGTGGTGCCAGCAACAGGTGAGTTGAAGAAGGTAGGAAGGTTTTTTAAATTTAATTTAATTCTTTGATTTATTTTCCCAATTACACATAATAATTATCTTCAACATATGTTTTCTAAAATTATAAAATCCAAACTGTCTCCCTCCCTTCCTTTCTTTCCCTTACCCTACTAGGAGATGGTAAGCAATTTGATCCGGGTCATGCATATATTATCATGTAAAACACATTTCCATATTGGTTATGGTTATAAGAGCACACTCATACAAAACCCCCAAATATGAACCCCCAAATAAAACCACAAATATACTGATGTGAAAAATAGTATGCTTTGATCTGCACCTGACTTCAGCAGTTTTTCTCTATAGGTGGATAGCATTCTTTGTCACAAGACCTTCAGAATTATCCCAGATCATTACATTCCTGAGTGTAGCCAGGTCTTTCACAGTTGATCATCATACAATATTCCTATTACTATGTGCAATGTTCTTCAGGCTATGCTTATTTTTCTCTGCATCAATTCATGTAGATCTTGAAGGTTGGAAGGTTTGAGGGATGAGATAATGAGCTTAGTTTTAGATATGTTGACGTGTAAGTTGAGACATTCAATAGGCAGCTAAAAACATGGGACTGGAGCTTGGAGGAGAAATAGGTTGAAAAAGTATTTTTGAGAATTATTTGCATAGAAGAGATTATTGAATCCATAGGAGTGGTTGAGGTCACTTAAAAGAAAATAAAGACAAAAACAATAATTCACACTTAATACTTTACAAGTTATAAAGCATTCCATTCAAAATTGGAATGCTAATGCATTGTTGGTAGAGTTGTGAATTGATCCAACCATTCTGAGGGCAATTTGGAACTATACCCAAGGGGCTATAAAACTCTTTTTTGATCCTATAATATCCTTTGATCCTATAATACCACCACTGCCTTGGTATCCCAAAGGGATCATAAAAAGGGGAAAGGACCAACTTGTACAAAAATATTTATAGCAGCTCTTTTTTATGGTGGCAAAGAACTGGAATTCGAGGGGTTGTCCATCAATTGGAGAATGACTGCACAAATTGTGGTACATGTTGGTGATGGAATGCTATTGTGCTATAACAGGGGTCGGCAACGTATGGCTCTTGAGCCATATCTGGCTCTTTTGAGGGCCAGATATGGCTCTTTCTGCAGGAGCCATAAAGTCCATTTTTTTTCAGGCGCTGTTACAGGACTGCGCACTGTGAGCACTGTACGGCTCTCACGAAATTACATTTTAAAAAATGTGGCGTTTATGGCTCTCACGGCCAAAAAGGTTGCCGACCCCTGTGCTATAAGAAATGATAAATAAGATGATTTCAGAAAAAGCTGGAAAGATCTGCATGAACTGATATAGAGTGAAATAAGCAGAACCAGGAGAACATTGTTCACAGTAACAGCAATATTGTATGATGATCAACTGTAAAAACTTATCTACTCTCAGCAATACAATGATTTGGGACAAACCTGACAGACTTATGATGGGGAATGCTATCTACCTTCAGAGAAAGAACTTTTGGGGTCAGATGGATATGGTTCAAAGAATACTGTCTTTCACACCAGTGTATTTACAGTTTTATTTTGGGGTTTTGTTTTTTTATGAGTTTACTCTTACAACAGTGACCAACATCGAAGTGTCTTTTGCATGATAATAAACATTTAAAAATAATAAAGCATTGCATTCTTAGCCATTTTGTTAGGAAAGTAACTGAATATTATTTTCCTGCTTGACATATGAGGAAACATCTTCAGGTGGTTAAGAATATAGCTCATGTTTTACAGTGCTAATAGGTGAGAGTCAGGATGCCAGTACATATGCAAAGAACTAATCACCATACCATGTGGCCTCTCCAAGGGAGAAAGCATAAAGAGAAGAGAAGAGGGTCAAATACAGAGACTGAGTAAACACCAGCAATCATGAACTGGGAGGAAGAAGAACCCTTGAAAGAGAGTAGAAAGGAGTGGTCAGAGAGGTAGAAGGAGAACCCAGAAAAAGCAATGTTATAGAAGTTAAGAGAGAAGAAAGCATCTAGAAGGAAGGACCGGTCAACTACATCAAGTCAAATGCAGAAAGACTGAGGAAAGTGAAGACTAAGAAGAGGCCATTAATAATTGGAAGATCATTAGTAACTTGAAGAGAACAATTTGAGTAGAATGTTTGACAAAATCGATCAATTAATCAATAAACATTTATTAAGTAAATATTATGTAACAGGTGATAGGCTGATGTGTTGTTGTTGTTAAGATGTTTTAATCATATCCAGTTCTTCCTGTCCCAATCTGAAGCCTTCTTGACAAAAATAATAGAATGGTTTGCCATTTCCTTCTTCAGTTAATTTGACATATGATGAAACTGAGGCAAACAGTGTTAAATGACTTGCCCAGAGTCATACTGCTAGTAAATGTCTGAAGCCATATTTGAACTCAAAAAAGGAGTCTTTCTGACCATAGTAAGATATTCTAGTACTAGGAATAAAAAGACAAAAATGAAACAGTTGCATTCCTCTGGAATTTATTAAAGCCAAATTATAAGAGTTGAGGAGTGATGCTGAGGAAAGAAGGAAATGACTGCTGACAACTCCAAATTACAGGTTGTTAGAGCTGGAAGGGACGTTTGAACATAAAACATAGACTGTCAACATTGGAAGGAACCACTGAACAGACTATCAGGGCAAGAAGAGACCTTAGGACATAGAGCATAGAATGTCAGACTTGAGAGGGACTTTAGAGATTATCTAGTTCAACTCCTTCGATTTACAGATATAGACTGCATATATAGCTTGAGAAATTAACAAAATTAAAGGAATTGTGTTTGTTTTAAGAATGGGAAAAATGTCTATAGGCTAAGGGGAAGAAGGCAGTAGAGGGGAGGGGCTAAAGATAAGAATATGGGATGGGGGTGCAGCAACTGATTTGATGGAGCAGAATCCCAGAGGAGAGGACAGGAGATAATTATTGAAGGCAAAAGTGCCAAGGTCAGCCTTGCTAAGGAAAAGTACCGTCTCTTCTTCTGAGGCTGGGGAACAAGAAGACAATATAGATGATAGGGGTACCTAGAAGTAGAACCCAGAACAGAGAAGGAGAGGAGAGAGAGTTAATCTCAGTGAAGTAGAAAGTTCTCTCTGTTAAGCAAGAAGGGGCTGAAGGCTGGTGGATAAAAAAGATTCGGAACTGCCAACTGGAGAGCAGTGTTCTTGCCAATACCAAAACAGATGGTGGAACCACCCCAGAGAAAAGGCAGGCTGGGTTTAAGCCTTACACTTGGTTACTTTCTGACAAAGAGTAGCAACATCTGATGGTATTTACTACTGTTATTGTGCACACAGTCTGGAGTGACTGGATTTTCTCCAAACTGGGTTAGAAGAAAGCTTCACAATTTCACACCTTTAGTTTCTGTCTCTGACCTGCATTCAGTTATCCTACAGATGCCTTACAGATCCATTGGTCTGTGCTGGGGCTTGGAGGAAGTGCAAAACAATTTCCTTCTGCATTGGAGCTGTCAGCTGATTTTATGTAGTTAGAACTGTGAGAGTTCCCCAGGGGATAGAGCTCTTGTCTGTAAATGCAAGAGACACTCTCCTTCATTCTGTAAATGATGTACCTGCCAGCCTTTACCTGCCCATATCAGGGTGCTGGTTCAGTCAAGGCAAAGGGAATTAGCTCAGTGCCAGGAATAATCAGATCTCAGTTCCCAGAATTACAGAATCTTGACCATCAGAGCTGGGAGGAACCTTAGAACAAAGAACACTCAATGTAAGAGTTTGGAGGAACCTAACAGACCACTTCTTGGTCTGAAGTTAGGAAGATCTGTGTTCAAATCCAGCTTTAGACACTTAATAGCTGTGTGACCCTGGACAAGTCATTTAATCTGTTTGCCTTAATCTACTGGAGAAGGAAATGAAAAACCATTCCAGTATCTTTGCAAAGAAAACCTCATAGACAGTATGGTCCACATGGTCCCAAAGAACTGGACACAACTGAACAATTGTTCAGGGGAACAAACACTTTATTTTACAGAAGAGAAAATGAGGCTCAGCCAGGGGAACTGATTTGCCCAAGGTTACAGGGTTAATATTTGGTCAGCCAGGACTTGACTTTGACTTCCAGAATGGTTCCCCCAAATGCTAGCTTCGTCTGAATGTCATAGAACTATGGGATTCTAGAACTTTTAGACATCAAATCCAACTCCATCCTTTCACTTTCCTTGTGTCCAGTTTGCACTCTGAACTTTGGCCAATGACTGTATATTCTGACTCTGCTCCTAGTCATTCTTTTACCTGTCTTGGTTCTCTGGGACTTGAATGCAGAGGCTATCTGACTCCAAGTTCAGTATTCTCCACTATACTCTACATAGTAAATGACACACACTCACAAAGATATATGTGACTCTTGAATTTATGAAATCATAATTTGCATAATGCAGAGAGTGACACACACACACACACACACACACACACACACGATTGTGCCACACTTATTAAACCTAGGGACACATGTACACATTCGTCTAGAATCACCCACTTGCACAAAGTCACAGACACACTCAGATCTACAGTTCCAAATATGTGCAGTCAGTGAGATCGCTTCAAACTTAAACATGCACAAAAGACATTAGGGGAAATAAACACTCCGTGCACCAAAGGTTGGCTTTGTTTGGACAGATGTTACTCTAAAAAGCCAGGATGCTATTTAGCTACTTTCATCAAGATAATGGATTTTCTTGGCTCTGAAGTTTGGGGAATTCATTAGTCTTCCCTTGAGCAAGATGCTCCTCCTCCAAAGTTCATCCACCCTTAATGATTTCTCATTCCCCTCTAGTGCCAACTTTGAGCCCCCAGAGCCTACAGTAGTATTTGTACAAAGAAGGGCAGAAGCAGAACAAATATTTGCATCTTCTGTGTCTCATTCAGAGCTTCATAGGAATGGAAGTTTTCCTTCTAGGAAATTGACCTTCTGTATGGTTCCTCTGTTCCCTGGCCCAGGAGGCAGGTGGGGGCATGACAACCTGCTGAGGATGGGACATACTTCTGTGATGTTCTTAGCAAATTAGACACTGGTCTAGACCAGCCCACTGGACTTCACCTCCATTCTGCACCTGCTTTTTGTTGGGGTTTTTTCCCCATATGCATATATGGGTATTACATGGGTCTATTTGTCAGTATGTATATATATGTATATACATATATATGTTTTATATATATGTGTATATAGGGATTTAGGGGTATTATATATATATATATATTTATACATATTTATATAGGGATTTTCCTCCACATATAAAAATGGGTATTTTGTGGGTCTATTTGTTGATGTATATGTGTATATGGACATATATATTTTTATCTGTATGTATACATAGGAATTTTTTTCTCCATATGCATATGTGGGTATATATGTAGGTATATATATATACACACAGGGATTTTTTCTCCAAAGTCATGTATGAGTATTTTAACTCTTTATGAAGAATAGACACAAAAGTCCTTTAAAGGACAATATTTTATTGATGCTTTAAAATTTTATCATTGTCATTTCCCCAAAACTTCACCCTCCCAATTGGAATCCTCTTTTATTTATTTATTTTTAAAACCCTTATCTTCCATCTTGGAGTCAATACTGTGTATTGGTTCCAAGGCAGAAGAGTGGTAAGGGTAGGCAATGGGGGTCAACTTGCCCAGGGCCACACAGCTAGGAAGTGTCTGAGGCCACATTGGAATTTAGGACCTCCCATTTCTAGGCCTGACTCTCAGTCCTCTGACCTACCCAGCTGCTCCAGAACCCTCTTTTATAAGAAAATAGAGCTAAGTAAAATAAATCAACACACCCGTCTTATCTACTATTTCTTTGCAAAGAAGCAGGAGCATTGGTCCATCATAGTTCTAAAATCTTTCCTTGTATTCCTTCACATTATAACGGTCATCATATAAACTATTTTCTGGGTTTAGTTTATGTTGCTCTGCATCAATTCACACAAGTTTTTTCATTTCTTTGAATTTTTCATATTTGTTGTTTCTTTTTTTCTTATAGGAGTTTATTAGTACAAAGTAGCAGAAGATCATCCTAAAGAGAGATAATTTGCATCTGGCATATAAAGAAGCATCTATGTATGGGTGTCATCCCAGCCACAGATTATATAGTTACTTAAATTTATACTAAGTTCTAACCTAGTCTTCTAAAAATTTTTCATTAGCTCCCTATTGCCCTAGGATAAAATGAACTGTTTATCCTAAACATTTGAGGCACTCTACTGTCTGGCTCCATCTTCCATTTCCAGGTGTACCTCACATTATTTTTATTCGCATACCCTATATTCTAGCCAACTTAACATTCTGCAAACTCAGCATTCTATCTTCTACTTATATGCATTTGCAAAAGTAATCCTCTGTGCCTAGAATACACACCTTCCTCATTTATGCTTGTCAGAATCCTTATAGTCTTTCAAGGATAAGCCCAAATGTTACTTCTTACATGAAGTCATTCCTGGTCCCCATAATCATAAACATTCTCTCCCTTCTTTTTAAAAAATTAGTTTGTTAATAAACAATAATGTTCCATTACATCCATATATTGTAATTCATTCTGTCATTCCTTGATAGATGGACAACAATTTGCCTTGCAGTTCTTTGGAAGTAGCCTTTCTCACATATATCTTTAGTGAAAGGTCCAGGCTACCATATTGAGCCTAAGTAACAGGGTGTGTGCCAGGTTCTGGGCTGACCCAAGAAAGGATATTACTCTCAGTTCTGAAAAAAATGTTTGCTCCCGGTCTCTTGTCTCTATTCTCATATATTATCAATTGGTCAGTCAGTCAATAAGCATTAATTAAACCCATGGTGCCACATACTGTGCTAAGGACTAAGAATTCTTTTTTTTTACTTGAAAAAATTTATTTAATTGATTAATTAAGAAAATTTTCCATAGTTACATGATTCGTGTTCTTTCTCTCCCTTACACCCCTCTCCCATAGCCAATGAGTAATTCCACTGGGTTTTACATGTGTCATTGATCAAGACCTATTTCCATATTATTAATATTTGCATCAGGGTGATTGTTTATAGTCTACATCCACAATAATATTCCCATTGAACCATGTAATTAAGCAGTTGTTTTTCTTCTGTGTTTCTACTCCTGCAGTTCTTTCTTTGGATATGCATAGCGTTCTTTCTTATAAGTCCCTCAGAAATGTCTTGGATCATTCCATTGCTGCTAGTAGAGAAGTCCATTATATTTGATTATGCCACAGTGTATCAGTCTCTGTGTACAATGTTCTCCTGGTTCTGCTCCTTTCACTCTGCATCAGTTCCTGGAGGTCTCTCCAGTTCACATGGCACAATATCCACATGGCAAAATTCTTATAGCACAATAGTGTTCCATCACTAACAGATACCATAATTTGTTCAGCCATTCCCCCAATCAAAGGGCATCCCCTCATTTTCCAATTTTTTGCCACCACAAAGAGCATGGCTATAAATATTTTTGTATAAGTCTTTTTCCTTATCTCTTTGGGGTATAAACCTAGCAGTGGTATGGCTGGATCAAAGGGCAGGCATTAAAGCCCTTGGGAATAGTTCCAAATTGCCCTCCAGAATGGTTGGATTAATTCACAACTCCACCAGCAATGCATTAATGTCCCAATTTTGCCACATCCCCTCCAACATTTATTACTTTCCTTTGCTGTCATGTTAATCAATCTGCTAGGTGTGAAGTGGTACCTCAGAGTTGTTTTGATTTGCATTTCTCTTATAAGAGATTTAGAACACTTTTTCATGTGCTTATTGATAGTTTTTATTTCTTTATCTGAAAATTGCCTATTTATGTCCCTTGCCAATTTATCAGTTGGGGAATGGCTTGATTTTTGGTACAATTGATTTAGCTCCTTACATATTTGAGTAATTAGACCTTTGTCAGAGGTTGTTGTTATAAAGATTTTCCCCAATTTGTTGCTTACCTTCTAATTTTGGTTGCATTGGTTTTGTTCATACAAAACCTTTTTAATTTAATGTAATCAAAATTATTTATTTCACATTTTGTAATTTTTTCTAATTCTTGCTTGGTCTTAAAATCTTTACTTTCCCATAGATCTGACAGGTATATTCTGTGTTCACCTAATTTACTTATAGTTTCCTTCTTTATATCCAAGTCATTCACCCATTCTGAATTTATCTTGGTGTAGGGTATGGGATACTGATCTAAACTTAATCTCTCCCATACCGTTTTCCAATTTTTGCAGCAGTTTTTGTCAAATAGTGGGTTTTTGTCCTCAAAGCTGGGCTCTTTAGGATAATCGTACACTGTCTTGCTGACATCACTTACCCCCAGTCTATTCCACTGATGCTCTCTTCTGTCTCTTAACCAGTACCATATTGTTTCGATGACCACTGCTTTATAGTGCAGTTTAAGATATGGTACTGCTAGGCCTCCCTCCACATTTTTTTTCATTATTTCCCTTGATATTCTTGATCTTTTGTTCTTTCAGATGAACTTGTTTTATTTTTTCCTTATTCAGTAAAAAAGTTTCTTGGTCGTTTGATAGATATGGCACTAAATAAGTAAATTAATTTGGGTAGGATTGTCATTTTTATTATGTTAGCTTGTCCTAAGGACTAGGGATTCTAAGAAAGGCAAAAACACAATTTTTGTCTTTAAGGGGATTCACATTCTAATGAGGGAGACAACATGACAATAGTTATGTGCATCTAAAATATATACAGAGTTAATGAAAGGTAATTTCAGAGGGAAGGGAACAGCAAAAAGGATGGGAATGGATTGAAACTGAAAACGTCATTTTAATTGGTTCCCCTACCTCAATTCTCTCTGCACACCAATTCATCTTCCACACAGCTGCCAAAGTGATTTTCCTAAAGCATGAAGTATGACAAGGTCCCTCTCCTACTCTAACTCTAGCAGCTCCCTATCACCTCTAGAATAAAATAAAAACTATCCAGCATTTAAAACCCTTCACAACCTGTCCCCAGCCAACCTTCCCAGCCAATGCTTGTCATTTCTCTTTGCACACTCTAAAGTCCAATCAAATTGACCTTTTTTACTGTTCTTCACACACAACACTCTATCTCCCCTCATTGTCTTTGTATTATTTATCCCCTTTACCTGCAACACTTTTCTTCCTCACTCTGCTTTCTAGAAACCCTACTTTCTTTCTTTTTAAAAAACTCTTACCTTCCATCTTAAGTCTGATACTAAGTATAGGTTCCAAGGCAGAAAGAGCAGTAAGGGCTAGTCAATTGGAGTTAAGTGACTTCCCCAGGGTCTGCCATACAGCTAGGAAGTGACTGAGACTAAATTTGAATCCAGGACCTCCCATCTCCAGGCCTAGCTCTCTATCCACAGAGTCACTTAAATGCTCCTATTCCCAGTTTCTTTTAAGATCTAGCTCAAATGCTTCCACTTTTATCTGAAGTGTTTCTGATCCCCACAGTTGTTAGTGGATGAAGAATTGGCAAACCCACCATTATCTTTAAGAGAATCTCAAGAAATGGTTATAAAAAGTTGGACACAACTGAAAAAGACTAAACAATAACAAATAGCTATATCTTTTCTTCCTCCCCTTGTGTTTATTTTATATATAAATAACCTTTTATTATATATTGCTTTCTGTTTATTATATATGCATATTTATTGCCTTGTGTTTATTATACATATATGTGTATACAAATCTATAGATGCATATTGGTCAACCTCTAGCAACAGAATGTAATGTATGAGGGCAGAGATTGTTACATTTTTGTCATGTAGTCCCTAGCACCTAAAACAGTGCTCAGCACATAGAAGGAAGTTAATAAATGCTTTTTAAATTGATTGACTGAACAATGATTTAATTTTTTAAATTTTTTCCATGGTTACATGATTCTTATTGTCTCCTTCCCCTCTTCCCTCCCCCCTCCTGTAGCTGACAAGTAATTCTACTGGGTTATACATATATTATCACTCAAAACCCATTTCCTTATTATTCATTTTTGTAATAATCCCAAACCCCAAACCATACACCCATATAAACAAGTGATAAATCATATGTTTTCCCATGGATTTCTACTCCCAAAGTTCTTTCTCTTGATGTAGACAGCATTCTTTCTCATAAGAATTTCTCAGAATTATCCTGGATCATTATATTGCTTTTAGTAGCAAAGTCTATTACATTTGATTGTCCCACAATGTTTCAGTTTCTGTGTACAATGTTCTCCTGGTTCTGCTCATTTCACTCCACATCAGTTCATGGAGGTCTTTCCAATTCTTATACAAATCCATCGATTCATGATTCCTTATAGCACAATAGTATTCTATCACCATCATATGCCATAATTCTGAACAATGATTTTTTAAAAAAAAGAAAAATAGAAGATGTCAATTGTGTCTGACAGTATATGCAATATTCTACATTTGTAGGCCCTCCCACTTCTGCAATGACATGGGAGGTAAAGGGACATTTTCTCCAGTCTTCACTAGTCAACTGGTCATTGTAATTATGTTTTTATTCTTTTCATTTACATTGATATAGTTATTGTGAATACAGTTTCTCTGCTAACTCATTTAAAATTATTGGTACCTTTTATTTTTCTTACATAAGAGTCATTTTTCATATGCCTATTCTTGGCTGAATCCTCTCAACAAAGGTATATAAACAAAACCAACCAATAAATCATCCTCACCTGATAAAATAGTCAGTGCAATACCCCATTTCCATCATAGTCTACTATGATACTAAGTAGGAACGTGTGTGTCATCATTAATTCCCAGGAACCAAAGTCAAACATTGTAGTAAATTAGAGTCTGGCTCTTTTAGTGTTGTTCATGTGTGTATTATTGTGGTTATTGGGTATATTCATTCTGCTTTTGTTTACTGCACCCTGTACTGTCATGCTGCACTGATCAGACACTGAAAAATCAGGGAGCATACTAGGCAAGATCAAAGATTGAGTGGTGATTGTGGTGATGAAAGTATGTACTGAGTAACTCCAGAGCTGGGCTAGTGTCCAGGTGAGAGGTACAGAACTTGCTAGAACATAAAAAATTACTGAGCTTAGATTATATATCTCAACGAGACTCCAGGATCTTTGGAAGTCTTTTAAATAAATTTAGCTCAAATCTCTATGCTGATCCTCATTCCCTTTTAGATTTAAAAAGACCTCACACATATTTACCATATTAGGACAATAGAAGGTATGGTTCAAGTTGGCAACGGAGGGGTCTTGGTAAGTGAAGTAGTATGTTGGGAAAGGATTTAAAAAATAGGGGATTTTACAAGGGATGAAAAGTCAGGAAGGAGAGACTTGGGCAGGGTAACAATGGTTTCTAGAGGAGCCAAATTCTGGGAACAAAATGGGGTCACTAGGCAGTAGGAGAAGCCTGAGGAGAGGAAGCCATATAGCAAGGGCAATGGAGTTCCCACATAAGCTTTACTCATCCGGGCTAGGCACTTCTATATATATTTCCCTCCCCCAACACCCCAGGCTCCAGGGGTGAAATTCTTTGTTCCTTTATCTCTAGGAGCCAGTGACATGTCTGCTGTCCTCAGAGAACCCTTGGCTGCCACTGACATGACACAGAGCATTGTTCTGACCATGTGATGGGTTGTGCAATGTAGTCCAGAGGCTGAGGGAGTGAGATTTCATGGGAACAGAATCTGAAAGCAAAAGGGACTGTTATTCCCACCTCTTATCACGACCACCTTGGGCTTGCTCCTTGCTCCTTCTGTCCCAGGGGAACACTTCTAGATAAGAGGTTCGATTGGAGGCAGATATGTTGTTTCTTCTGTTTCTGTTAGGAGCAGCCATAGTAGACATGCACAGGAACAAGGAGAGGGAAACAAGGACAGCTGGTAGCCTGGGTTGGTGATGGCAGAGTATACATGCCCTCAGTTCATTCCATTTCATCAAGTACCCTGGACAGCGACTCTGCTTGCACAGCTTCAAGCTCTGTAATCTCCCGCCTACTCCCACAGTTTTATGATCTCTCCCCATCTAGGTCTCACAGTCACGTGGATGCTCTGAGCTGAAAAGAACCTTAGAGGCCAACTGGTTTAACCTGTACTTGGGCGTCATTCCTCTTAATATTCCTGACAAAAGTTTTGTCTGAACTGACCCTATAGTCACAGATAATGTAAGTACTCTGTTTTAAATTTGGGTATCTCTCCAGGAGGGGGGAAATCATGAATCATGTAACCATGGAGAAATATTCTAAATAAATAGATAAAAAATTTAAAAAATGAATTTCGATAGCTCTAATAATTAGGTTGAGGGCAGCGAGATGATGCAATGGATAGAATGTCAGGGCTTCAGTCAAGAAGGTTTATCTTTCTGAATTCAAATCTAGCCTCAGACACTTCCTCCTTGAGTGACCTTGGGCAAGTCACTTTACCCTGTTTCCCTCAGTTTCCTCCCTGCAAAATGAGTTGGAGAAGTAAATGGCAAGGCAGTCCAGTATCTCTCCCAAGAAAACCCCAAATGGGGTCACAAAGAATTAGGCACAACTTAAAATTCAACAACTACAAATAATTAGGTTATTATAAGTTTCAGAAAAGGTACTGTTCGACTGGCCAATATGGTAGCAAAGGAAAGTGATAAATGTTGGAGGGGATGTGACAAAATTGGGACACTAATACACTGCTGGTGGAGTTGTGAATTAATTCAACCACTCTGGAGGGCAATTTGGAATTATGTACAAAGGGCTTTAAAAGACTGCCTGCCCTTTGACCCAGCCATACCACTGCTGGATTTGTACCCCAAAGAGATAATAAGGAAAAAGACTTGTACAAAAATATTCACAGCCATGCTCTTTGCAGTGGCAAAAAAATTGGAAAATGAGGGGATATCTATCAATTGGGGAATGGCTGAACAAACTGTGGTATCTGATGGTGATGGAATATTATTGTGCTCAAAGGGACAGTGAATTGGAAAAATTCCATGTGAACTGGAAAGACCTCCAGGAATTGATGCAGAGTAAAAGGAGCAGAACCAGAAGAACATTGTACACAGAGATGGATACACTGTGGCACAATCGAATGTGATAGACTTCTACTAGCAGCCATACAATGACCCAGGACAACTCTGAGGAACTTATGAGAAAGAATGTTGTCCATATCCAGAGAAAGAACTGTGGGAACAGAAATGCAGAAGAAAAAAAGTGATCAAACATGTGGTTCAATATGAATATGATTAAGGGTTTGATGTTAAAAGATCACTCTACTGCAAATATGAATAACGTGGAAATAGGTTTTGAACAACGATACATGTATAACCCAGTGGGACTGCTTGTGAGCTCCCAGACTGGGGAGATGGGGTGGGAATCAGGAATCATGGAACCATGGAAAATATTCTAAATAAAAAAAGGAAAAAAAGGTACTGCTCTAGTAAAAAGAGCTTTTTCATACAGGGATTTCTTATATAAGTGAAATCACAGGTCCACTCCCTGTCCTTGTCCAAATTATTAGGAAGTGTCTCCTTATAATGTTAAAAAATCCATCTCTTAGTTGCTTCCAACCATTGCTTCTAGTTCTTTCTCTAAAGAAAAGCAAAACAAGTCTAATCCCTCTTTCCTATGACATTTTCCCCAATACTTTAATGTAATGATTATGTCCCCTACCCCCATGTCTTTTCTTCTTCAGGCTAAACATCTTTGATTTTTCAACCAGATATTCCTATGTGTCACATGTTTTCTAGGCTCCTTCCCATTCTGGTCACCCTTCTGTGGAATATTCCAGTTTATTCATCTCCTTTTTAAAATGTGCACCCAAAATTAGACATGATACTCCAGATATAGACTGACTAATGCAGAGAACAGCAGGATGATCACATCTCTTGTTCTAGTCTCTAGGCCTGTACTAATGTAGTCTTAGACCATATTTCAGAGGTTTTTTAATAAGGCCTGCCACATCATAGCATAACTCATATGGAATTTTTATCCTAAAGAAAATCTTTTAATATAAATTACTATCTAGTCATATCTTCTCTATCCTAGAATTTGATAGTTGATCTTTTAAAAAAATTCAAATGTAAGCAGAACCATAATGAAGCAAGTGTTATAAGGAATTTATTTAATGTTTTCTCTGTCTCCTTAGGAGCAGAATTTCTAGGTTAGAGAAAGTTAAGTAATCTCACTCTGTTTGCTTTAAGAGACAGAGGAGATAGTTTTTGCCCTCTGTCACTTTAAGAGGTCTATCATAAAAGAAGTTAGTGAGTTCTTGGCTCCATTCTTTCTAACTTCCTTGGGAGCAGGTTGCTGGATCATTCTCTCAGACAACAAAAATCTGTTAGTTATTTTGAGACAGTTATTTTCAGAATTTGGGATACACTTATGAAGTAGAGTTAAAGTCTGATTCTGAGAGCTTTTCTCTTGAAGGGAGAAGCAGCTGCCAGAGGGGGCTCTGTCCACTCTCTCTGATTTAGAAGCAATTCTGACAGTTGTATCCAGGCAGTTTTTGGTTTTTCATAGATTACTTTAAGGAGTTCATTATAAATTTAAGGTTCATCGTTTATCATAGCTTAGTAAGATAGAATTTAATTTTAGTTTAGTGAGAATAGTTTAGGGAGGCCTGTCTGACAGGCAAGAAGAGGCTGCAAAGAAAGCAGTTAGTTTGGGGGGAGTTATTTAAAGATTTTAGTGTAAGGTTAAGAGATTTCCTATCTTATTCCTAACTCCTAGTTTCTATCCTTCTATTTCCTCTCCCTATCTCTATTATAGAACAAATAAATAAGGGTTGTATGCAACTGCTTCCAGCTTTCCATCCACCACATAAAATTAGTTTAAGCCTGACAGTTTTAGTTTACCCTAACTGCTTAAGAAAATTTATCAACGGCTTTTAAATATTATTACCAACAACAGCTCATCAATAACAGTTTACAATAAAAGCTATTATTTGGTTAAAACGCAAGGTAAACAGGACATTAATCCAGGGTACTGAAATTTAGAATATATTGACTGTACTTATACTCCTTCTATAGCATAAAAAGTCTGAGTCAAATACCTAGTTAATAAAAAATTTTAAATTGGAAGCTACCTTGTAGCAGGGTTTTCCCTTCTCCATAGCTTTAGGCCTGCTACATTCCTTGTTGGTCCTTTCACTTTGCTCTCCTTTTGACCAAAAGCAGCCTTGTGCTAGCCCAAGAACATTGAATTTGATCATAATATTATGTAATAGATAACAAAGAAGTTTTCTATTCCAAACCTCCTTTTTTTTAACAAGGAGGAAACTGAGGCCCAGAGAGGACTTAAATTATTTATACAAGATCACTCAGTAATAAATATCAGAAATGAACCCACATCTCTCCCTACCTCAATGGGGCAATATCCAGGATATCCTTTTTCCCAAATGAATTGCTCTAGGTACCAAAATTATTAGTTTTCTGTAAGATTTTGCATTCATCCCTGTTAAGTTCCATATTCTTGGACCCAGTCCACTGGTTCATTCCCCTAGAATGAACCAGGATTTTATGTATATGTTAGCATAATAGATAACAAAACAATTGAAATTGGCCTGATGAATACAATTTGTATTCATTCAGTCACAACTCACGTAATTGATTGAAATTCAAGGTAGGGGAGCAAAGGAGAGAGACTCTATCAATCAGTCCACAAATATTTACTGACCACCTCTATGCTCAAGGTGCTGTTGGGCACTGCAGGTGATATGGAGAAGTATAAGACAGGGCACCTACTGCTTTCCAAACTCTGAGCTAGATCAAGCAGAATGTCTAAATAGGTATAGAAACATCTCCTAAGGAACTTCTAGTCTTTATTGAAGAAAAAAAGTTTCACAAACATGATAAAGTGAAAGATGCTGTACCTCAGCAACTTAGACCTGCCTACATTGAAATAACCAGAGACAACTATGTCATCCTGAGCATGGAATGGGGTCCAGGAGGCTGGGATTTTCCAGGAGGATGGGGAGTGGATTTTGGGAAGGATCCTGGTTGGGCCAATAGCTGTGCTTTGACCGATTTCCTGGGAAAATACCATATCTGGTACTTCCAGGTCTTTGGTCTTTTGTATTGGGCTGATGCCCAGGCATCAAATTTTTTCAGTGATTTGAACTTCAATTCCATCTCCTCACGGGAGCAAGAAACCTCAGGCACTGGCTTTTTGTGTTCTGTGACCTAATGCTGACTCCATTTGTTTCCATTGATGAGCTAGTGATGTGGAAAATAGAGATGATAGGAAAGCATTAGTAATGGGCCTTCAGCCTATTGGATGCCCTTCAATGTGGGTTTATTTATTATTTTGTTTTCACACTCGTTTCCAGTTTTAAATAACCAGCACAGGTCTGTTTGCTTCCTTCCTGCTACAGCTCTGCTGTCTGTCTTATATGTGTATTCCCAGTGGCTCACCCAGTGACATCAGAATGTACACCAGCTGTCTGTGATATCCCCAGGTTTGAAGGGAAGAAAGAGATTTGGAGAACACAAGGCAATCTGTCTCTCTTGGCAAAGAATTTCATCATTTTCATGACTCCCAAAAGGAGATAGAGAGGTATTAAAGAAATCACTGAAACAGATATACTTAGGTTACAAAGCCCCTACTTGGTTGGGATAATTCAGTCAAATAATCCAAAAGTTTCTTTAAAAAAAAAACGGATCAGGGGGCAGCTGGGTAGCTCAGTGGATTGAGAGCCATGCCTAGAGACTGGAGGTCCTGGGTTCAAATCCGGCCTCAGACACTTCCCAGCTATGTGACCCTGGGCAAGTCACTTTACCCCCATTACCTACCCTTACCACTCTTCCACCTATAAGTCAATATACAGAAATTAAGGGTTTAAAATTTAAAAAAAACGGATCAAACTGGATCTTGGACCAAATTGACAACCCTTTGTAGACAGACTACAATTATCCTTACATAAAAAGGATTTTATAGGACAATTAGGTTAAAGACTAGATGTCCTATGTTCATATTTCTATGTTCACATGGAAACAGGGCAGTCCAGAAAAAATAATTCAATTCATTAACAATTTCCCATCACACAGGTTAGCAGAATTAACCCATCTCCAGGTTAGGATGTCACAAGAAACAATAGTTGTTTCTCCATGTGGCCAAATGGTTAGGTGAAAGTTGCAGTTAAAATGTGGTCAGCACTCTTCTGTGCAGTCACAGTTCTATATGATTCTGTAGAAATAGTGCTGGTTTGAGAGCAATTTTCCCCCACTTTTTTCACTTACATGTGGAAACAATTTTTGACAACTTTTTTTTTGACATTTCAAGTTTTCTCCCTCCCTCCCGCTCCCTGGGGCAGTGGATAGTTTGATATAGAGTTTGCCCATACTTTCACGTGATATGTATTTTCATATTGCTCATGTCACGATAGAAGACATACCATACATACAATAGAAATCTCACAAAGGAAATGTAGTAGAAGATGACATGCTTTGATCTGCACCCAGACTCCAACAGATAGAGGAGCAATTTTCGTGGGCAAGATTTGGGGGTTTCAGTTGAACCCAAGCTCATTATGAGATAACAGCAGAATTCCAAATGCCTAATGCAATCTTTGGCTGCATTAATAGTAGAATGAGGGAACTGGTTGTCTTTTCATCATTTTCTCTGTCTTGACCATATTTTGTTTAACATGTCTAGTTCTGCATAACATATTTCAAGGGACATTGACAAGCAAGTTTCCCTCAAGGAAGATAAATAGAACAGTGAGAAAATGGAAACTATGTCATAGAAAAATCAGTTAAGGAAATTATGGGGAACTATAGGAGAGAAGAATTGGGAGGGGGATGTGATCAGCTGCTTTAAATGTTTGAAACACTGTTATACAGAAGTGGAATTAGTGTTATTGTATGTGTAGTGCTTGAGGATAGAGCTAAAGGTGAGAATCACAGGGTAGCAGATTTCATTTCAATGAAAGAAAGACTTTCCTAACAATTGGAAGTGGCCAGTGGATTGGAATAGAGAATGACCACTATAAAGGTTCAGGTAGGACCTGGACACCCACTTGTTCAGGATAGTACAGAGGGCATTCCCGCACTGTGTAGGAAAAGGGACAAGGTCTGAAGTACCTTCTGAGTCTTTGGTTCTATGTTTTCTATGTATCCCTCCCTTACTCTAGCCACAGAACTTAGCAGATAGCTTTGACTATAAAGTAGGTCCTTAATCCATATGAGCCAACTGTATGGATGAAATTGCATTTCATTTTTAAAAGAAATTTTATAAGGAGGCATCTGGGTAGCTCAGTGGATTGAGAGTCAGGCCCAGAGATGGGAGGTCTTAGGTTCAAATCTGGCCTCAGACCCTTCCTAGCTGTGTGACCCTGGGCAAGTCATTTGACCCCCATTGCCTAGCCCTTACCACTCTTCTGCCTTGGAACCAATACACAGTATTGATTCTAAGGTGGAAGATAAGGGTTAAAAATTATGGATATATTTTGTTTTACATAGTCTATATTTCCTTCTTGTATCTCATTCCTTTTCCCTCCCAGAGAGTCATTCCTTATAACAAAGAAGATTTTTAAAGGCAAAAAGAAGAGGAAGAGAAAAAAGCTGACAAAACTGAACACATGGAAAAAGATTTAACAATACATCAATGCTCCCCACACATGGACCACCCTCTTCTCCCACCTCTACAAAGGACTAGGGAAGGTGTCTTCACATTAACTTTTCTCTGAAGATAAACTTATTCTTTGTAATTTTGTAACATTCATTTTTATTCATTTGGGTTTGCTATTCCTTTCATTTATGTTGTTGTTTTCATTTCATATTTTTTTAAACCCTTGTACTTGGGTGTATTGTCTCATAGGTGGAAGATTGGTAAGGGTGGGCAATGGGGGTCAAGTGACTTGCCCAGGGTCACACAGCTGGGAAGTGGCTGAGGCCGAGTTTGAACCTAGGACCTCCTGTCTCTAGGCCTGACTCTCACTCCACTGAGCTACCCAGCTGCCCCCTTCATTTCATATTTTTTCTCAGTTCTTCTTACTTATTTCCCTATGCATCAGGTCATATAAATTTTTCAGTGATTTTTGGTATTCTTCATATCCATTTCTTACAGTACAATAATATTCCATTCCATTTGTGTATGCTTGCATGTGAATGTGTACCTTTGTTTAATCATTTCTCAATCTCTGGGCATCTACATTGCTTATTTTTTGATAACTTTTTGTTAAAAAGTGTTGCTAAAAATACTCTGATGAATTTAGGGCTTTTTAATTGGTGACTTTCCTGGGGCACATGCCTAGTTATGGAGTCTCTGCATCAAAGTATTTGGACAATTTAGCTACTTTATGATACTGGATTTTATACCTGGGAAAAAGGTAAGTTTCATATAATCATGAGGATTTGGTACTTTGTTCTTCTCAGTCCTCACCTGGGGCATTACATTCAATTATGAACACCATACTTTTAACTGGACTTCGAAAAGCTAGATAGGCTCCAGGAAAAGGAACCAAGATGGTAAAGAGCATTGAGGAGCATAGTACAAGGAAGTAGATATATTTAACTTGGAGAACAGAAGACTCCAGGAGAAAGAGAACATGATAACTGCCTTTAAGTATTTGAAGAACTATGATATAGAGCATCAATCAGACTTACTCTATTTGGCCCCAGAGGGCAAAACCAAGAATAAAAGGTAGATGTTACCAAGAGGCAAATATAGGCTTGTTATGAAGAAAATAACTCTCTAAAAATCTGAATTGTCTAAAACAAGTGATGGGCAAACTAGGACCAGATGCAGTCCCCTGAAATATTCTATCCAGCCGCATGACATTATTCCTAATTTGACGAATACAATGAATAGGATACAATACAATGAAACTTCGAAAGAGTTGCCTTAGAAACAGACTGACAGATAAGCATTTCCTTTCCTTTGGCCCCCCTCTTTAAAAGGTTTGTCCATCACTGGTCTAAAAAGTTAAATGGGCTGCCTAGTGAGATAACGCATTCTCCTTTCTTGGAGGCCTTTAACCACTAGTCAAGTATGGATAGTGGGGTTTCTTTTTGTAAATTGGACTAGATGATTATTGTTTCCGACTTCCAACTTCTGTGATTGGCTTAAGGATGGTAGCCAAATAGTCATCTTTGTTGCTCTTGATAATGCTCTCCTTGAATTATTTGAGAAAAAAAATAATAAAACTCAGGGAATATGTTGTTCTGAGCTGAAAGAAAGCTAGTACTAGAATCTTGGGAGGACTCCAGGACATTCAGCACTACAGACAGCTCAGCTCCCTTATTTTACTGGAAAACACTGGCTTTGAGTATGTAAATTAGAGAATCTCAAAATTGATAGGAACCTCAGAAGTCATCTAGTCCAACTCATATCTATGCTGGAATTTCCTTAACAAAATCCAGCCTTTTCTTGTGGTTCTTCAGCGGGTGGGAAACCTATTTCCTCCCAAAGTAGTTCATTCCATAGTTGGGTGGCTCTGATTAGGATTGTAGGATTTAGATCTGGAAGAGACTTTAATCTAGTCCTCTAATTTTTCATATCAGGAAACTGAGGGCCAGAAAGAGAAAGTGACTTGTCCAGGTCTACATAGAAAATAAATAACAGAACAAGGATTCAAATAGAGCTCCTCTAAGTCCAAGACTGCCTCTTGATGCAATGGAATGTTGCATTTAAAGCTAAAGGGCACAAGAGTTATTTCTTCCTGGCCCTTTGATATTTTCTGTGTCCAATTCTACTCCTTACTACCTGCGTGACTTTAGAACCTTGGGCAAACTACTTAACCTCTGAATCTCAATTTCCTCATTTATAAAAATGAATGATTTGTACTAGATGACCTTTAAGTTCCCTCTTGTTGTTCAGTCACGTCCAGCTTTTTGTGACCCCTTTCGGGATTTTCTTGGCAAAGATACTGGAGTGGTTTGCTATTTCCTTCTTCAACTCAATTGACAGATGAGAAAACTGAGGCAGAGTTAAGTGACTTGTCCAGGATCACACAGCTAGTATATGAGAGGCCAGATTTGAATTCAAAAAGATGAGTCTTCCTGACTCTAGGCCCAACACACTCTCCATTATACCACCTGGTTGCTCAAGTTCTCTCTATATCTATTATTATATAATACTATGGTCAAATCTAATGCACTTTCTATCATTCCCCTACCCCTTTCATATTCTTTAGAGACAGCTTGAGCACCAGCTAAACAAACCAGGATGACAGTTTGGGCTTCTCACGGCAATGTTGCCAAAATAATAAATAATAATCGAGGGAGAAATTAATTGTCAGCTTCAGCTCCTTAATTAGTGTTTTGAGCACCAGGGAGACATTTTAAAATAAGGAACAAGCAGCAGTATCAAAACCTTCTTTTCTCTGTGGCCCTCCCTACACTGTGCCCTGCATGGGCCAGCCATTTAACACAGTTATTACTCACTCCAACTTATTGAGTAATGAGCAGAAGCCTCAAGAGAGCTTTCAAAGGTCTTCCAAATGGATGCTTAAAAGCTTCCTATTTTCTCAAACAGTCTGAGCTAATGAAGTTTATTACTTGGAGGACAGGCTATTTACATAAAGTGGGATTTTTATTATAATGGTCAGGTGGTTCCCTGTGAGGGGATTGATTCTAAAGGTGCAAACATTTCATTTAAATGAGCTTTTAACATCTCTCACTGAAACCTGTATTCTCATTGCAGATGAGATTTTCAGGGTCCAGAAGTGAGCAGCTCAGGTCAGGCTGTCCTCAGAAAAAGCAAGGAGTATGGAGGCCCCCAACATCAGGCACTGCGTCCTGAATGATAACTGAATGTCTCCGCGCACATTTCCCACCCAACAGCCCCCAAATCTGGGAACTTCTTCCTATTCCCCATGGAAGCTCCTATGGCAAAAATTTCAAATGTGAAGGAACTTTAGGAGCATGATACAATGAAAAGAGGTGTCAGAGGTCCTGGGTTCAAATCCTGTATTTGATGCTTATATTTGTATGACGTCAGTCAAGTTGTTTAGCAACTTTAGGTTTCAGCTTCCTCAACTTTGAAATAGGGAGTTGGGATTAGATGGCTTTTGAGGCCTCTTCTAGCTCTAGAGTTATTTATGGTTTTCTTAAGTAGATGGTATGTGGGGTGAAGACACCCCACATAGGTATCTGTCATTCATATTCACAAAGAAAAGCCTTATCCAAACATGGGAATTGCCTTGTTCTCAGAAACATCTTGGGTTTGTATTCCTTTGTCTAAGCCCTCCTTCTCCACCCACCTCCATGTCATACTTTCCTTTCTTTCTTTTTTAAACCCTTACCTTCCATCTTAGAATCCATACTAAGTACTAGTTCCAAGCCAGAAAAACAGTAAGGGCTAGGCAATGGGGGTTAAGTGATTTACCCAAGGTCACACAGCTGGGAAGTGTCTGAGGCCACATTCTTTCCTTTCTTTCTGCAATTCTCCCAGAAGCCTGGATTCTTTCTGTAGGAAGCTACATCAGGTTGAATTGTTATCTGGCCCCTCTCTCTCCAAGAGATATAGCCAAGGACATGGATTTTTTTTTGATATAACAAAAGTGAGTTTCTATTTTTTTGTTTTGTTTAAAAAAAACATTTATTCACAGCCTTAGTAACAACTCTAAAACAGAAGGGCAAGGGCTAGACAAACAGGGTTAAGTGATATGGCCAGGGTCACAGAGCTAGGAAGTGTCTAAGACAAGATTCGAACCCAGGTCCTCCTGACTCTAGAACTGGTGCTCTATTCAATGTGTTATCTAACTGCCTCTTAGTCAATAATGTCTTGGGGTTTTTTTTGGTTTATTATTTTTTAAATTTAGAATATTTTCTCATGGTTACATGATTCATGTTCTTCCCCCTTATCTCCCACCCCCCGTAGCTGACAATCCCACTGGGTTTTACACGTATCATTGATCAAGACCTATTTCCATATTATTGATAGTTGCACTAGGGTGATTGTTTAGCATCTATATATCCCCAATAATATCCCCATCAACCCATGTGTTCAAGCAGTTGTTTTTCTTCTGTGTTTCTCCTCCCACAGTTCTTCCTCTGAATGTGGCTAATTTTCTTTCTCATAAGTCCCTCAGCATTGCTCTGGATCATTGCATTGCTGCTAGTAGAGAAGTCCATTATGTCTGATTGTACCTCAGTGTATCTGTCTCTGTGTACAATGTTCTCCTGGTTCTGCTCCTTTCACTCTGTATCAATTCCTGGAGGTCATTCCAGTTCACATGGAATCCCTCCATTTCATTATTCCTTTCAGCACAATAATATGCCACCATCATCAGATACCACAATTTGTTCAGACATTCCCCAATCAAAGGGCATTCCCTTGTTTTCCAATTTTTTTGCCACCACAAAGAGCACGGCTATGAATATTTTTGTACAAGTCTTTTTCCCTATGATCTCTTTGGGTTATAAATCCATCAGCTGGGTCAAAGGGCAGGCATTCTTTTAAAGCCCTTTGTGCATAGTTCCAAATTGCCCTCCAGAATAGCTGGGCCAATTTACAACACTACCAGCAGTGTATTAGTGAAGGACATGGATTTTAATGATTTTGTGGTACAGAGCTATGTCTTCCTGGCCCTTGGATATTGTCTGTGCCCAAGACACTAGCAACATAATTGACTTCATAAAGTTCACACAGGGACACATATAGCATACAGGAATATAACCTCAGGAAAATCAGCAAGGCAACAAATCATTCTGGGGCTCACTGCTCTACTACAAGCAGGTCTAACCTAACCCTCTTTCTTGCCCTCCTTCCAAAATGTTCAACTCAACCAATGTAGTATTAATGGGCTGGTTTAAACATCAGCCAGGTGGCCCAGGTATAGCATACAATGTAGACTAAGTAGACCTGGGTTTAAATCCTGCTGTATATCCTTGGGCAAGTCACTTAACCATTCTGAGACTCAATTTTCTCATATATAAAGTGGAAATAAAAGTATGTCCCTTGCATACATCAGAGTTGTTTATGAGAAAGCATTTTGAAAATGCCAGAGCACTAAATAAATGTGAATTGTTATTTCTACTGATAAGCAGCCTCACAGCTGCTATCTTTCTGTGCTATAAATCAACTTCCCTGGCTCTTTGATTTGACAAGATTTCTTTCCCCCTCACTCATGCCCTCCTTCCCCCTTGGAGCTGCTGGTTTTTTGCTAGTGCTTAACTTTTACTTAGCCAGCCCAGAAACCCGAGTTCTCTTCAGTTTTAATCTATGCCCAGTGGGACTCAGTCAGCGAGTTGCTCTATTTCCCCTGAAGGCTGTTTTTGTATCACCAATTATTGCTTTAGCTATTATGTACAAACAGTCATTTTTCAAGGAACCTAGAAGGCTGCAGCCTGCCTGCACTACAGGCATATACAGTCAGATGCAGTACAGAATGATTAGCCCCAGCCTGGCCCTTTACACATTTCCCAAATGAAGATTAGTCTACATGTGCCCAGGTCTACACCAGCAGAAAACTAGGCTGGAAATGAGAAAAAAATATCAATCAATACCCATCCATGTCAAGGCCTCACAGCTACTATAACAAATCCACCAAGCCATTTTGAACTTGGCCTTTTAAAGAGACATTCTATTTATATACATAATTGTTTCCTTGGTTGCTACCTATTTAATTCTCATAAAATGTGGAGTGATAACTGTACATTCTCCATTTTGTCAGCCTAGTCTAGGGGTAGAGAAGGAGAATTCTATACTGACTTGATAAATTCAGAATGGGTGAACGACTTGAATATAAAGAGGGAAACTATAAATAAGTTAAGTGAATACAGAATAGTATACTTGTCAGATCTGTGGGAAAGGAAAGACTTTAAAACCAAGCAAGAGTTAGAGAAAATTGCAAAATGTAAATTAAATGGTTTTGATTATATTAAACTAAAAAGTTTTTGTACAAACAAAAACAATGTAGTCAAAATCAGAAGGGAAACAACAAATTGGGAAAAAATCTTTATAACAAAAAACTCTGACAGGGGTCTAATCACTCAAATATACAAGGAGTTAAAGCAATTGTATAAAAAATCAAGCCATTCCCCAATTGATAAATGGGCAAGAGACATGAATAGGCAATTTTCAGGTAAAGAAATCAAAAGTATCAATAAGCACATGAGAAAGTGTTCCAAATCTCTAATAATTAGAGAAATGCAAATCAAAACAACTCTGAGGTATCACCTCACACCTAGCAGATTGGCTAAAATGAAAGAAGGGGAGAGTAATGAATGTTGGAGGGGATGTGGCAAAATTGGGACATTAATGCATTGCTGGTGGAGTTGTGAACTGATCCAGCCATTCTGGCTGGCAATTTGGAGCTGTGCTCAAAGGGCTATAAAAGAATGCCTGCCCTTTGATCCAGCCATACCATTGCTGGGTTTGTACCCCAAAGAGATCATGGATAAACAGACTTGTACAAAAATATTTATAGCTGCGCTTTTTGTGGTGGCAACAAATTGGAAAAGGAGGGTATGTCCTTCAATTGGGGAATGGCTGAACAAACTGTGGTATATGCGGGTGATGGAATACTATTGTGCTAAAAGGAATAATAAACTGGAGGAGTTCCAGGCGAACTGGAGAGACCTCTGGGAACAGATGCAGAGCGAAAGGAGCAGAGCCAGAAGAACATTGTACACAGAGACGGATATACTGTGGTAAAATTGAATGTAATGGACCTCTGTACCAGCAGCAATACAATGACCCAGGACAATTCTGAGGAATTTATGGTAAAGAACACTACCCACATTCAGAAGAAGGACTGCAGGAGAGGAAACATATAGGAAAAACAACTGCTTGAACGCATGGTACGGGTTGGACATGATTGAGGGTGTGGACTCGAAACTACCACACCAATGCAACTACCAACAATTTGGAAATTGGTCTTGATCAAGGACATATGACAAAACTAGTGGAAATGTGCATCGGCCATGGGTGAGGGGAGTGCGGGGGGGGGGGGCAAAGGGGAAAGGAGGAGCATGAATCATGTAACCGTGTTAAAAATGAATATTAATAAATGTTTGATCATTAAAAATTATATTATTACAAATGAATAAATATCAACAAAATAGTCAAATAAACAAAGAATAGAACCGTACATTTAACCATAAACTTCAGACTATTAATAATTTTTGAAAAGGTAAATTTTCAGATCTTTAAAATGTAGAAAAACTGTATGACAACCCTTAGTTACTAAGACTATTTGAAGGTCAGTATGAATTTGTAAAAATTCAGAATTTTGAAGTATTTTAAAAGAAATATATGGTAAAGACCATATATATCATAAAACACTGAAGGAAGTATCTCAGCACATCAAAAGTACTTAATAAATGATCATTACCTACCTACATAGAAGCCAAAAAAAGGAAACTGCCTTCTGGTTTTAAATCTCTGATATTATAAGTATAAATTAGACAGAAAATGATGGGTTCCTAAAGTAGTAATGATTTTACAGTTAATTCTTTCTGTGAGTCACATCATGATTTAGCTAGAGTAAAGGTCCAAACAAACATCAAATTAGAAGTGACCCTGCCAACAAGTCATTTTACTTCTTAGTTCCCCCAGACATCTCTAGCATGTCACAGAATAGTTGCTGATCTTCACTAGGAGAGATTGTTTTCTCTACGAGGAATTCCCTATACTAATGAAATCACAGTCTAAAACAACAAAACATATTAAATTAGAAAAAAGACTAGATGGAAAGACACCACATTCAATTACAACCTTTTTAATTTATACAAATGAATTGATGCAAAAAACCAGGAAATGGAAAAGGGCAAAGATATTGATCTTGATTTTCATCATTTCTAGCAATAGTTTAAATGATATAAAGCAGTCACTAAAATGAAGGTATCAAAAGAGCCTAAACACTCACATAACCAACAAATACTTTCCATCTGTCTAAAATGGCAAGAGGTAAAAAGCAAGTAAGCAAGAACAACACTATTTTGCATACAAACACATTTGAAAAACACAGTGGTGGAAGATTATAAGCAGTATCACTTTATAAAATGGTGAAACTTGGTGGAAGCAAAAACCAGTCTACCAAAAATTTGTGATCTGATTTACATGATCCCAAGCAAACTGAAAGATGAAACTGGCAAGCGGATAACTAAGTCAGATCATCATAAAAATGATTTGTCAAGGTTTCTGGCATGGTCTTATTTTTTCCATCAATAACAGAACCACCACATTTGACCGAAACACTTCTTTCCTCAATTTGCTACATGAAAAATTAAAAATGAGTTTTAAACAGGTTAAGTCACAATTAATGGATGGACCAGGCAGGTATTCATAGAGGAAATCTACGAGGGAGTCAATACAAACTTGGAAGTATCAAGGGATCATTTTAAAAGACATTTCAGGGAGGAAGCAAAGCAAAAGAATGGGGAGGGGAAATCACAGATACTTTTATTATCCAAAAAAAGGTGGTCAAGAGGACTTCAATAAGTACTATCACATATGCTAAATTTCTCATATTTGTAAAACACGAGGATGATCTATAAATATATTGAAAGCTTTCTTGACGCAAATCTATCTCTTGCTTCATCTAAATTTCTCATTGTTTCCCTCCCAGGCAGTAACCTCTTCTAACAAAGAATAAAAAAAGAGTAAATAATATTTTGGCAAAACTAATCTGCATACCTGAAAAAGTCTGAAAATATATACTATATTCTAAACACATAGTCCTCTACCTTTGTAAAGAAGAGGGGTGGACAAGGTGTGAGGTCTTTCCATTAACGTTGTTAGTTATTGTTGATATTATTTTACTGGTTCTGCTTATTTTACTTTGTATCAGTTCTCCTGTCTTCTGATGCTTCTCACAATGTATCTTATTCATTGTATCTTATAGCACAGCAATATTTCATTATATTCATTTGCCAAAAGTTGCTTATCTGTTCCTTAATCAATGAATATTTACTTTGTTTTCAGTTCTTTGCTAGTATAAAACAATCTGCTGCAAATGCTTTGTTGTATATCGGTGCTTTTCTTTCTGTCATTGACCTTCTTAGAATATCTGTCTTGCAGTAGAATCTCTCTCTAGGTCAAAGAAAAATGAATTTTAATTGCTTTCTTCATATAATTCCAAAAGTGGCTTAGATGAATCTGTATATTTTAGCAAGTTGTTAACATATCAATATCTTAAAGTTTGTTACTGGAAGTGAGTCCCCTCCCCACATGGGCACACCATCACACCATCTACCCTTTGAAATATGCTCAGAATTGTCATTCTTGGCTTTTGTCTCCAAGTGGGTGCTGATCCCTCTTCATGGTCCTTCATTCTTTTGATTATCCCCCATTTTTCTTGTAGGTATCTTATTGTACATAACTACTTGCATTTGTCTTCCCCATTAAACTATGGGCTCACTGAGAACGGACTGTCTCCTCCCCTTTTCTTTGTATCACTAACATTTAGCACAGTGCCTCACATATAGTAGGTGTTTACAAATATTTGTCAACTTAATTTGTTCATGGTCACACAGTCAGAGCTCATTCTAATCCATTCTGCTATCCACTTGTTTTATGGGTGAGTTCATCCCATTCACATCCATGCTTATGATTACTGTGTATTTTTCTCTATCCTTTATTCTTTCTCTCTTTTTATCTTATCCCTTCTCAAAAATACATGTTGATCAATCACTGCTTCCCTTAATCTACCCTTTGTATTATCAGCCCCTCCCTTTTCTCTTATTTTCTTCCCCTCCTAATTTCCTGTTGGGTAAGTTAAATTTCTATTCCCAATTGAAAGCATATATATATATATATATATATATATATATATATATATAGAGAGAGAGAGAGAGCGAGA
>NC_058131.1:338962540-339048216 GCF_016433145.1 Gracilinanus agilis | reverse complement strand
AGATAGATAGATAGATAGATAGATAGATAGATAGATAGATAGATAGATAGTTTGTTCCTTCTTTGGACCAATTCCAATGAAAGTGAGGATCAAGCATTGACCATGAACACTCAATTTCCTCTTCCACTATAAAAGCTTTTCCTTATGTGTGATTTTTATGAGATAATTTTCTCCATTTCTCCTCTTCCTTCTTTCTTATCCTAGTGCATGCCTCTTTATTATCCTACATGTTTTTTAGATAATCCCAACATAATCAATTCACACTGGTAACCTCTATCTACATACACTCTTTCTAACTGCCCTAATAATTATAAAGTTCTTAGGAGCTACATCTATTAACTTCCCATATAGGAATGAAAATAGTTTAACCTCATTGAGTTCCTTATGATTTCTCTTTCATGTTTACCTTTTTATGCTTCTCTTGAGTCTTGTGTTTAAATGATGGATTTTCTATTCAGTTCTGGACTTTTCATCAGCACTGCTTATTTCATCAACTATTCATTTTTCTCCCGAAATATTATACTCAGTTTTTCTGAATAAGTTATTCTTGGTTATGATTCTAGCTCCTTATAAAGTTGGAAATGAGACCTTTATCAGAGAAATCTGCTGCAAATGTTTCCCTATATTAATTTTAACTAGAATGGTTTTTCCTTGTGCAAAAACTTTTAAATTTTATATAATCAAAATTACCCATTTTGTCTTCTGTAATCCTCTCTATCCCGCATTTGGTCACGAACTCCTTCCCTATCCATAGATCTGAATGGTAACATTTCCCTTGCCTCTCCAATTTGTTTATAATGTAACCTGTAATTTTCATTCTAATGGGGGAGAAAACATACACATATAACAGTTAGGTGCCCCATGATTTTGTAAATCCACATAAAATTTTTTGGTCCTCCCTTTATAGCAAAGAAGTTTGATTTTTTTCTTTTTCTTTTATGGGGTGTTATAGTAAAAGAAATTATGTCTATTTTATGGTATTATAAGATTAAAATATTGATATTATATACCACTCTACATATATTTTATCCACTTTGTAGTTTCTAAATTTTTTTCTGTATGGTCTGCAACTTCCACAAAACTCCTAAAAATTCCCATTTAATTTTCTATGCCAAACTGTTATATATTAAAACCCCAATGAGAAAAGGCATAATGTGGAAGGAATACCTGTTTAAGGATAGGCAAAACCCAAAGTAGATACAAGGTAAGCTTTTGGGGAAGCATTAGCCATTGTGGAGACCAGGAAAGGCCTCCTGCCGTAGTATTGCAACGAATGACAAGAAAGTCATAGAGAATGTAAAGGGAAGAAATGTGTAGCACTTTTGGAAACACAGGATGGGTCTGAGTTAAGAACTCTAAATGCCATTCAGGTTTTTATATTTGATCCTAAATGTAATAACTGAAAGACTGAAACACAGGTTTGACCATGTTACCATATATTCCCCATCCCAACTTGATTGATTCCATTAGCTTCCCATTGCCTTTTTTCTATTGGCATTTTAAACTCTGTACAACCTGACTCCTTCCTATTTTTCCAATCTTCTTACATATGATTCCCTTCTATACAATTTATGCTTCACCATATTGGTCTACTTGCTATTCTTCACACATCACCCATCCCCTAAGCTTAGAGAGCTCTCCTTCCTCATTTCTATCACCTCAAATTCCTGGCTTTCTTCAAGACTCTGTCCAGATATTAGCTTTTGTAAGAGGCCTTTCACAGTCCCCTTGCCTTTAATGCTTTCCCTTCTAAGGTTGCTTCCCATCTCCACGGTATGTAACTTGTATATTCCCATTTATATGCATGTGGTCTCCCCCAATAAAATGTAAATTCCCAGAGAGTAGGGACTGTTTTGTTTTTTCTTTGTATCTTCAATGCCTAACAGTGTAGGTACATAGAAGAAGCATAAAAGGTGATTGAGTGAATGAGCGATAGGTGGTGGTGACAGTGATATGGGCTGAAATGTCCC
This sequence comes from Gracilinanus agilis, assembly GCF_016433145.1. Taxonomy (NCBI): domain Eukaryota; kingdom Metazoa; phylum Chordata; class Mammalia; order Didelphimorphia; family Didelphidae; genus Gracilinanus; species Gracilinanus agilis. Next base: position 339,046,246 of record NC_058131.1, on the reverse strand, counting down.
ACAAACCCTGCCAGGTAGTTATATAATCAAAAGAATATAGAAACATAACTAATTGATTAAAATGGAGCTACCTTTCATATAAGACAGATTAGTTGCTTAGATTCATAATTATGAGAAAACTCCTCCCATCAGTCTTTAGACATGACCTAGGTCATTGGTTAGAGTCATTGAACTGCAAACACCTGGTTCAATTTTCCAATCACACAGGACTAGGTTCAAACAATGTTCAATTTCCGCACTCACTTCTCTCTGTGCAGAATCATGCAAAAGTGATCTAAAGTTGCCCCAGATTATTTAATATATTATTTGTATACATTTACATTTTGGTGTGCTTCCCTAACCCCTTCCATGGTGGGCAGAGAGAACCATGGGTAAATCTATGCAGACCAAAGTAGATCATGTGTAAAATGACATTAGTTCCTTGTCCAACTGCCCAAATGACCAAGCATTCCTGAAAACCCTTATCCACCTTTTACTCTTTCAACCTCTCTTGTTATTTACCATACTTCCTTACCTTCCTATCTTATCTTACTTACTTACTATATTAGCTATTTTGTTACTATATTTTCTTATAATAAAGCTTGTTTCCTTGAAATGAAGTCAGTTTGATCCACCAATCAATTCCTTGGATGAGACCCAATTAACCTTAACCACATCAATAGGGTCAGATCTTCACTTTAGGAAAATCACTTTGGGAGCTGTGTGGAAGAAGGCATGGACTGGGAAAGGAATTAAGGCAGAGATACTAATAAGAAGACTATGGAAATAGTTTAGGTGAGAGGTGATAAAGGCCTGAATTTGGGGGATGGCAATATGAGGAGAGAGGGGAATAGATGCAAGAGATACTATAGAGATAAACATGACAAGATTTGGTGACTACTTTGAAATGTGAGGTTAGAGAGGATAAGAAGTTGGTAATAACTCTGAAGTTGTGAACCTCTCTAGATTTGATTTGAAGAATAGAAGATTTGAAGAATTATGTTGCCTTAAGCAAAAAATGTAGATTTTCTGTAAAAGATAATGGCTTTTGTTTTGGATAAATCCATTTTGAGATGCCTATGGCACATACAGTTTGTAACATTCAATAGGTGGATGGTGATACAGGAGAAAAAGTAGGGCAGGATATATAACTCTGGAAGTCATCTGCATAGAGATGATCACTAAAAAAATGGGAACTGACTAAGGATATCAAGTGATAGAATGCTTAAAGAAAAAATTCTTATCTTATCTCTAGGCAGATCTTTGAAGTATGCTCAGAGTTAGGGGGGCATATAATAAATATGAAGATCCAGCAACAAAAAAAAACCTGAGAGAAAAAGAAATACTTACAAAGTTAAGAGGAGAATCAGAAAAGAGCAGTGTCATGAAAACCCTGAAAGGAAACAATATGTGGGAGGAGAAAATGATCAATAGTGTCACATACTGAAGACTGATTAAGAAGGATAAAGATTGAGAAAAGACAAGTGGATTTGGCAAAGAGGTCATTGGTGCCTTTGGAGAGAGCAGTTTCAGTTGAATGATGAGATCAGAATCAAATTGCTGCAAATTTAGAAAAAAATGGGAGGAGAGAAAGGGAAGATAGTAATATAGGAAGCTTTTTCAACAAGTTTGGCTGAGAATGGGAGAAGCCATAAGTCTATTGTTAGCAGGGATGGTAGAAATTAGTAAGAGTTTTCAGGTATAGGGAGGATGGCTTGGATGTATTTATAAGCAATCAGTAAGCAATTAGAAATGGAGTAATCATAGATTGGGGTGCAGAGGATGATAGTAGGGGTAATCTGCTGGAAAAGACATGAGGAAATTGGATTAAAGATGCCTTAGAGGGTTTGGCCCTGATCAGTAGGACAGCCTCTTCTTCATCAGAGAGGGTATAAAGGGGCAGACAGTGAAGGATTTGTGAAATGAAGAGGAGAAAAAAGAAAGTGTTTGTGGTGAATGGCCTCCTTTTTTCTCTCTCTCTTAAGGAATGAAGCAAAGTCCTGAGCTGAGAGAATGTGAGGAGCAATTGCTGTAAAGGCCATGAAAAAAGAAGAGAAGACAAAACCTCTGTGGTGAGTGGAATAAAGAATCAATTAGAAAAGAGTAGAAAGATTGCCTTGCTTCCACGTGTTTCCAGTAGAGATAAAACAATATACAATTATGATGAATATAGTTGTCACATTTATTCATTTCTTCCAGCTTCATTCCATAACATATAGGTAGGGACAAAGGAAGTAGATAGTGGGAGTAATTCAGAAATGGGGGTTGGCAAAGAGTGAGTAATAATAGAAGAAGGGAGCAAGGGACTCTACGAGTATAGCATAAGGTAGAGTTGAACTGCTCAACAAAGGAATCAATGTTGTGGAGAATGAAAAATGTAATCAGAGCAGAGGGGATGACCTAGGAGAAAATTGAGGGGTGCATGGATTGGAGATCACAGAGAGGACAAACGATGGACTTAGTAGAAATAAGGTATTCAATGAAATGGAATGATAGGTTATGGATAAAGGAATTTCAGTAGATAATGGAGGGAACATCAGGGGGATGATAGCAGAATCAAAGAGGTAAACTTTTTCTGTGTATACCTGAAATGGAGCTGTCTCAGGGGTCATGACAGAATAAGAATCTGGGAGGAGAGTATATTTCAGGGAACATCAGTTTAAATGCTAAAGTCTTCTAGTAGAGGGGAAGGTGTTGAGAGAGTAAGGGAGATTAGGAGCCAGGTACTGAAAAAGGGTTCTGAGGGCCAATAAATATCTATTTTATCTTTTGTAATTACCTCTATCTCTTGTTTATACAAGAATTTCTCTCCTTAATCTAGGTGAAATGGGTGAATATTTACAAAAATATAAATTACCTAGATTAACAAAAGAGGAAATAGAATACTTAATCCCATCTCAGAAAAAGAGATTTAACAAGCCATCCATGAACTCCTCAAGAAAAAATCCCCAGAGTCAGATGGTTTCACAAGTGAATTCTATCAAACATTTAAAGAACAATTAATCCCAATACTATACAAACTATTCCACAAAATAAGCAAAGGAATCCTACCAAATTCTTTTTATGACACAAATATGGTGCTAATACCTAAGCCAGGAAGATCAAAAACAGAGAAAGAAAATTATAGACCAATTTCCTTAATGAACATTGATGCAAAAATCTTAAATAAAATACTAGCAAAGAGACTCTAGCAAGTTATCACAAGGATTATTCACTCTGACCAGGTGGAATTTATGCCAGGAATGCAAGGCTGGTTTGATATTAGGGAAACTATCAGCATAATTGACCATATCAATAATCAAACTACCAGAAATCATGTATTTATCTCAATAGATGCAGAAAAAGCCTTTAACAAAATATAACACCCATTCTTATTGAAAATGCTAGAAACCATAGGAATAAAAGGGCGTTTCCTTAAAATAAGTAGTATTTATTTTTAAAAAAACTATCAGCAGGTATAATCTGCAATGGGGATAAGTTAGAATTCCCAATAAGACCAGAGGTGAAGCAAGGATGCCCATTATCACCACTATTATTTAACATTGTACTAGAAATACTAGCAGTAGCAATTAGAGATGAAAAAGAAACTGAAGGAATTAAACTAGACAATAAGGAAACTAAAGAATCTCTTTGTGGCTGATGTGATGGTATACTTAGAGAATCCTAGAAAAACAACTAAAAACTAGTTGAAATAATTAATAACTTCAGCAAAGTTGCAGGATACAAAATAATTCCATTTAAATCATCAACAGTTCTATATATTTTCAACAAAGCCCAGCAGCAAGGGTTAGAAAGGGAAACTCCATTTAAAATCACTCCAGTGATGGGCAAACTTTTTAAAGAGGGGGCCAAAGGAAAGGAAATGCTCATTTGTCACTCTGTTTCTTTCGAAGTTTCATTGTATTGTATCCTACTCATTATATTTGTTAGATTAGGAGTAATGTCATGCAGCTGGATAGAACATTTCAGGGGGCTGCATCTGGCCCGAGGGCGGTAGTTTGCCCATCACTGCTAGACAATATAAAATATTTCAGAATCAATTTCCTAAGACAAATGCAAGAATTATACAAACACAATTATCAAACACTTTTCACACAAACAAAATTAGATCTAAACAATTGGAAAGCGTTAATTGTTCATGGGCAGGATGAGCTAATATATAAAAATGAAAATCCTACCTAAATTAATTTACTTATTCAGTGCCAAACTACCAAAAATATTTTATAGAAGTAGAAAAATTATAGCAAAATTCATCCGGAAGGACAAAAAGTCAAGAATATCAAAGGAACTAATGAAAAAAAAAATGTGATGGATGGTGGCCTTGCAGTACCAGATCTTAAACTGTGTTACGAAGCAGTGATTATCAAAACAATCTGGTACTGGATGAGAAACAGAAGGGTGGATCAATGGAATAGACTAGGGGTAAATCACCTCAGCAATCTAGTATTTGACAAATCCAAATATCTCAGCTTTTGGTATAAAAATTGACTGACAAAAATTGCTGGGAAAATTGGGAAACAGTGTGCTAAAAATTAGGTTTAGATCAATATCTCACATTCAATACCAAGATAAGGTCAAAATGAGTATATGTATATGATTTAAACAAAAAGAGTGAAATTGTAAGTAAATTAGGGGAACATAGAATAGTTTATCTGTCAGATCTATGGAGAAGGGAAGAATTTATGATGGAACAGGAGATAGAAAACATTATAAGGGGCAGCTGGGTAGCTCAGTGGAGTGAGAGTCAGGCCTAGAGACAGGAGGTCCTAGGTTCAAACCCGGCCTCAGCCACTTCCCAGCTGTGTGACCCTGGGCAAGTCACTTGACCCCCATTGCCCACCCTTACCACTCTTCCACCTATGAGACAATACACCGAAGTACAAGGGTTAAAAAAAAAACATTATAAGATGTAAAATGAATAATTTTGATTATATTAACTTAAAAAGGTTTTGTACAAACAAAACCAATGCAACGAAGATTAGAAGGGAAACAACAAACTGGGGGAAAATGTTATAACAAATTTCTCTGATAAAAGTCTCATTTCTCAAATATATAAAGAACTAGGTCAAATTTATAAAGAATCCAAATCATTCCTCAATTGATAAATAGTCAAAGGATATGAACAGGCATTTCTAGATGAAGAAATCAAAGCTATTAATGGTCATATGAAAAAATATTCTAAATCCCTCTTGTTTGGAGAAATGCAAATTAAAACAACTCTGGGGTACCACCTCACACCTATCAAACTGGTTAATATGTCAGTAAAGGAAAATGATAAATGTTTGAGAGTATGTGGCAAAATTTGGACACTTCTTAATACATGGTGAAGTTGTGAACTGATCCAACCATTCTGGAAGGCAATTTGGTATTATGCTGAAAGGGCTATAAAAGAATGCATTCCTTTTGATCCAGTCATACCACAACTGGGTCTGTATCCCAAAGAGATTTCAAAAATGGGAAAGGACCTGTTTGTACAAAAATATTTATAGCTGCTTCTTTTGTGGTGACAAAGAATTGGTAGCTAAAGGGATGTCCCCAATTGGGGAATGCCTAAACAACTTGTGGTATATGATGGTGATGGAATACTATTATGCTATAAGGAATGATGAATAGGATGCTTTCAGAAAGAGCTGGAAAGACCTATATGAACTGATACAGAGTGAAATAAACAGAACCAGGAGATCATTATATACAGTAACAGCAATATTATGGAATGATCAAATGTGAAAGACTTTACAACTAACAGCAATAATTCTGAGGACCTATGAAAAAGAATACTATCCACCTCCAGAGAAAGAACTGTTGGAGTAGAAATGCAGATATGATTTATCACTTGTTTATTTGGGCATATGTTTTGGGGTTTGAGTTCTATAAAATTATTTGCTTACAAAAATGAAAAATATGGAAAAAATAAAAATTGTATAGTATGTAAAAAAGTATAAATAAAATAATGAAATATATTTTTAAAAAAATAATTTCTCTCTTGTCCCTGAGGGAAACTGAGGCTGGTAGATCACATAAGTTTGGAGGTTCTGAGCTAAAGTAGAACTAAGCCAATCATAAGCCACCCTTTTGTTGTTATTGTTCAATTGTTTTAGTTGTGTCTTAATCTTCATGACCCCATTTTCAGTCTTCTTGGCAGAGATATTGGAGTGGTTTGCCATTTCCTTCTTTTTCTCCTTGTATTGTGATAATTAGATTAAGTCTACACTGCCCATCTTTAGATTTAATCACCAAACGTGAAAACACCTCTAATTCTAGGAGGTTCATAACCCACTTGTGGTAGAGTGGGTGACGAATCCCCTAGGCGTTTTATGAGAAGCCTCTATTGTGATTGGACATGCAAATTAGGAGGGAGGCACAGGAAGTGATGAATAAGTTACCCCTTTAAAAGGAGAAGGTCCTCAGTCAGCTGGAGCTTCTGGTGAACAGCACAGCTGATGAAGGAGCTCTTCTGGTCTGTGAAGGAGTGTTGGCTGAAGTGTTGAGACCTTGGTGAGACTACTTTAAATATCTTCTTTTGAATTCCATGTGGTGAGTTTAAAGACTGAATCTTCCTGAACTTCTCTTAAGAAACTTATTTTAATAGACTCTGTGAATGAATTTTTGCTTCATTCGCCTCTGGCCCTCTGACTCTCTGGCTGAGGGTTAATTAGATCTACCTGGATTAATTAGAGGATCATAGTAAATTACCTACTGGGTTAGATTCTTATTTCCTTATTTCCTCTCTCTCTTCTTAATTGTAAATAAACTTCCATAAAAGTCAATTTTGACTTGAGATTATTCTTAATTGAGGATTGATAATAGTTCAATCCTCTGGTGACCATCTTTTAATATATTGAACCCAAAAAACCCCTTTTTCTCCCTTACAATATAGATGAGGAAACTGAGGCAAATCAAGTTAAGTGACTTACCCAGGGTCACACAGCTAGTATCTATCTGAGGCAAGATTTGAATTTAGGTCTTCCTGACTCCAGAACCAGGATCCTATCCACTGCCCCATCTAAATGTCCTAAGGGCCACACTTAATCTGGCAAGATTATGGAGAGCCTTCAAGAGGGTCACTAAGCAATCTATGAAGAAAGTAAGTATCCTAGGTTTGAAAAAAAGAACAGGTTAAAGCTTCTATGCCTGTCAATATTAGGAACAGGCTCATGAGTAAGTACACAAAGCATTTTTAGTCTAAGCAAAATCAGGAGATCCAGTTTCACTGTGCCTCCCATCCCTCCAAAAGGGAAAAAAGCACTACCCACCTTACATTGCTTTTGTTTTATATACTTAATTTATCATATAAATGTGAAGTGATGATGAATGAAACCTCATCATTTTACTCTGGATTAAGGGGGGTGGGGATTGGTTAAAGGGAGAAAGATGAAAATTGCTCCTTTAACTGCCTTATTTTCTGAGCCCGAGATGATTGATTCAAACATGCTTAATTCAAATGAAATGCACGTCCTCTAGGCTATAAAAACAACGTTATCCTAGCTAAGAATAGCCTGATCAAAAGAAATGAATATGTGGATGATTGAATACAGGATATACACTGATTGGAGGATATCGACCAGCGATCACTATCATTCCTGAGATGATGGGTTGCGTTTATGATGGTAGGAGAAGGAGGAGGGGGAAGAAGAAAAAATTCATCATTGGCTCTAGAACAGAGTGCTGCTGGGAACAAATAGTGATGTTATGCCTTGCTCCTGATGAAGGTCTGCATTCCCTCCCATCATGTGGCTATGATGCTCAGGTATCTTCTGCCCTTACCTTTATGCCAGTGGATGGCCAATACCAACTGATACATATTGTGCATTTAGGTTGAGAAAGCATTTTCCATACCTGATCTTATTTGATCCTCATAATCTGGAAAGAAAGTACTCTAGGTATAATGATAGTTAACTTTATATTATTACATTTAGATATCAAGCAATGAATAAGGATTTATTAAGTACCTACTATGTGCCAGACACTGTATAAGATGCTGGATGGCCAAGTTCAAAGAATGAAACAATCTCTACTTACAAAGAGTAACAGGAAATAAATAATAAGTATATAGAAAGATATATAGCATATATGTATATTTTCACGTATACATATATATTTAAGCAAACTAGTTAAATATAAGGTAGTTTGGGAGAGAGGATACTCATAGTTGAAGTGACCAGGAAAAATCATGCAGAAGATAATGCTTGAATCACATTAAAGGAAGAGAGAGACTATATGAAATGTCAGTAAGGAGATAATGAATTCCAGGTATGGGGGGTGCTAGAGATCAAAGATAGAGCTATGAGGAACAGTGAGAAGGCCTTTTTGGCTGGATAACAGAATGTGAGTGGGAATATAAATTTAATCTGGGACCAGGTTGTGTAGGGCTTTAAAAGATAATCAGGGAAGCAACGAGGTGGCTCAGTAGACTGAGAACCAGGTCTGGAGACGGGAGGAGGTTCTGGGTTTAAATGTGGCCTCAGATATTTCCCAGCTAAGTGACCCTGGGCAAGTCACTTAACCCCCATTGCCTAGCCCTTTCTGGTCTTCTTTCATGGAACCAATACACAGAACTGATCCTAAGATTGAAGGTAAGGATTTAAAAATAATAATAATCAAAGCAGTTTATATTTTATTCCAGAGATAATTGGAAACCATTGGAGTAGACTGAAGAAGGAAGTCATGTGGTCAGATCTGCATTTTAAGGAATATTTACTTGGGCAGGAGTGTATAGTATGAATTGAAGTGGTAAGAGGTTTGGAAAAGGAAATAATTGGAAGGCTGTTGCAGTAATTAAGCAAGACGTGATGAAGTCTTGAATTAAAGTGGTAGCTGTGTTGGTAGAGATAAAGAGGCAAATGAAAGAGATAATGAGAAGGAAGAAACAAGTTTTGACAACTGGATAGGAAGGATGAGGGAGAATGAGAAGTTGAGGATTATGTCAAGATTATAGATCTAATACACTAGAAGGACAGTGGTGCCTTTGACAGGAAATAGGGAAGTTTGGAAGATGGAAAAGTTTAGGAGGAAAAAGCAAACTGCTGAAAAATATGGGAGATAATGAAAACAAGTACACATTTGAAGGACTTGGCCTCGGTAAAGGAAGGGGCATCCCTTTGTCAGGGATTGGAGAAAAGGAGAGAATGGGAGATGATACCAAACAGTGTTGAATAGAAGAAAACCAGAGAAGAGGGAGCTCACATCAAATGTTTTCAGTTTTTTCAGTTAAGAAGCAAGGATCCTCAGCTGAGTGGAAAGGGAAAGCAAAAGTTTGAAATAGCGTCTGTGAGGAGGTGAGGGAATCCATTAGAGAGGAATAAAAGGACTTCCTTGCTGCAGAGAGGGCTCCGTTGAAGTAGACTAACAGGAATTTGTAATTTACACAAGCATAGTTGGGGGACATCCTCCAGTTTTTTAAAAAAGAAATTGATCTCTTTTGCTTTTACATAACCTACATATGTCTTTCCTGTATCCTTCCCATATAACTTTCTTAATAATAAAGAAAAAATAAGTTCAGCAGAACTAACAAACATATTGAAAAATATGCCATTATATTCAGTATTTTGTACCCATAGTCTTTCATCTCTGCAAAGAAGAGGAAGATGCCTTCTTATATCTTTTCTTTGAGGCCAAGTTCAGGTATAATAATGCATTCCATTTTAATTGTTTTGCTGATGTTTACTGGGTTGTAGTCATGAATATTCTTTTCTTAGCTCAGCTTATTTCTCTTTGCATCAATTAATGTATTCTCATGATTTTAAAATTTATTATATTCATTATTTCTTACAGTTCAGTAATTTCAATCAATAAACATTTATTAAGTGCCTACAATGTGCCAGGACTGTGCTGAGTGCTAGATAATATTACTAGGATTAAGATTCTTTTCAAACTGCAAATTAATTATCATTACATATTAGATAGTGAAAGAAGGCTGGACAGAGTAAAGGCACATAGTCCTACCAGTCTAATTAACCCAGATTTGTTGCTCACCCTGTGTCTCTGCTAGCAAAGAAAGTTGCTGCTTTCTTGATCCCTAACTTAGACCCTCAGTGACATCATACTTTCTGGGTCCTCCTGGTTGGACAGACCTCAGATGGGATTGAAAGCCAGGAGTCATATGGGACAAGAGGCAAGTGTCTTCCTGCACCTAGATGCCTGGGAGCTAAATGGTCTCTGGTATCTTCTCATAGTACTCTTGAACCCAGTCAAAGGATGGAGCTAAAACTGAAATGGATTTTTGAAACTTTCCTTTTTTTAAAAAAAGAAGGGTACATATTTACATTAAATTCACATGTTATTCAATTTCATTCATGGACCATATTTATTTAGCTAGTCCCCAAGCGATGAACACCTATTTTGTTTGTAGTTCTTTGCTACCTTGAAAAAAATTGTGCTATAAATATTTTGGTTCATAAAAGGTCTTTAATTTTTCTAAACCCTTACCTTCCATTTTAGAATATGTCAGCTTGAAATCTGGAGACCCCAAGTTTGCCCGTATCCCTTGGAACTTACCTTAAGGGAAATCCCAAAGTGACTTTGTCTTGGATTGAATAAGGGATTTCCCAGCACCCATTAAGTGTCCTGAATAGGAGTAATAGAAATGCTCAAATGTTCAATCACCTTTTTAGTCTTAGAAGTTTCAATTTAAGACCAAGGAGGATATAGAAAACACTACAAAAAGTAAAATGAATAATTTTCATTATATTAAATTAAAAAGTTTCTGTACAAACAAAACCAATGCAGCCAAAATTAGAAGAGAAGCAACAAATTGGAGGAAAATTTTTTGTAACAAAAACCTCTGACAAAGGTCTCATTTCTCAAATTTATAAGGAGCTAAGTCAATTGTACAAAAAATCAAGCCATTCCCCAATTGACAAATGGTCAAGGGACATGAATAGGCAGTTTTCAGATAAAGAAATCAAAACTATCATTAAGCACTTAAGCACATGAGAAAGTGTTTAGAGAAATGCAAGTCAAAACAACTCTAAGGTACAACTTCACACCTAGCAGATTGACCAATATGACAGTAAAGGAAAATAATAAATGTTGGCAGGTTGTGGCAAAGTCGGGACACTAATGCGTTGCTGGTGGAGTTGTGAATTAATCCAGCCATTCTGGAAGGCAATTTGGAATTATACACAAAGGACTTTAAAAGAATAGATACCCTTTGATTCAGCAATACCACTGCTGGGTTTGTACCCCAAAGAGATAACAAGGAAAACACTTGTACAAAAAAATTTATAGCCACACTCTTTGTGGTGGCAAAAAAATTGGAAAATGAGGGGGTGTCCCTCAATTGGGGAATGGCTGAACAAATTGTGGTATATGATGGTGATGGAATACTATTGTACTGTAAGGATTGATGATCTGTAGACTTTATGAACTGGAAGAACCTCAATGAACTGATGCAGAGTGAAAAGAGCAGAACCAAAAAGAACATTGTACAAAGAAAGTAAAATATTTTGGAACAATCTAATGTAATGGACTTTACTACTAGTAGCAATGCAACAATCCAGGACACTCCTGAAGGACTTATGTAAAAGAATGCTATCCACATTGAGAGAAAGAACTATAGGAGTAGAAATGCAAAAGCAAAACATATGGCATCCCTTATTACATGTATATATGGGTGTATGATTTGGGGCTTAAGCTTTAAAAAATTGCTCTATCACAAAAATGAATAATATGGAAATAGGTATCAAGTGACAACATTTGTACAACCCAGTGGAATTGCTTGTCAGCTCTGGGAGTGGAGAGGGAAAGAAAATGAATCACGTAAACATGGAAAAATATTTAAAAACAAACAAACAAATAAATAAATAAGATGTTTCCCCCATTGTATCAGAGATCCATTCCCAAGAAGACCAATACCTGTGCATCCTTTTTATATCCATTGTAGTAGACCACTCCCTGATACCTAACCTCTGGCTATAGCCTCCTTTCCAAGCCTTCTTAAAAACATGTCAGTGTATGTTTGATGTCCCCAAAAGGTATATAAGTCCCCAAGTTCTATTGTTCTTTGGAGAATCATCTCACCTGGTGATTCCTCCAGAGATATTGTCCCCAGAGCCCCAGGGTTTCAACTCTGTGTAGTGGCTGATTATTATGGACCTATCTCTTTCCTGATTAAAGATTTGGTTTTGCTGACTACTTTGGTAATTCTGTGTTTTTTCCAGGTTGACAAATAAATACTGTATATGGGGTCCATGGCAGAAGAGTGGTAAGGATTACGCAATGTAGGTTAAGTGACTTGCCCAGAGTCACACAGATAGGAAGTGTCTGGGGCCAAATTTGAACACTAGAACTTCCAGTTCTAGGCCTGACTCTCAATCCCCTGAGCCACCTAGGTGTAGGGTCTTTAATTTTGCCATTGACTTCCTTGGGGTATGTGCCTAACAGTATTACCTTTGGGTCAAAGGGTACAGAAATTTTAGTTTCTTTCTCCATTTAATTCCAAATTGCTTTCCAGATTCATTGGACTAATTCATACATGCCTGGGGTCACCTAGTTACTGTTATGGGTTGAATCTGTTGATCCCAAGTCTAGTTTCATGTAATACTACTGCTATCCCATCACCATTTTGTATCTGGTTTACCAGGAAGAAGACAAAGTAACTAAGTTTATTATTTGTTTTTTGGGGGAGGGTGTGGGGCCAGGGTGCAAAAAGTTATGGTCAACTGGCTATTCTGACTAGCTCTCAAGGATCTCTATCCAAGTATGCTGGAGCCAGCTAAAATAGGCCCTGCAGCTAGGTAACTCAGTGGATAGAGAGCCAGGCCTAGAGACTGGGGGTCTGGGGTTCAAATGTGACCTCAGACACTTCTCAGCTGTGTGACCCTGGGCAAGTCACTTGACCCCCATTGCCTAGCCCATACCACTCTTCTGCCTTGGAACCAATGCTTAGTATTGATTCTAAGGGGGAAGGTAAGGGTTTAAAAACAAACAAAAACAAGGTTATTTTTCCTGACATAAAATGAACTGCCTTTGAGGGCGAGGAATTCATCACCAGTGGAGGTATTTAAGTGAAGGCAGGACAAACAGTTGTTGAAGGATGTTTAGAAGAGATGTGAGCTTGAGTAGGGACTGAACGACTTGCCTTCCAAGTTCTCTTGAAGTGCAGACATTCTGTGAGACTAAGGCAGAACTTCCTAACCCAAACCTGTGTGGCTCCCACGTTAAGAACCTCCATTCAAAGAATGTCATCAAGGCAATTAATTATGAGTCCAGGCTGGCAGACATGGCATAGCCACTGGGCCTCGGAGGTCCCTTCAATTCGATTGTATTCAGTAAACATTTATTAGCTGCCTCCTATGCACCTACCTACTATGTAGATGATCTTTCTAGGGATAAAAAGACAAAACGGAAGATGTTCTTCCTTCAAGGAGCTTACATTCTACTGCTAGGATGTAACATGAACACAATCAGTAAATATCAAGTTTATATGCATTTAAATTTTTTCTCAAAAATATATAAATTAATACAAAGCCTTTGAGAGAGAAAAGGAGGAAGAGAGGGACAGAGAAAAGGGGGAGAGACTGGGAGGAGTGAGCAAGGGAAGTGGGAGGGAGAGTGAAAGAGAGAAGGGAAAGGGAGAGATGGGAGGAGATGGGGAGGGAGGGAGAGAGGGAGAGGGAGAGGGAGAGGGAGAGGAGAGGGAGAGGGAGAGGGAGAAAAGGGAGCAAGAGAGAAAGTGAATGCTAATATCTAGAGAGGGATCCAGAAAAATCATTCATACGGGAGTTGGCATCTGAGCCACACTTTGAAGGAAGTTCAAGATTCTGCCTGTCACAGCTCTGCAGGGCTCTCATGCCCATCAGAAACCCCCCAAGCTATCACCTTGGTGAAGATTAGAAGGGAGGCAGAGGAAACTACCTAATCAGGAATGATTTACATCAACTGCTGCTCTGGCTGTAACGGAGAGGAAAGTGGCTCCTCCAGAAGATATCAGAAAGAACAAAAGAGCGGCTAGGAGTAATCAAAAGCAGCTGCAGGATAATGACAGCTCCCCACCCCCCTCCTCCTCTCACAACCCCCCCCCACCCCCCAGCTGGCCAGTGGCTTCTCGGGAAGGAGAAGAAGCACCTGACTGAGCATGTGCGGGGTGAAGGCCCCCTCCGTGGAGAGGGAACTGGAGCCTGCCAACAGGGATGCTGCTGGGGGAAGAGGGGCCCACCCTCAAATGACAGTAATCATTCTTCCCAACTGTGTCTGAGGGGGAACAAAGAAGGATTGCCATCTAATGCTCTGGGTAAAAGCCCAAGGTTTCCTCTTCATTACCAGACATAATCACACAAGCCCCAAGTAAAAGCTTCTCTTTGGTTTTCCTGGTCTGATCAATGCAGGGAAGGGCAGGAAAATTGTTTATTTCAGAGAAAATTACAGCGCTGTGGATAATGGGGAAGAAATTGGGGCTGAGGACTCAAATTGAACCTCCATTATGGCTATGATTACATATAATGTGAGTCAGTGAATTGCAGAGGGGGAGGTGTGCAGTGAAGATGAGGAGGGCACCTGCTCACAGACTCTGGGCTACTGGGGGGGAGGTTTTTCTGGATTGTAGATTAGCACAGAGAATGTCACCATGCCCCAAGTCCTGCAGGAGATACCTCTTTCCCTCGCAGTTTGGGCTGGGGCATCCTGGTCTGGGTCTCATCATTATTCTCCATTCAGCACCCTGGACTCCACAAGTCCACAAGGAAAAGGTTTGTTGCTAAATTGATAATTAGATGATCTTTAAGCTCTGAAATCCAAGTTCTATTTCACAGGTATATTAATACATTTTTAAAAATCAACTGAGAGGATAGAGAAGGAATTTACATTAGGCTCACATTTAGGGTTGTTTTGTGTGTTTGGTTTTTTTAACCCTTACCTTCCGCCTTAGAATCAACACTAAGTATAGTTCTGAGGTAGAAGAGAGGTCAGGACTAGGCAATGGGGGTTAAGTGACTTGTTCAGGATCACACAGCTAGGAAGAGTCTGAGGCTAGATTTAAACCAGGTCCTCCTGTCTCTAGGCCTAACTCTCAATCTACTGAGCCAGCTAGCTGCCTGCTGTGATATAGATTCTATATGTGCAATCACATAAAACATTTTTCCAAAATAAGCATTTTGTGGAAGAGATCTCAAACAAAAAAGAAAAAAGAAGATGAAAGAAAGTGAAATACGGTATGTTTTAGTCTTCATTCATACTCCATCAGTTCTTTTCTGATGGCATTTTTCATCATGAGTCTTGGATTGTCTTAGATCACCATATTGCTGAGCTAACTAAGTCATTCACAGTCTTTACATTAATAAGTATTGCTGTTAACAATGTTCTGGTTCTATTCACTTCACTTTGTATCAGTTCATGTAAGTCTTTCCATGTTTTTTTTCCAAAATCATCCCGCTTGTCATTTCTTATAACATAATAATATACCTTGACTTGTTTAGCCATTCCCCAAATGATAGACAACCTCTAAATTTAAAATTCTTTGCTACCACAAAAAGCTGCAATAAGTATAGGCCCTTTTCCCTTTAGAAAATCTTTTTGGGATACAGACCTAGTAGCAGTATTCAAAGGTTATGAACAGTTTTAGAGCCCTTTGAGAATAGGAATTCAAAAATTTTTTAAACTAATATTAAAATGTGCTTATGTAATTGGGAAATATTTAATGAAATCAATAAAAATATATTTTTAAAACAAGGAAAATAAGCTATTATTATCTGAACAAAGATTTCCTTTTAAAAATTTTAAGTATTAGTGGATAACAATGGAACAGCCGCCTATGAAGACTAGTCTTTTTTAAGGCAATAGGTTGAAAAAGAACATTTCCCTAATGATTCTGATGATACTTCTTTGATCTAGAATAGAGGGAAGAATAGGGAATCAGAGAATAGTGATACGCTTGGGATGACCAGGAGGGAGTTCCAAGACCACACAAGATTATTAGAGAGTCAGAACTCAATTGTGGTCTTTTTGTAATAGCAAAGAATTGGAAACAAAGTAGGTAACCATCAAAGAAAAAAGAATAAACAAAAAGTGGTATGTGAAAGTAATATAATATTACTACTCTATAAGAAAAAATGAATGTGAAGCATAGAGTACTTACATGAACTGATGCAGAGTGAAGTAAGTAAAATCAGGAAAATTATATATGATGACTATAACCATGTAAAAAGAAAAAATAACAAGAATCCAATGCTGAGCATCAAACTTGTTCTCAGAGAAAAGTTGAGGAAATATACTCCCACTCTTCTTTGTAGAGGTGAGGGACTATAGATGTGATATGCTGCATTTATTGTCAGGGCACAGTCAATTTGTGGGTTAGTTTGTCAAACTGGGAATTTGTTTTGCTCGTCTACAGATATTTGTTACAAAGATTTTTTTTCTTTTACATAGTGTGGGGAGAGAAAAAAATAAATGCTTTGTAACTGAAATATAAAATTTTAAAAAGTGATGATTTGTTGAGTAAAAGAATTGGGATAGTAATATTCAGAAATGGGGTGATATAAAAACAAAATATATCAATAAGTTAAAATTTAAAATTAAGTCAAGCATGATAGTAAAAACAACTCTAGATTTAGAGTCTGAAGTCCTTTGTTTGAAACAGCTCTGCTACTTCTTATCTGTGTGACCTTACAGAAGTCACTAAACTTCTCAGTCTTGGTTTTCTCATGACAAAAATGAGAGTGTTGAATACGCTAGGGAAGAGCACTAGACTGGGATTCAGGAGACATCAGTTTTAACTGAACACCACCAGAGTAACCTTGGATAAGTTACTTCATCTTGCTTGGCTTCTTCCTTCCTTCCTTCCTTCCTTCCTTCCTTCCTTCCTTCATTTCTTTCTTTCCTTCCTTCTAAACCTCTACCTTCTGTCTTAGAATGAGTTCTAAGACAGAAGAGTGGCAAGAGGTAGGCAATCAGGCTCAAGTGACTTGCCCAGGGTCACACAGCTGGGAAGTATCTGAGGTCAAATTTGAACCCAATACCTCCCATCTCCAAGCCTGGCATTCTATCCACTGTGCCACTTAAGCTCCCCTTTGGCCTCATTTTTCTTACTTCACAATAAGGATACTAGGTTGGATAATCCCTAGCTACCTTTACAGCATTAAACCTGTGATCTTTAAAAAGAGATTACTAAAAGCATAGTTCCCATCAATTTGAGCCATGAAAATAGTCAAAGGGAGCAAAGGAAATTTAGAACAAAGCAGAAGAGGTCAGAGGCCAAAAGAAGGCATGTGAAGTATCAGGAGGAGTGTTATACTATGTTGCTAGGGACCAGAGGAAAGGTCCATGAGACAAGAGCGTTGGCCCCTTGTTCTAATAGCACCATCCTTCACAGGACTGGATTTAACCAGGAAAGCCAGTACAACATGGTGGATAGTGGCATTGTATTTGGATTCAAAGGACCCCAGACTGAATTCAAGTTCTGCTACTTAGCCAACTGTGTGACAATGGGTGAATTGTGCCCCTTTCACTAGACCTAAACTGTAAAAAAAGCTGAATGGGACTAGATGATCTCAAAAAGTCCCTTCTGGCTGTCAGTTCTATGTTCCTACAAAGAAGTATGAAAAGACTTGCAAAGAGAAAAAAATAAAAATGCAACAATATAAACTATGCAAAAAATAAATGATAAATAGCAGTGATTTTTTTCTTTGCTCCTAGGGAGTGAGAAGAATTGGGCAAATGTCTCCAGCCTTTCTGCTCCTCTCCGCCTAGCCCATTCCCCATGATGTACTTGGAATAAGAGAGATATGATGGAAAGTTGAGAAGTCTCTTTACTTCAGCTTTCCCTAAATCCCTTTGTTGTTATTCAGTCATGTCCAACTCTCCATGATTCCATTTGAGGTTTTCTTGGCAGTAACACTGGAGTGGTTTGCTATTTCCTCCTCCAGGTAATTTTACAGATGAGGAAACTGAGGCAAATATGGTTAAGTGACTTGGCCAAGGTCACACAGCTAGCAAGTGTCTGAGGCCAGCTTTGAACTCAGGAAGATGAGTCTTTCTGATTCCAGTACCAGCATTTTATCCATTCACCACCTAGCTGCTTTTTGCATATTCACTAAGTAGAATCCCTAGGAATAAGTTGCTGGGATCAGAAATATAATAAGAATGAAAATAATTCCTCCAACCATTTCTAAGATGAGAGTTGGGCTAAGTGAATAGAAGACAAGTGTAACTTTAAAAGGAACTAAATGCCCAGGAGCTTTTCTAAGCTAAATGGTCTGATGTGGCTCTCTGGAATCTGTGTGTACTGCTACTTGTATCTCTTTGGTATTAATATAGCAGCCTTCAGGAGAATATAACCGTAAGTGAATGAAAGAATCTTTCTAGTTTTATTTTCTTTACTTCTTGATTAAATATTTTTTTGCTCTGAATTAATAAGTCCTCTAATTTGGCTAGTAAAGAGAACACACTGGTGGGGACTCATGAGCTATGATTCTGAGTGGATGATGAGGCACAAAGCATCTCAAACATGGAATGATCATATGAGCAGTGGTAAATATTTGAGTAGATTAGTAATCTCATTGGAGAGGGTATTCACCCTCTCCCCAGATTACGACCAAACCATATTTTCTTATATTTTCTCATACTTTTTCAGTTTGCCATAGATGATCCACCCAAAATACTGAGGACTGTCTCTCTAGGCCTCTTAACATTATGTGAGTGTGACATGTAGGTTGTCTATCCATTGCTCTTAATAATTATAACTAGCATTTGGGGCATTTATAACCTCACTGGGGCAATGAGGTGGCACAGTGGATAGAGCCCTGGACCTGAAGTCATGAAATCTTGGTTTCAAACCTGCCCTTAGACACTTCCTAGCATTGTGATCCTGGGAAAGTCACTTAACTCTGTAAAATGAGTTGGAGAAGGAAACATGGCAAACCACTTCGGTATCTTTGCCAAGAAAATGGCAAATGGGGTCAGGAAGAGTTGGACATGATTGGAAGATGACTAAACAAAAAAATTATACTCACTGCTCCAGGGACTGTGTTAAACACTTTATAATTATTATCTCATTTGATCTTCACAACAATCCTGGGAGGAAGGTGCTATTATTTCCACCATTTTATTGATAAGGAATTAAGGCAAACAGAGGTTTAGTGACTTGCCCAGAATCATACAGCTAGTAAGAATTTGAGGCTGGATTTGAATTTGGGTCTTCCTGTCTCAAGGCCTAATTTTCTCTCCACTGAGCAGTCTAGAGGTTCCACCTACATGACCAACCTACTTCCTTTCCTAGCATCTCTGCACTGCTCTTTAGATCCCTTGCAATTCTGATCCTTCGGAGAATGTGGTATTCAATGATTTGCTGCCATGATATCATTAGAAGAAGCAGCTTGGTGGCACAATGGATAGAGCATGAGGCCTAGAGTCAAGAAGACCTGAGTTCAAATTCAGTCTCAAACTCTTACTAGCAATATGATTCTGGGCAAGTCACTAAACAAACCTCTGCTTGCCTTAATCTGCTGGAGAAGGAAAAGACAAACCAATCCAGGGTCTTTGCCAAGAAAATCCCATGGACAATACTGTCATTCTGTGGTCTGAGAGGTCCCAAAGAATAGGACAAGACTGAAAAACTAAACAAATGACTACTGTGCCTTTCTGTCAGAGCAGCAGCTAAAACCTCCTTATATTTGTTATCTACCCTCAGAATAGGATCTCCATGAGAACAGATTGCCTTGTTTATATCTCCAGCACTTAGCATAGTGCTCTACACATAATAAGTACTTAATAAATGGTTTTTCATTCATTCATTATTAAACAGATTAAGTTTTTGTTTCAAGAAGGACCTTGGACTGTGCAATTTTCCAAATGCAATCCAGCCTACACTCATCTTACTCAATTCTAGACCCAATTGATTGTCTATATTCGGTGTCTGTCTAAGATATCTGCCCTGATAGAATAGCATTATGAGCTGTCTAGCCAGCTATTTATCATAGTCTGGATAATGGGCATTCTTCATCTTCTTGGGTGGATATTCTTTTGGATGGCTACAAATCTCACATAGGAGGTTCTACAATGTTTAAGGAGCTAAATGCAATCATTACAATGTGATCTACAACCAGAAGTATCTTAAGGACCATGCCATCTATAAGGATTTCCTCTTTGATCTCAATTCTGCCCTGGACTGCATGATGGTGGGAAACACCTTTGGGGATCTGGAGTCTCTCTATTTTATCCCTTATGGGGTAATCATTTTAGCATTCATGGAACAAAATAATCTATTATTAGGCCTATCGAAGGATCTTTTATGATATTTTTAACATATGCATGAAAGATGCCTAACTAGAGAAGATCTGTTAGGTATAGTATTGAGCTCTGTAAAGCACATTTTTTTTTTTGCAACAACAAAAAGTACATCAGGACCTTATAATCCCCACATCTTTTAATCAACTGTGTGATCTCTTGTTACCTGCCCATCCCCTCCCTATATTTCAGTCAAGGATCCTCTCAATAGATGTGTAAATTATTCTTATAAAAATCTTGTAGAAATGTGAAAGTAGGCAAATGTGTCAATGGTAAAGTCTGGAGAGATACACACATATAAGGGAAAGAGATAGGAAAGCAAACAAATAATTTTCTGATTACTTTGTTCATGTTTGCTTCCTCTTAAAAAACATACTTTACAAAGTTTTAAATAATTTATGGTGTGTAGTTTTATGTTTGTGCTCATTAACATTTTTGTTCATTTGAAGGATTTTGTTATTGTTGATGGTTATCAAGTAAGGAGCTAAAAAAACTGACTATACCAACTCACAAACACTAAATAAATGCATTCTATGACTACACGTGGAGGTGGCCTGGCTTTGGTGTCAAATACTATCCTAATTTCAGGGAAAAAATGGTTCCTGCTGCAAGACAATGACATTATCCATCTCACCTTAGGTTTTCTCTGCATTAGAAAGGGGCATCCCTGACTGGGCAGGCATGATCTTAACAAAGAAAATTCTATTCTGGGATGAACACTGAGTTTCCTCTCTCCTCTCCCTACCTTCCCCTCCCTTTTCCCTACTCAGAGGCAGTGGGAATCTCCTGCTATGGGATTTAAGATTATCAGCTGCCTACAGACTGTGTTTTTAAGCTTATCTTCCCAGTACAGAGTGAGGTTTGTGTCAGTTCCCTGGTTCTGATGATGCCACAGTCTCCCTCATCCATCCCTAAAGGTTCCATAGCTCCCCCTCCGCACTTCTGAGAGTACCACAATCTTCTGCCTACCAGTTCTGAGAATCCCACAGGCTTTTCTCAAACATGATTTCTTTTTTTTCTTTGTTAATCTTTGTATTCTTGGCACTTGGCATTTTGTTTTTCTTCACTTGTTTCAGTATCTTCCATCTCTTTGTGATTCTGTTTGGGGTTTTCTTGTCAAGGATATTAGAGTGATTTGCTCTTTCCTTCTCCAGTTTATTTGACAGATGAGGAAACTGAGGCAATCAGGGTTAAGTGACTTGCCTGAGGTCACACTGATAATGTGTTTGAAGCTGGGTTTGAACTCAGGAAGATTTATCCCCCTGACTTCAGGCCCAGGGGTCTGTGTGACCTAACTGCCCATAGGGGCCTCAATATGTAGTTGCTGAATTGAATTGAGTATCCTTGCCTATCCATATCCCTTTGAGGATCCCCCAGCAACCTATCTCTTAGGGTTTCACAGTAACCCTCTCAAAGGTCCCTTACACTCCCCTCATCTCTTAAGCTCCAAGGATCCTATATCTCTTTCCCAATACAGACAACACTTCATTTTCTCCCTTCTTGAGTTCTTTAAGGGTCTCCCTTTCCTAGCTCTGAGAGTCTCTTAGTCCCATTCTCCCAATTCCAAGGATCTTATATCTTCTGCCAAGCTCTGAGGGTGATGTAACTTCTTCCAACTTCTTTCCTGTTTATTTCTTAATTTTCTTGAGATCTCATCGCTTATCCTTAGGCCAGAACTGATTCTGGTAGATTTTTTTAACCCTTCCCTTCTGTCTCAAAATTAATACTAAGTATCAGTTCTAAGGCATAAGAGTAGTAAGGGCTAGGCAATTGGGGTTAAGTGACTTGCCTGGGGTTACACAGCTAGGAAATGTCTGAAGCCAGATATGAACCCAGAACCTCCTGTTTCTAGGCTTGGAACTCTATCTACTGTATGCTACTTAGCTGCCCCATTCTGATAGATCTTGCCTGCAAATCCTCAGCATTCCTTCATCCTCTAACCTCGGCATCCTCAAGACTCCCATGTTTCCATCACATTTTCACATAGGCCATGTGGACCAAAGAAACTAACGATGTACTTATAAACAGGTAGAACAGGAATGAGTCCTTGACCTGGAGTCAGGAAATCTAGATTCTATTCTTGACTCTGTCTCTATGTTGGTTAATCATACCAAGTCTCTTAACTTTTCTAGATCCATTTCTTTCATCTATAAAATGAAGATAAACATACTTTGTGGTGATGCCACCACTGAAAAGCCCAAGACTAAAAAGTTTTGATTGTTCTCTTCAAGGGTGAAATAGTATGTGACCTTGGGAAAATCACTTAACCTTCCTGGGGTTCACTTCTCTCATCTGTGATTAATAGTTCCTCTAACAAGAGGAAGAATATCTCAGACCCACATAGACTTAAGGATTTGAAGGGTTTTTGTTCATCCCTCATGGCAAAAAATCATCTCATAGTTTGGGAATTATCTCATAGTTTTCTCTTCACTTTGCATCAACTTCTCTGACTGGTTTCACCTTCACAGAAAGAAATGCCCCCACCAGATAGTAACTCAAACCTTGATTGACATCACCTCTCTTAGCTTCCTCTCTCTTTAGAATGGAGGTTGGAAGGTGGAGTACTAAACTCCTCCCAACGCCTTTCCTTACAATGAAACAAGATGCTCACTCCTTGTCACTTATCCCTTGGTGTCTCCCCACATTTCCTGCCTCCTTTTGTGTGTTTTTTCTCTCTTTAGATTGTAGGCTTCTTGAGGGCTGGGACTGTATTTCTTTTTATTATTTGTATCCTCAGCACTTAGTATAGTGCTTAGTACAGATGTGTAATAAATGTTTATTAGATTGGGACTGGAGAGGGACTAAAAGGAGAACCCACTAAAGAGAAAGAGAAAACAGAGAGAAGGAAGGTACTAGGACTTCTTTTGAATCATAAAGCAATAACTGGACTATGAGAAGCAAGGATAGTAGCAACACTAGTAGTTTCCCTCTTCAAATCCAGGTAATCTAGAGAGATGAAAGCTAAAGGAGCAAACAACTTCTATGGAAAAAAAAGCCATACAGTTTTATACTTTGCCACTTGCCTGCTGCATGTGTTGGGGAAGTCCCACTTCTCTCTATTGTTGAATGAAAAATCTATTTAGCTCTAGATCTATGAGTTATTGTGACCCTGCTAAAGAGATTTTTTTGGTAGATTAAAACCCTCAAGTAAAAAATACAGAACAATTTGAAGTCTGGTCTGGTAAATAGAAATATGACAAAAGAAGAACATAGTAACCACCTTCTAGGTGTTTTTAATTTAAGGTTAAAGAAGAGTAATAATTTAGTATGGAAGAAGATAAACTATCTGGGTATTCCAGGGTAGTCAAGAACTGGGGCCAAAGATAGAGAGCTATAGATATTCTTGGTAATCTAGTAAGGACTATGAATCTCATCTGAGTCATATTTTTAGATGCACAAAATAATATAGAGAATTTAAAAGGAAACCAATTGTATTTTCATACATTTATCATAATGTAAAATTAAAATAAAGCAAGTTCAGAGACCTCAAGCTAAGAAATCCTGGAGATCACTAAAGTCCCTTTCAGCTCTAAATCCTATGATCTCACAAGTAGAATCTTAAGAAAAGAAAAATATACAGAACCTGAGATGAGCAAAAAGACAGAAAGTGTCAGAGAAGTTGGAAGAAACCACTGCTTCAAAATTTTATCTTTTTTTAAATTGGTTTGTTATTGTTGTTCAATCATTTCAGTTGTATCCCAGTCTTTGTGACCCTATTTGAGGCTTTCTTGGCAGAGATATTAGAATGGTTTGCCATTTCCTTCTCCAGCTCATTTTATAGATAAGGAAACTGAGGCTAACAGGGTTAAGTGACTTGCCCAGAATCACACAGCTGGTAAGTGTCTGAGGCCAAATTTGAACTTGGGAAGACTCATCTTCCTGACTCCAGGCCTGGCATTCTATCTACTACCCACCTAGCTGTCCATTTTTATTAATACCTTTTGGTTATTACATCATCATTTCTTAGTATGTCCCTAATTCCCTACTTAGCGAGTCATCTTATATAACAAAGATTTAAAAAGAAAGAGGGGAAAAAACATTTTAATGAAACTAACCAACCAATCATCTGTGTCTGTCAGTATATAATACTACTGCACACCCATCACCTCCCACCAATGCACTGATGGGAAGCAGATACATTTCCTCAACTCCTTGCCAGAGCCAACCTTGTCAACTCTTATTATACAGTACTCAATTTGAACTTTTTGTTCTTTCCATCTGCATTGCTGTAGTCATGGTATATATAGTTTTTCTGACTTTGTTTATTTCACTTGGCATCAGTTCTTATAATTCTGTTCATACTTATCTGAATCTTTTATATTCTTCCTTTCTTATTATGCAATAATGCTCCACTACATTCAGGTACCACAGTTTGTTTAACCATAGCTAGGCACCAAATTTGTTTCTAGTTCTTTGCTATAACAAAAAGTGAACATTTTGATATGCACGTGACTTTTCTTTCTGCCTTGATTTCATTGGAATTCATACTTAGCAGTGGGATGAAGAAGGCACTTTTAAATATGGAGAAAAAATGGAAATATGAAAGTATGGAAAAATGTGTCTTGAAGTAGGAAAATGTCATGATACACACAGTTTCTCTCTGAGAGAAGACTAGGAAAAAAAGAAGAAAAAGGGATCATGTTTTGAGTTTGTTGGGAGTTTGGAAAATGTTCAAGTGCTTTGGGGGATTATTTCTGGTTTGTTTGGTGACAGGTTAGGGAAGAGTTATAAAGAACCTTCATTTCAATTCCTTTTTGTAATTGAAATCAGAAGCCTGGGTAGAGCAAGCAAAATAATAAAAAAGAAAGCACTTTACACAACTTCAGGTAGCAGAGATATCAGACTGTTCCTTCTGCCACTGAGACCCATTTGATAGATAGTCTATGAAACCCAGGGATTAATTACATCTAAATAATCTCACTCCCTAACAGAGGACAAAGCACACTGTACTCTCATCATTTTTCTGAAAGAGACGAATTGGAAAATATTCCCAAAGACTATTGACCTCTTTATTTTGCTCTCTCCAAGGCTTAATGAAGCATTTTTGAGCAAGAAAAAAAATGAATTTCTCATGTCCTCCCACCACGCCCAACCCAAAGTCTACTATTTCCTTTTTCCTTGGGATTTGGACAAAATGAAGTCATAGATATATTTAGAGTGAGACAAATAGAATGGGTAGAAGACGTGGAAAAGTCTTTGCTTAGTTTGGCATATATTGGATTTTGAGATTCTTGTTAATAAAAAGATTCTTTAATTCTTCATTCCTGGTCATGGAATACTCTCCCCAATCTAGAAAAGATTCATCACCTTTATTGGGATGTATTCAGGGCATTTCACAATAACAGAAAGTTGACTTTTTTCCTAGAGGTCTCTAAAGTTGTCACTTGTAAACCCTACTTTGGCATTTTGGGTTTCACCAAATCTCAGAAGTTGGAAGGGACATTGGATATCACCTACTCAACTTGTACCTATCTCAGAGTCGACCTTTCCTTAAAGCCCTTCTGTAAGGGAGAAGCTAATACCTCACAAGGCAGTCTTTTCCACTTTGGCCAGCTTTTTCCTTGAGTCAAACCTAAACCCACTCCTGCTACTTCTACCTGCTGTTTCTGATTCTGCCCTCTAAGACAAAGCAGAGGAATTTTACCCCTCTTACTCAAGATAGTCCTTTAAGTTCTCAGGCAATAATCATATCTGCACCTCTCCATGCCAACATTCCCCACACACATTTTCTCTTCTCCTTGATCAGTGAACCTATGGCATGGGTGCCAAGGATGGCATACAGGGCACTCTTTGTGGACACATGGCCACCCTCCCTCCCCGCCCCCCCCCACCATTCGTTACTAGAAAGGCAGAGGGACTCAGGAAGAGCTGCTCCTTCTCCCCCTCCACCATGCCTGATGATGTTTTTTTCATATCACCCACCCCTCTGCCCAGCAGCCCAATGGGAGGGTTTTCTTCCTACCCTGTGTGGGGTAAGGTGGGGGCAGAGTGCTCCCAGCACTTGGTGGTGGGGAGGGGCATGCACGCCATCTCTATAAATGTTCACCATCACTGCCCCAGATGAACACCCCATTCTCTTCAAACAGTTCTCACATGGCTTTATCATTAGTCCTTTTCTTATTGTGATTGCCCTCTTCTAGATATATTCTAGACATAGATAGGTAGATATATGTTTAAAGAAATCTTTGTTTGAGTCTCTCCCTGGTCAATTAAGACAAACTTAGAAAATGAGACAAAAGAAGTTTATTAACACACAAAGGCATCAACCACATGCCATTAATGCACATAGGACTACCCTCTTCTGCAAGCTGACTGCCCATGTATCCAAAGGCCAAGCAAGGTTAAAACATGAAGTCACTCAGACTGATTCTACACAAGTGGTTGACTTTGCACACTGGCTTATCAATGTTCTTCCAAAAATTCACCTAGAACTAAACTTAGTACACCAGATGGGGCCTGTCCAGAGCAGGGTCCAGTAGGACTAACATTTCCCTTTTTTGAGATGCCATAACACTCTTCATGAAGCCTGAAATTGCATTAGCCTTTTTGACTGCCTTGGCGCTGTTGACTCTCATTGAATTTGTAGTTTGCTAAAGTCTCCAGGGCTTTTTTAGACGCATTGCTATCTAAATATGCTTCCCCCATAGTTTACTACCAAGGCAAAGAGGAGAAAGAGGGTGTATTTTCTCAACTCTTCTCCATGACCAGCCTTGGTCATTATAATTATACAACATTCTGTTTCACTTTTCTCTTCCTTCTGTTTATATTGTTATAGACATAGGCTATATATTGTTTTCCTGGTTCTACTTACTTCTGTTTCCTTTCAGTAAAGTATTTTAGAATTTTCCTAGAAATCAAAATCTAGCTCATTAGTTTATAGATTAGAGAAGCTTTCATTCTTCTCTTTTTGAGAATAACAATAATAGTCATCCTACTCCAGTCCTGTGATAAATCTTCCCTTCACCATGATCTCACTAAATTCATTGACAATTTTTCAGCAAGCACATCTTCCAATGATTTCATATGCTTGTCTCAGAACTAGTCCTATTTCCCCCTTAGTTTATTTTCCCCCATTCTTTTCCCAAAGAAATAGATAGGAAAGAAATACTCAGTATTTTGCATTTTTGGCACAAATCTGTCAAAGAAAAATTTATTAATTACATCAGGATTCTAGGTATCTCTGCTTAATGAGAAAGAAATCCAAAGAAACAGATGCATCCTGTCTTTGACAATTTCTCTAACATAACCCAAATTCCATAACCCAGTATAAACAGGAGGAAAAATTTTCATTTATGAAACAGGTTGTAACTTAACTTTTAGCACACCTGGATAATCATTTCTCTAAAATCATTCAATCTCTGTATGGATTTTCCTTTCAACCTGCTCAAAGAGGAACTTAATATTTAAGGTAAACAGGGTTAAATGACTTGCACAGAGTCACACAATTAATTAACTTTTAATATTTAATAATTCTATTAATTGAATTTGAGGATGTTCTTTGTCTTAGTCTGATCATTACATGGAGGAATCCTCTCTAGGCTGATCAAGCTTCTCCCTTTAGAAACTGGTTAAACCTAATAAGAAAAGGGAAAAAAAGACTTTGGACCAAGACATCATGTCTTCAGGCAATTGTGTCTTCTAACCTGATTAGACACTTAATTTATATACCAAAGATTTTAAATGAAGACATTGATTTCTTATTAAAACTATTATTTCTTAATATTTTGATTTTTTAAAAGGGGAGCAAAGACACCTTATTGGATTTCTACTTTAGAGAGAGGGGCTAAAGTACATTGGAATGAAATAAGAAGACTACATTTTCCATGAGACTGTGGTCCAAAGCACAGAACTGATTGGAAGTGAGTAAGGACTCATTTTCCCAGAATGCATTACAATCCAGAGACTGATGCTGGTAGTAGAAAGAAGCCACCTGCTGGGAAGGTGAAAGCCAACTTGGTGGGTGGGGTGATGTGGGAATAATAGAAATGTCCTTAAACTAGGGAGTAGAGGCATGGATTTTGACTAATGTTTGATGGACTGAACTGAGGAGACATTCTAACTACTGTAGAGTTGCAGGGACTAGTTAGAGATCTAAATAGAGATGGTGGCATTGGCTTTCACTATAGCTCCAAACACACTAGAGATATATTTGGCTAAATCCTCCCTATTCTCTAAATATTCCCTATGGTAAGCATAAACCTTTGGAAAGAATTGAAACTAAAACTACTCTGGGGAGAAAGAAAACAAGACTGTATTTCTGGGATTGTAGGAGTCAATTATTTTCCATTGCTTTATTCACTTTAATTGATCATCGTTGATACCTAAAACTGAGAAGGACCAAAGAGAGAAAACAAACACCAGCAAGCCATTTTATTTTATTGCTTTAATTTAATTTAATTTTAAAATCCATATTGTTCATTTTTGTGAGTAATTTTCTAAAACAAAACCCCAAAACAGAAACCCAAATAAACAATTGAAAACTAGTATGCTTTCATTTGCATTCTGACTCCAACAATTCTTTCTCTGGAGGTGGAGAGCATTCCTTGTCATAAGTCCTTCAGAATTGTCCTGAATAATTGTTTTTTTTTTTTTAATTTTAAACCCTTAACTTCTGTGTATTGACTTATAGGTGGAAGAGTGGCAATGGGGGTCAAGTGACTTGCCCAGGGTCACACAGCTGGGAAATGTCTGAGGCCGGATTTGAAACTAGGACCTCCCATCTCTAGACCTGGCTCTCAATCCACTGAGCTACCTAGCTGCCCAGTGGTAAAGGTGGGCAATGGAGGTCAAGTGACTAGCCCAGGGTCACACAGCTGGGAAGTGTCTGAGGCCGGATTTGAACCTAGGACCTCCCATCTCTAGGCCTGACTCAATCCACTGAGCTACCCAGCTGCCCCCCCGAATCTTTGTTTTGCTGAAAGTAGCAAAGTCTATCATAGTCAATTATTTCACAATATTGCTGTTACTGTGTACAATGTTTTCCTGGTTCCAGTAGGCTGTTTTCTAAGAGGCGGGGCAAAAGAGAAATGGAAAAAATATCTCTCCCATTCCAGTTGAGTCTGTGGCTCCCACTTCGCAGGTGAATTATGATCTTCCTCCTCAGGAAGTAGCAGGAAAGAGAACAAGTATCTCAGTCTGGCCAAATTTAAAGATGAAGCCTGCTCTGGTTATATAGCCAAGGAAAGGAAGTTTGTTGTTATTTGGTTGTTTCAGTCACATTTGACTCTTCATGACCCCATTTGTGGTTTTCTTGGCAAAGATACTTAAGTGATTTGCCAATTTCTTCTCCAGCTCACTTGATAGATGAGGAAATTGAGGCAAACAGGGTTAAATGACTTTTCCAGGATCACCCAACTAATAAGTGTTTGAGGCCAGATTTCCTTCTTTCTTTCTTTCTCTTTCCTTCCTTCCTTCCTTCCTTCCTTCCTTCCTTCCTTCCTTCCTTCCTTCCTTCCTTCCTTCCCCTTCTGTCTTAGAATTAATATTGTGTATTAGTTCCAAGGCTGAAGAGTGGTAAGGGCTAGGCAATGGAGATTAGGTGACTTGCTCTGGGTCATACCACTAGGCAGTTTCTGAGGTCAGATTTGAACACTGGACCTCTTATCTCTGGCTTTCAATCCACTGAACCACCTAGCTGCACCCCCTCCCAACATTCTTTCTAATATTATATCTGGGTCTATTCTTACTAGTAACCATGAGGCCTTGGTCCTACTTTCACTTATAGCCATGAAACTTCAATGGTTGCTAAAATTATCCCTGTAGCCTCCAATGTAAGAAGAAGTTAGAAAGCTTCCTTTTGTGTGAGGGCTGGCCACTGAGGTCTCATCCAAATCTCAAATCTTCTGATTCTGAGTAAGACTTGGATTCATATTTCTTCTCAGTATGACATTAGGCAAATCCCTTCATCTCTCAGTTTCTGTAAAATGAGAATAATGTCTGTCATTTCCACTTCACAGAACTGCTTTGAAGATCATTAAAAGCATCAAAGAAATAACTCACATTTTATTATTACTACTCATATTATATATTGGCATGGGATTTAGAACTGGAAAAGACTTTAGAGATTATATAGTCCATAACCTTTTCATTTTACAAAGGGGAAAACCAGAGGACAGCTGGGTGGCTCAGTGGATTGAGAGTCAGGCCCAGAGACAGGAGGTCCTGGGTTCAAATTTGGCCTCAGACACTTCCCAGCTGTGTGACCCTGGGCAACTCACTTGACCCCCATTGTCTAGCCCTTACTACTCTTCTGCCCTGGAGCCAATACACAATGTTGATTCTAAGACAGAAGGTAAGGGTTTAACATAAAAATAAAAAAATTAAATCAAATCAAATCAAATTAAAATTAAATAAATAATAAAAATTTTCATTTAAATAAATAAAAATAAAATAAATAAAAAAACAAATGGGAAAACCAAGTCAGTCCTGAGAAGTTAAAGGTTACACACATAAGAAGTAGCAGGGATTTGAACCCAAATCCTCTGACTCGTACAACCATCTTTTTTATTCCTAAATCCTGGTACCTACTCCTCACCTCCATTAGACCTCCCACTCAATTGCTATTTCTGATCTTAGAGAAGCCTTCGTTTTTTCCAGCCCATTTGTGGTACAGAGATGACTGACAGCCTTGAGTTCAGTAAGCAAGTTCAAGTTACAAAGCTCCCCCCCAAACCCCCCAAGCTCTCAGTGAGGGCTCCCTCCAGTTTCCTGTTGAGGGAGAATCATCAGCGCTGCACCCTCTCCCAATCCTATCATTGCACTTTTATGACGTCAAATTAACCGAGACTAGCTCATTCCCATTACCAGACCCTAAGAGGCGAGTGCTTCTCTCCCCTCGGAGAACCCTGGTTTGAGAAAGAGGGAGGAACAGTGTGTGGCTCCCTTCCCACAAGGCCCAGGTCTGAGAAGCTTCTTTTCACAAGAAAGGACCGAGGTGTGTGGACGCGAGGTTTGGCTCCTGTTTCCAACCCCTGTTGACACCTGGGGGAGGTGTTTCTGCACAGAATATAAACAAACAGCTGATTCCGTGACCTCCCAGCCTGGGCTCACCATCAGGCAATGATTGTTTCTATGCTCACTCAGTCAGGTGTGAAATTGGACAAAGGGCTGGAGCCTGAGGCTGGAAGAAGCTGAGCTGTGAGTCTGTTGATTGAAGCCTGAGATTCCCACTGTAAAAGGCTGAAGCCCCCAGCTCCTGGCCCTTGGTCCACCCTTAGCTCAGATCGATTCAAATCAATTCAGCAAAGATTTATTAACGGCCTCTTTCTGTTCAACGTCCGGAATTTAGTGCTAGAGATGCAAAGACAGAGGAGACACAGGCCCCGCGCTCAAGGAGGGTCCCATCTAATGTGAGATTGGGTAGGACAAATATACAAATACCAGTGGAATGAGGGAGAATGAGGCGTGGGCAAAGAAGAGCTTCCAGCAAGTGCTCTTTGAGAAATTTGAGGAAAAGGGCAACGGATATATTTATGGGGAAGGGTTGATTAGGGAAGGCTGAGGGGATATTTATGTTGGACCTTGAAGGAAAAAAGGGATTTCAGTAGATGGAAGGGAGGGAGGAGAAGAGTCCATTATAGATATGGAGAGTGATTATGAGTAGCACGAATACAAGACAAGAGTTAACAGAATGGATATGGGGATTGGAGAGTAATTCTAGTTTGGCCGAAGCATAGAATACGTAAAGGGAAATTTTTGTTGTTGTTGAGTTGTTTTCAGTCATTTCCAACTCTTCAAGACCTCATTTGGGTTTTCTTGGCAAATATGCAAGAGTTTGTTGCCATTTCCTTCTCCAGCTCACTTTACAGATGAGGAGACTGAGGCAAGCAGGGTTAAGTGTCTTGCCCAGGATCACACAGCTCGTCAGTGTCTGAGGCCAGATTTGAATTCAGAAAGATAAGTCTTCCTGACTCCAGGCTCAGCACTCTATACACTGCACCACCCAGCTGCTGTAGGGGAATAGTGTGGAGTAAAACTGGATATGTAGTTTGGAAATGAGTTGTAGAAAACCTTGAATGACAGAGAAAGTTATATATATACTTAATTCAAAAGATGAGAAACACACTGGGTTTTATTGTTGTTTTTAAACCCTTACCTTTCCTTTTAGAATCAATACTGTGTACTGGTTCTAAGGTGGAAGAGCAGTAAGGGCTAGGGAATGAGGGTTAAGTGACTTGCCCAGGGTCACACAGCTAGGAAGTGTCTAAGGCCAGGCTCTCCCATCTCCCGGCCAGGCTCTCTATCCACTGAGACATCTAGCTGTCCCTGTTTTCATTTTTTTGTTTTGTTTTGTTTTTAATTAAGAAAGACCAGATTATACTGGTGTGTTGGGGGTCTAAGCAACCAGAGCTATAACTAGGATTGGCACCAAAGAAACCCAAATTTAGATGGTACAAATAATATTTGTGCTCCTTTGGCAGATGGATATAGCTGACAGTTAAGGTGGATAGCTAATATTCACTGGGCAAACTCCTCCCTTTCCATGTGGTCCCTTACCAGGCTGTACCCTGGTTCCTATGTTTACATCTTGATCACTTTCCCTCACCAGGCCCAGGCTTCCACAGCCTACTGTTGAAATGTTCTCATTTCCTAGGGTCTAAAGAAAACTTTTATGGAAAATGTCACGTTCCAATGAAAACAAGCCCATGACTTCTGCTGTTGCCCCAGAAGCACTACCATCATTGCCTTTTCTCATGAGGTAAAGGGGGCATTCAGAGGTCAGCACCAGTGACCTCCACTGAGTCACACTTTGAGGGCCAGGCCACACTACTCTTCCTTGGGCAAAACTGCTGATTGTTACTCTATTGATCCATCTTGATACTCAGATAAAGGAGACTAATACATATCTGAAGCAATGGCTCTCACCAGATAGCATTCTTGATGGAATTAAGATTAAGGGTTAGGAGCCAGCTGAGATAGAATTCATTCATTGAATTAATTCAATAAACATTTATTAAGTGCCTACTATGTGCCAGGTATTGTGCTGAGAACTGAGGATATAGAAAGAGGCAAAAGAAAGCCCCTACCCTCAAGGAACATACAATCTAATATGGATCCTGTTCCCTCCCTGATGGCAATGTCTCTGGGAGCAGTATCCCAGACTCTCTATGGTGTTTCTTAAGTAAATGCATCTTTATTTTTTCTAATGGTACAATGAAAGGATTCTTGGATTTGGAATCAGAGGACCTGGGGTCAAATCCCAGCTTTGCTGCTTACTGCTTTACAACTTTGCTACTCTGGGATTCATTCTCCTCTATAAAATGAAAAGACTGGCTACTTGACCTGTAAGATCATTTCCAGCTCTAAATCTTATCCCTTAGGACCATGGTGATGAACCTATGGCACATGTTCCAGAGAGGGCACACAGAGCCCTCTCTGTGGGATCCATGCGCCATTACCCACCAGAGTTCATTACTAGAAAACCAGAGGAACTCAAGCAAGGCTACTCCCTTTCCCCTCTCCAGGAGCACACCTGAGGACATTTCTCACATGACCTGCCCCTCTACTCAGCAGCCCAATGGGGGAACTTCCTCCCTCTCCTGTTTGGGGTAAAGGGAGGCAGGGCATGGTGAGGTACTCAGTCTCTAAAAGGTTCACCATCATTGACTTAGTAACTCCAAGTTTTGTTCATTGACTATCTCCAGCTCTGTGATGTGTGCCTTCCATTTGATGCTAAGACCTGCTCAAGTATTACTTCTTGGTACAGTAGCCACAAAGGAGAAGGTCTATTTCCCAAGGACTCTGAGCATGTGAAATGACTTGCACGTTGTAGTTGCATAATAAATGTTCCTACTGAAGACTGAATTGAAGCCTGTTTAGCTCTGGCACTAACTGGTGTAATGTCCTTTCATACCCTCAATAGTAACCCCTTGCTTGGGAAAGCAAACAAGGCTCAATTGTAGGCACATTGAATTTGGCCCCAGAGAACTTGAATTCTGATCTATACTCTGTTACTTATGAGCCATATGACCCTGGAAAAGTCATTTCCCTTCTTTGAGCATCAATTTCATAAGATAATAAATTTAGAGCTGAAAATTTAGATATCACCTAGCTTACAAACTGTACCTCATTTTATAGATTAGAAAACCAAGACCCAGAAAAGCTTAAGATTTAGAAAACAAAAAAAGACTTCAGAGATCATCTAGTTCAATCACCCATTTTACAACTGAGAAAACTGAGGGGCAAAGATCAGACCGGAAAATGAGTTCAAATCAGACCTCAGATATTTACTGCTTGTGTGATTCTGGGCAAGTCACTTAACCTCTGTTTGCCTTAATGTACTGGAGAAAGAAAGGCAAACCACTATGGTATTTTTGCCAGGAAAACTACATGGGCAGTATTTGTGTGCTGTGGGCCATGGGATCATGAAGAGTCAGATAAGATTGAATGACTAAACAAAATAAATATCAATTGATTTATTGGTGGTCCTTCTCTCCTTTAAGTCACAGATGTACCTGCTAGAAGAAGCCACTAAGATCACTAAGCTCTATTCTTCCCTCCTCTGTTTTGGGACTAAAAAGAAAGAGAAGTCTGGGGAAAAAATAGTAAAGCATCATTTGGGTATCCTGGACTAGCTACCCCAGAGGATAAGGGGAGGCAGAAAGGCAAATTGAAAAGATGCAAGAGAACCTTTAAAAGCCCCTGAAAGATTTGGTGGGAGATGCCACTGGAGAAAGAGGTACAAATGGGTGGTGATGGGAAAGTGGCAAGGTTAACAGGATGGTCCTACAAGAAACTGATCCAGAGCAAAAGAGAGGCTCATTTGGAGCAATCCAAGAAAGTGTGGTTCCCACATCTGCCTAAGGAGACACTCTGTATGACAAATGGGACTGTGGAACCTGGACATAAAATATCAGAAGTTCTAGATTGCCTGGTATTATGCCCCTGGACATGAAAAAATTGTAGTTGCATAATAAATGTTCCTACAGAAGACTGAATTGAAGCCTGTTTAGCTCTGGCACTATGTAATTCTTTCATGATTCAGCTGTTCAAAAAGGAGCACCACCTTTCAGAAAGAAGCAAAGTAATTGGGAGTAGGAGCAGAAGGAAGTGGGACAACTCTTGCCCAGGGACGGACTGACTTGCTGTATTACTTTAGTCGGGAACCCTAGCAAGGGGAAAAGACCCTAATTCTAAAGGTTGCTTCTCCCCCAAGGAGCTCTGTGCCTCACTGTTTTTCCTTCCTTCTTTCCTTCCTTCTTTCCTTCCTTCCTTCCTTCTTTTCTTCTTTCCTTCCTTCCTTCCTTCCTTCCTTCCTTTTTTCCTTCTCTCTCCCTCTCCCCACCTTCTCCTCCCCCTCCCCATCCTTCTCTCTCTCTCTCCTTCCAAAAGTGGTCTCTGTATAGGCAGAAAGAAGAGGGAAGTCCTGTTGCTGCTGGCAACGAAAGCAATAGTGTAGGAAGAAGGACCCTATGACACTTCAGGATCGCTCTCTCCATCTTACAAACCTTTCCTTCACCCCTCAAAAAAGCCCATCTTAAGAACTTTCTGCTCCTCCTCTCCTCCCCAAAGCCTCCCAAAGTGGCACAGTCCCCAGAGGAGATTAGTGAGTGAAATGGAGCAGTTAATGTATTTGTCCTTCCAGAAGTGTTTGCATTTTAGTAGTTGGCCCAGCTGAGACCATGCCTTGCCCTAGAGCAATAACTGTAAGCTTTCCTAAGGATCTTGGTGTATATAGCTGGGCAGATTTATCTTCCTTTTCTCACAGACAGGCAGGACCTTCTCCCCTGGTGCTGGAGCTGAGCCTTGCTTATTGGCTGAAGTCAGCATTCATGGAATCCCAAGATTTAGAGGTGAAAGAAACCCTTTTAATTGACAGATGAGAAAACTAAAGTTCCAAGGGGTGAAGGGACTTGCCCAAAGCCACATAACTATTAAGTCCCAGAGTCAGAATTTGAACCCAGGTCTTCCAATTCCAAATGCAGCTCTCCTTCAACTTCATCAAGATGCTGTATATTTTGGAATGTTTTGCTTTTTATATCAACCAACAAGCAAGTGTCTACTATGTAAAAGGCATTCTTCTAGGCTCTGAGCATAAAAAGACAAAAGTGAAAATAATTCCTGCCTTCAAGGATAATCCAGTCTAGCAAGGGAGATGATAACATCGTTATCATCATAGCTTTTGGAGTTTATAAAATGTATATATTTATATAGCAGTTGAAGCTTCATAAAGTACTTCATATGTGCTACTTTGATCATCACAAAAATCTTTTATTATTATTGTTATTCTTCCCATTTTGCCATTGTTCAGCCTTATTAGTCTCTTCATGACCTCATTTGGGATTTTCTTAGCAAAGATACTTGAATAATTTGTCATTTCTTTCTCTAGCTCATTTTACAGATGAGGAAATTGAGGCAAACAGGATAAAGTGACTTGCCTGGGGTTACATAGCTAGTAAATATCTGAGGCTAGTTTTGAACTCAGGCCCAGTGCTCTATCCAATGAGTCACCTAGCTGCCCATTTTATGAATCAAGAAACTGAGGCTCAATGACGTTTAAGTGACTTGCCCAAGTCATCTAGTTAGGAATTGTCCCAGGCCAGATTTGAACTCAACTCCAGTTCTGGCTATCTACTATGCTATCTAGCTATCCCCCCCACCCCCACCCCATATAGGCTTATAAATAGGAATGAGCATAGAGATAAGGACTGGAACAGGGAAATCCCTGGGGAGGAAACTCTTTACTAATATAGGTCAGCACCTTCCCTACCACTCTTCTATTCTTATAGGATTGCCCAGAGCTTTGAGAGCATTTGTCAACAACAACAACAGGAGAGCTTTTAGATTTTATACCACTTGTGCATTTATTTCACATAACACTTTAACTGTCTGCAAAGCATTTTTATATGTACTAATAGGATAAGAGCCTGTATGAATTGGTGGCATGACTTGAACCCCTTCTTACCTCCAAGGGCCAGCTCTCTTTCGACGACATCCTGCCCCCTCTCTCTGTACACCCAATAGAAAAAAGGTGGCTGGGAATATGGGGAAGGGTATTATCAGCTGGAGGATTAAGAAAGGCCTCGTGTATGAGGCGGTAATTGAGCTTTAAAGGATTCCTGCAATTCTGAGGGGGGAGATGCATTCCAGGAACCAGAGATAACTGAGACATAGGAGAGATGAAAAGCTCCATCTCCCTGCAAGTATGGCGGCCCTATATCAGTTTGGCTTGTTGACAGTATATGTGGAGAGGTATAGTATAGCCAAGAGAGATCCCAGAAATGGTCTCTGCTCCACAGAGCCTTCACTTGGGTAATTTAGGACAGGAAGGAAGTGTCCTTTCATTCACCCACACAGACACCAAGGACTGGAACCTTCTGCTTCTTGCCTGTGCACACCCAGAATGGAGGGCAGAGAAACCAGGACAAGGCCCATGGCGGTGACCAGCCACTGTCTGCCTTTCTCTGGCTCCTTTCGTGGCTCTAATGAGATTCTCAGTGGGGTTATCCTAGAAAGATCCCAGTGAGAAGGAAGAATCTGGAGGGTTCCATGTGTATGGCTTTGGGATGAAAGGCAAGCCCCTCAGGTGATAAACAGAAGCCATAGGGTGCCCCAAACACCAGCATCAGCCGCCAAAACCAACAGTGTGTTTTGGGAATAAGTGTTTCCATTCTCTCTCCTCTATCAATACTTCATTCCTGCCTGTGCCCTATAGGAGGGTATAAAATTTCACGTGTTCTCCCTCTGCCCCAGCACTGGTCAGCTGAAGTCGTTGGCTGGAGGAAGAGCCTGAAATCTGGGCCATTCACTTGGAAACATGTTGGGCCCAGAGCCAGCCCCAGCCCTGGCTGCTACCTTTAGCTTCTCTCTCTTTCCAGTCCTCTGATAAGCCTCTTTTTTGTTTCTTATCGCCATATTCCCTCAGAAGCTGTAGAAATGACAGTGTCCAATTTAAAAATAAAATGAAATGCCTATAAAATGCCTTTTCATCCTGTGGAGGCAGGACCTAGTCAAAGAAAGTAAAAAAGAGAAGAGCAAATGTGAGTCACAGACTGAGCAACCCAGAGTCTCGCTTTCTGAAGTGATAGATGAGTATTGGGACCACCTCTTTGCCATACATAGCCTCTGGTTCCACTATGGGGCTGAGAAGCATGAGAACCTCTTCTGTGAAGAGGGGAAGGGTGTGAGTTTCTCCTGTGAGTTTAGAAAGCATTGGAGTCCCTCTTGTGACAACTAAAATATGGTGCTTCTCCTGTGAGCATGGAAAGGGTATGAGACTCTCCTGACAATTTTGGAAGGGTATAAGTTTCTCCTTTGAGACTGGAAAAGGAAAAGAGAAAAACATACTCCTGTGAAGATGGAAAAGATGTGAGTCCCCACTGGTGTGATACTCTCCTGAGAATCAAAAGTCTTGAGTTTGTCCTGGTGAGATACACTCTTCTGAGGCTGAGGAAGTGAATCTCTCCTGTAAGATTTTGAAGTCTTTCCAGCTCTTATTTAAGACTCATCAGGAAGGGGCAGCTGGGTGGCTCAGTGGATTGAGAGCCAGGCCCAGAAATGGGAGGTCCTGGGTTCAAATCTGAATTCAGATACTTCCCAGCTGTGTGACCCTGGGCAAATTCCTTAGCCTCCTTTGCCTATCCCTTACAGCTTTTTCTGCCTTGGGACCAATACATAGAATTGATTCTAGGATGGAAGGTAAGGGTTTCTTTAAAAAACAAAAGACTGGTCAGGGTATGTATGGTGTGTTGAGTTCAAAGTACCTTCTTAAAACATTTTCTGCCCCTCTGGTCTTGGTGCCAATCTCTCACATCTTCCCAT
This sequence comes from Gracilinanus agilis, assembly GCF_016433145.1. NCBI lineage: Eukaryota > Metazoa > Chordata > Mammalia > Didelphimorphia > Didelphidae > Gracilinanus > Gracilinanus agilis. Next base: position 339,007,294 of record NC_058131.1, on the reverse strand, counting down.
CAGAGGCAGACCTAGGGCTTGGGTTTGTTTACCTTGGTGGGTTTGTCTAATATCTTCCAGTCTTTACATGCCACTGGCATGGGAGTGGAATAGGCTAGAGAAGAGCCCTTGAGGTGAATGTGGATCTGATTAGCTGTCAGTTCTCCTAGGAGGCTGGAAGCAGGCTGGGATCCCTGCCAGAGTTAGGGTGGGGGCTGGTCTTTTTCATACTGATGAATAGTTAAAAGGCAATTACAATGCTAATTTGCTGTGTTAATGTGTACAGAGGAGCCAGTGGGTTGCTGTCAGAAGCCTGGGTGGTGAAATGAAAGTTTCCCATCCCAGGAGGGTCCTCAGTCTTTGAAAAAGAGATGGAGGGAGAGGGGGAAGGGGACAAAAAGGAAAAGGAGCCACTTGCTGTCTGAAGCCTCAGAGGACCTCTCTGAGGCCTGGCAGAGACCTCACCAATGTTAGAAAGTACCTTTAGTCCCCAAATGTTTTCTTTTTTAGTGACTTTCAGAAGAAAGTCCCTGTCATGCATGGGTAAAGAGGGAGAGGCAGTCTCAAACACTTTGTAGAAATAGGGATGGTGCTGGCTATAAAGGAGTTTCATTACTGTGGATGGAGTTGGTTACATGCCTTCTTGCAAGCTTAAAGGTTTTCTTTGAGTTCTCTCCTTTCTGCAGCTCCATTCTAACCACCTGGAGATAAATGGTCATCTAGACCAACTTCTTCATTTTTTGTTGTTGTTTAGTTCAATTCTGTCCAACTCTTCATGACCCCATTTAAGGTTTTCTTTTCTTTTTTCTTTTTTAAATTTTTCTTTAGAATATTTTTCCATGGTTACATGATTCATGATCCCGCTGCCCGCTCTCTCCTCCCCCTCCCAAAGCCAACAAGCTATTCTTCTGGGTTATACATGTATCATTGTTCAAAACCTATTTCCAAGTTATTCATATTTGCAATAGAGTGATCCTTTAACATCAAAATCCTAATCATATCTCTATCATACTATGTGATGGATCATATATTTTTTCTAACACACTTCTGATTCCGCAGTCTCTGGATGTGGATAACGTTCTTTCTCATAAATTCCTCAGTGTTGTCCTGGATCATTGCGTTACTGCTAGTAGAAAAGTCTATTACATTCAATTGTGCCATAATGTATCAGTCTCTGTATGTAATGTTCTCCTGGTTCTGTTCCTTTCACTCTGCATCAATTCCTGGAGGTCTTTCCAGTTCACATGGAATTCCTCCAGTTCTTTATTCCTTTCAGCACAATAATATTCCATCACGTACCACAACTTGTTCAGTCATTCCCCAAATGATGGATACCCTTCGTTTTCCAATTTTTTGCCACCACAAAGAGTGCAGCTATAAATATTTTTGTACAGGTCTTTTTCATTTGGAGTTTTCTTGGCAAAGATACTGGAGTGGTTTGTCATTTCCTTCTCCAACTCATTTTACAGATGAGGAAACTGAAACAAAAAATGGTAAATGACTTGCCCAAGATCACATAGTTAGCAAGTGTCTGAGGCCAGATCTGAAGTCAGGAAGATGAGTCTTCTTGACTCTAGACCTGGTGCTCTATCCACTGTGCCACCTAGCCATCCACCTCCTCATTTTGCAGAGCTTCAACTGGTGAAAAAAAGTGTAACTGAGTCTATAACATGACTACTTGAATGTATTTATTTGAATTCTTTTTAAGCCCCACAGTTGGTGTGTGTGTGTGTGTGTGTGTGTGTGTGTGTGTGTGTGTGTGTGTGTTTGTGTATTTATATTAGATCTAATGCAAAAGATCACTTCTGCCCCCTCTAAATAGCATAGGGTCTGGCACACAGCAGGTCCTATATCAATACTTGTTGAATTAATGAAAGCCCTTCCACTTTTGGTGACTTTCTGTCCCCTTGATGGATGGATTTTTGAATCTCCTCACTCCCTTAGTTTTTCATTGATTAGGCAAAAGATACAAAGCCCTAGATTTAGCTACTGGGCTGGTATTTGGGAACAGTGAGTCCCAGCTTAGTACCATTCAGAAACATAAATTCCACTTGATTTCTCCGTCCTTCCTGAACTATAGACCCTCTTTTTTCAAATGTTTATTTTTATCCTAAACTTAATGAATACTAAAAAACAGAACATTTTCTGTATACAAAGTAGAACAGAAAAAATGCTATTTGGGAAACAGCTAATCTTTATTATATACAGCTTGCTTTTTTAAAAGTATAAAATCATTTTTGTAGAATTAGAAAAATATAACAAAGTTCATTTGGAAAAAGATAGTATTTTACTTATAATTTCCCTCTTTAATGATGGAATATTATTGTGTGAAAGGAATGATGAATTGGAGGAATTCCATGTGAACTGGAAAGACCTCCAGGAATTGAAACAGAGCAAAAGAAGCAAAAACAAGAGAACATTATACACAGAAAGTGACACATTATGTTATAATCAAATGATCCAGGACAATCCAGAGGAACTTATGAGAAAGAATGCTATCCACATCCAGAGAAAGAACTGTGGGAGTAGAAATGCAGAAGAAAAACATATGACTGATCACATGGTTTGATGGGGATATAATTGAGGATTTTGACTTTAAATGATCACTCTACTGCAAATATTAATAATATGGAAATAGGTTTTGAACAATAATGTATATATAATCCAGTGAAATTGCTTGTCAGCTCAGGGAGAGAGGAGGGAAAGAACATGAATCATGTAACCATGGAAAAATATTCTAAATTAATTATTAATTTTTTAAAAATGCTATTAGAACACAAATGTTACTTGCTAGAAATAAATCATTGTAATTTTTAAAGTATATAATCAATTCAATTGAGTACTTATTTTTTTTAAACCCTTACCCTCCACCTTAGACTCAATACTATGTATTGGTTCCAAGGCAGAAGAACAGTGAGGGCTAGGCAAGGAAGTATCTGAGGCCAGATTTAAAGCCTCCCATTTCTAGGCCTGGCTCTCAATCGACTGAGCTTTTTCCCATCCCCTCTCAATTTAGTACTTTCAAAGCTATCCTGTTTCTTTTTGTTATCTCCCAAACTTCTTTCTGTTCCTTTCTATGTATAACCCAAGCCTCCAAATCCACTGATATAGGACTATCTCCTCATTGGTGGAGATTGATGCTCAAATGGGGACATAGTGGATAAGAACTCAAGAGAAGGGAAATCTGGTCTTCTGGCTTCCAGCTTCAAAAGGGAAGACACGCCTGCTATTCAAACCTCCCTTCAGGTCACTGATGGGGGAAAATCTCTGGGAAGAAGCTGACGTATAGAGGAGCTGGCAATCTCTATCATGTCCCTATTAATAGCTTGCTACACTGGAGACTTCATGAAATTTTCCCCTTGGGTGAGATCTAGGACTCTCTCTCTTGGTTGAGCTGAGCTGCCACACTCCCAAAGGGAGAGTTCATTCACTCAGAGTATTGTCTGTTATATAGTCTCATATGTATGCTTTCTCTGATTTCTGTTTGCTCTATTTTGATAAATGGTCCTAGTCCAGAGAATGTCTTCACTTTTGGGAAGGGGAAGCTCCTGACACTGACTTGTCTCCCACATTAGAATATAAGTTCCTTTTGGGATGGAAATGTTTCCTTTTTTGTACTTATGTCCCCAGAATCCAACAGAGTCCTTGGCACAAAGTAAACATTAATAAATACTTGGTGAGCAACAAACAACCAAGATTCCAGAGGACCACTAAAGTATGCTACCCTCCTACTACCAGAGAAGGGATAGAGTCAAGATATGAAATGACATATACATTTTTGGATACTGCCAATATGGGAATTTATTTTGCTTGATGTTGCATATTTATTACAAGGGTTTTGCTTTTGTTTTCCAGTAGTGGGGGAATAGAAATACATTTTTGCTCCTTGGATAAAGTAAATTAAATGACAATAAATAAACAATTGTTAAATGATTGGCTCCTGTTCCTGCTGTTCCTGAAAAAAAATGTCCTCTCAGTTCTCAGTCCCTTTCCAGGTCTTTTAAGAACAGAGATTGTGCTCCATCCTTGGTCCAGGCTGAGTCAATTAGAGCTTCAAAAGAATAATTTAATATGGATTTTCTTTTTCTTTCTTCCTTCTCTGTGGATCAAAATTGATAATATATGTAAAATACTCTGTAAACCTTAAAGTGCTATATAAATGTCAGCTATTATTATTATTATCATCCATGCCTTGTCAAGAGAAGGATTAGACTTCTGTTTGGCCCCAGAGGACAGATTGGGCATAATGGGTAGAAGGTTAGAAAGAGGCAGACTTAAGGAAAAATTTCATAACAATGAGAGCTGTCTGAAAGTGGTAGGTAGTGAGTTCCCCATATTGAAGGTTTTAGAATAGAGCCTGGAATATTATTTGTGGGGATTTTGTAGAGGGGATTCCTTTTCAGATGTGACTTAGACCAGATGACCTTCTGAAGTCCCTTCATTTCTTGCTCTTCTGTGATTCTGAAAGAGAGACAGAGACTGGGACAGGCTAGAAATAACAGGCTGGGTTTGCCTGGATGGCCCCCACCCCTCACAATCAGGATAGGAGCCTGGAGATGTTGGGCTGCCAAGGGTCCCTTTCCATTTCATTGGCGCTAAATTGAAGAAAATGATGGGTTTTTTTTTTGGAAGCTAAAGCTAGAGACCAATCTGGGTTGCTATGCAACCAGCGCCTGTGCCCAGCTGATAACACTGGAGGCATTATTTGTCCACATCACTGCACAGGCTCAGGCTGAAACAGGGCTAATGAAGCTTTCAGCCATCGAGGCTTGGCCTCCGACAGCTCCTCCGGGTCAACCCTGCCTGGCAGCGATGGATGAGGATGTGACACTCCCTCCCAACACTCTACCCCATTCTGGCTAAGGATTCTATGCCACATTGGACTGGGAAATCCAATAGGAAGTGACAGAAAAGAAGAATCATCAGAGTGCTTCCTGCGTGTCTGACCATGTTGTCAGCTTATCAAACTCAGATTTGGCCCCCAGAGAGTCTGGCAGGGAGAGGGAAAGAGTGCCTGGAACTCAGGGACCCTCCTCCCAGCTCTAGGGAAGCTGCTGAATGTAGTCTGTGAAGTGGGCAGGATGGATATGTGATCTGGAGAAGGGCAGAGATGGGCTGGAAGGGTCCCGTAGTGGAAAGAGCACTGACTTGAAATCTGAAGGGCTAGGTCCAAGTCGTAACTCTACAAACTGTGTAACACCAACAAGCCATGGAACCTTGGTCCAGTCACTTCCTTCCTATATCAGGTGGATAGACAATATGACCTTGAAAACTTCTTCCAATTCCAAATTCTTTGATCATCTGCTACTAAACGTTGACTTCAATCAAATATAAAGATTCTTTACCTGCTTTGTGCCATCCACCCCTTTGGCAGTCTGGTGAAGCCTCAGAACCCCTTCTCAGGCTTCTGTTTTGTTTCCTACATTCACATTTTCAAAAAACCTTTCCAATGATCTGGGATAATCCTGAAAGATTTAGGATGGGGAATGCTTTCCACCTTCAGAGAAAGAACTGCCAGAGTCATCTTTCACATCAGTGTCTCTTTGGTTTTATTTTGGGTTTTTGGTTATGGATGACTCTGCTCTTACAACAATGACCAATATGGAAGTGGGTTTTGTATGACAATAAAAAAGTCGGGGGGGGGGGGGAAGGAACCGTAAAAAAAAAAAAAAAAACCAAAAACCTTTCCATTCTGTCTTAGAATCAATACTAACTATTGGTTCCAAGGCAGAAGAGCAGTAAGGGCTAGGCAATTGGGGTTAAGTGATTTGCCCAGGGTCACACAGCTAGGAAGTATCTAAGGTCAGATTTGAACCCAGGATTTCTAGTCTCTAGATGAGGCTTTTTATCCACTGAGCTACTTAGCTGCCCCCTCCTACATTCATCATTAATTAACTACTGAGTTATCAAATAAAAACAATAGCTGGAATTTATATAATATTTAAGGTTTACAAAATTTCCATTAGAGGTAAGTGAAAATAAAGATGTAATTTTTTCTATCCAAGTTCCCAGACTCCTTGAAATCTCTCCACAGACCCCTTAGGTTTCCAGATACTACTGACAAATAGTTCCTAGCACAGAGAATGGAACGCAGGAGGTTGCCATATGTTACAGGGGGTGATGGAGAAAACACTGGATGCAGGGACCAGAAATCTCTGCACTAGTTTGGGTTTTCTTGCTCTGTGACCTTTCAGTTTTTCCATCTGCAAAGTGGTATTGATAATGACTGCCCTGCCAAGGTTCTGTGGAGATCAGATGAAAAAAGGTGACTCCACTAAGGACCAGGAATGGCCATAGTAATGGGAGGAATCTGGCTATAACCGTCTTCCCTCCACTGACCCCACACTAGCTCCCTCCCTTCACCCACTCTACACACCAGCTGGACTGGCTCAGTTAGGCAATGGGGGACCTTGGAAAGACTGCCAGATTTGGCATCCAGGGACCAGTTTGAGAATCCTGCTTCTTCCTTTGCTCTCTTTGTGAACCTCTCTCGGTCTCAGTTTCCTTAGCTGTAAAATCAATGGGATCTGGGGAAGCTAGGTAGCCTAGTGGATAGAGATCCAGGCTTGGAGTTGGGAGGACCTGAGTTTAAATCTGCCCTTAAACGCTTCCTATCTGTATGACCCTGGGCAGGTCATTTAACCCTGTTTGCTCTGCTCTTGCTCTTCCATCTTAGGGTAGTTATTGAGACAGAAAGTAAGGGTTTAAAAAAAAATCAAGACTTCAGACTACTGAGGCCTATTCCAGCTCTTAATGTATAATCCTGTGATCCAGGCCCTCCCTCACTCTAAAAGAGGAGGAAACTGAGCCCCAGAAAGGCAGGAGGACTTACCTGTACAAGGCCACAAAAGGAGCAATTAACCTGCTTTCCCTATCTATCTCCAGACCTTTGCTCTTCCAGGTGTAGGAGATGGAACAAGTAAAGGCTCAGAGATGGGGGAAAAAGGAGAGTAAGAAAGACAGACAAGAAAGGGAAAAAGCTTAGTCTTATGATATAAAGAAGTGGGGGGCAATATGAGAGAAGGTTGGAAAGATGAGGTAGCAGATGGTAGGTAGTTACTCATGTTTTATTGTGTGTAGTGTAATTTATAAGTGGGTCACAAGGGCCTTAAGCTGGTAATAAGGCTAGTAGGAGGATAGTGCTAATTTTAAGGATGGAGTGTTTGTACCTGGGCTGGGCTTGAAACTTGTTTATTAATGTAACAAGGATCCAACCCAGGCAACTGAGTGTCCAGAGAAACCTCAGTGCTTGCCACCGGGCTCCTTTAAGATATCTGGTAACCAGCCCCTCCCTGCTAACGAAGCAGCTCCCTATTGGTTAATGGCAGGCTGGCAGGAAGTGGATGTTGAACTTCTTGCCCCTCAGCAATGGAATTTGTTCTAACCCAAATTGCTTAGAATCTCTTCCTGTTGCCTGTTCTCCTTGACCTGTGATAGCAGGCAAATAACCATAGAATTCTCTGGTTAAGCTAAGGGGTTTATTGATAACTGAGTAAGGGAACAAGGCAGTGGTAAGAGGGTCAGGAAATACTGAGATCTGATAGTGAAAGATTATTTGACTAATGTTGGTAGAGATCCTGTTTGGATGGTCTTTGCCGACCTAGGGCAGGCAGCCCTGGGTCAGAGTGATGCAGTCTCTGGTTGATAAATAAGGCTGTTTCTTGGACTAAATCTTGCCAGTCTTGATAATTATATTATTGAGTTGCTCTAGATTAGGTCTTAAAACCCTACACTACTCTAAAGGCCTAGCTACCCACATTCTCACTACCGCCACCTGGGGCCCAAGAGGGGTAAGGGGTAAGTGAGTGGTCAGGACAAAGTCAGGGAAAAAACAGAACCCAGCCCTGGGTCTCCAGGGCTTTTTATACCCTTGGTTCACTGGCAATTGTGGCTCATGCCACCTTCAACATTCCATCCAGGGCAACTGACAGGTTTGCCCTAAGCCAACATGGCAAGGTTAAAAATCCTATATTACAGTAGTACAGTGAATAGGGGCAGCTAGGTGGTATATAGAGCACTGGGCTTGGAGTCAGGAACACCTGAATTCATATTTGGTCTTAGATACTTCCTAGCTGTGTGTCCCTGGGCAAGTCATTTAATTAACCCTGTTTTCCCCAGTTTCCTCATCTCTAAGATGAGCTGGAAAAGGATATGGCAAATCACTCCAGTATTTTTGCCAAAAAAAATCCTTAATGGGGTCCCAAACAGTCAGATATGACTGAAATGACTGAATAACAATAGTGGATATAATAGTGAATATAGAATGAGACTTTGATCCAGGAAGATCTGAATTCAAATTTGGCTAACTTTCTAGCTGAGTGACCGGGACTAAACCACTTAAACTCTCTCATTCTCAGTTTTCTCATCTGTGAAAGGCAGATAACTATAGGACCTACCTCAACGGGGCTGTTGTTTTATAAACCTCAAAGTGTTATGTAAATGAGAGTTCTTATTATTATCATTACAGTTCCAGGTTGTAGGAACCCTAAAATGTGAGGAGCAGTTGTTTAGATTTAATCTTGTCCGCAATAAGGAACCATGGAAGGTTTTTGAGAAGAGGGGTGACCCGATTGGGGCAGTGAACAAAGAATACTAATCTGTAAAATGAGGGCACTCTCACACCAGGTGCGGTCTTACCCGACCCCAGAAATGCTCCTCAGTGCTTTTCATGTTGTCCATTCATCCTCAGAGGCAACCAGTGCATCTCGGAGGGTGATTGATTTGTTAATTACGGTAATTTTACCTTAAAAACAGGCAGCTGGGTGCTCATCAGGCTGCAAATACACCATGGGGTAAGTGCTTCTTTCTGTTGGCCTCTTGCCAACTAGATGACAGGGATAATAACAAGTGTCTCATAATATCCTCCAGCCACCACGGCTACCGAGGTATGCTACAGAGGCAGGAGGATAATTAGGGAACCCCCCTGGCAATGCCTGCTCTGTCACTGTCCCTCCCCAAGTTGCAAAGATGTTTGTCAACCGGCTCTCCAGGTCTGTTACAAACTTTAACGACTCCCTTTTCAGGGGTCTTCTGTCCTTCAGGAATTGGGTGGGAAGCCCACAGGTGCAGAGATAATAGAGCTTCCAGGCACGAGCATCCCACCCATCCCCTCCCACACAATGACAGAATCCTTGAGTTGGAAGGGACCTCCCAGTTCCAACAGTTCTTCCAGTCTATCCCTAAACAAGAATTCCCTCTATAGCATCTCTGAACAAATGGTCAACCAAGCCTCTGTTTGACTCTCTCTGATAATGGGGAACTCAGTACCTCCTGAGGCAGCCCCCATTCCACTGCAGAATCCCTGGGACACTTCCCTTCCTTAGGCTGCAACCCCTATCAGGATGGAGGTTTCAGATCTCCAGGGTGTTAGAAAAAGTGTTTCTCAGAGAGGGCTCTGCCCCAAGGACCCTCCTTTTGTTTAATCATTCATTTTTATTGTCATGCAAAACCCACTTCCATATTGATCATCAGTGTAAGAGTGCACTCATACATAATCGAAACCCCAAAATTAAAGTAGATACACTGATGCAAAAGACAATTGTTCTTCCTCTGGGGGTGGATAGCGTTCCCTGTCATACGTCTTTCAGGACTGTCCCAGATCAGTGCACTGCTGAGAGTAGCCATGTTTCCACAGATAATCATCTTCCAATATCCAAGGACCCTCCTTGCCCCTGCTCACAGCAGCCATGCCCTGCCTAAGCCTAAGGAAGGCAGCCAAGTTTGCCTTTGTTACCCTCATCCTTCCAGGGGCCCCTCCCCTCTGTTCTCTGCTGCCCCCACATGTACCAGGGCAGGAAAAGGGGCAGGCCCATGGCAGATGTGCTGGCTTGGGCTTTATCTCCTTCCCAGAGCCTGCCCAGGCCTAACCTTAACCTCACCAGGCTCAGGCAGGGGGAATAGGGTCCAGAACTGGGGATGGGGAGTATCAGACCACCCACCTGTCTCCTCAAAGAGAATTAATTGAATAGAGATGGAGACCTGGCCAAGAGACGGGGCATAGGCATGAAAGAGACCCCAACATTTTAGAAAGATGTTTAACAAACAACAACAAAAAAGGTTGGAATTGTGGTGGGGAGTGAAAGGGGAGTGGGAATGGCCCTGAGATTTTGACCAGAAAATATATAATACTTTAAATGATATCTAGCATTTATATAGGGCTTTGGGATTTGTAAGATGCTTTACCAACATTATCTCATTGTATCCTTACAACCTCAGGAGGTAGGTACTATTGTTATCCCCATTTTACAGATGAGGCAGATAGTAGCTAAATGGTTTTCTGGACATTACATAGTTATTATGTGTCTAAGGCCTTGTTTGAACTCTGATCTTGTTGACTCCAGATCCAGCACTCTAATCACTATACCACCTAGCTCTTTACTAGGCACATCGTGTTTCAAGGAATCCTATTAACTAAGAGCCATCTATTCCCTTTCTTCTTTTTTTAAATTCCTACCTTCTGTTCTAAAATTGATACTAAGTATCTGTTCCAAGGCAAAAGAGTGGTAAGGGGTAGGGAATTGGAAGTAAGTGACTTGTCCAGGGTCACACGGGTAGGAAGTATCTGAGGCCAGATTTGGACCCAGGACCTCCCATTTCCAGACCTGGGTCTCTATCCCTTGCCTCTTAAAAATCAAAACATATGCTTATATGTGTGATCCTAGTCAAGTCATATAATCTTGTAAGGTCCACTGTCAGGGGTGTGTAGAAGTCAGTTCTTGGAGATCTGCTTGTTAAAATTTCTGTGTAAGCCTTTACAGCTCAAGTCACAAAAGCTACAAATTAGGAATTGGTTAATTTCTTTATATATGTCTAGACTTAAAAAGGGGCAGCAAGCATTGCCAGGTCTGACACCAAGAAGACATCTTTCTAAATTTAAATCTGGTCTCAGACATTTTCCAGCTATGTGACCTTGGGCAAGTCACTTAACCCTATTTGCCTCCATTTTCTCATCTATAAAATGAGCCAGAGTAGGAAATGTCAAACCATTTGTTTTGGTTTGTCAAATGTCAAAATGTCAAAAAAAATGTCAAACCCATTCCTGTATCTCTGCCAAGAAAACTCTAAATGGGGTCAGAGATTTGGACACAACTGAAAAACAACCAGAATTAAGAAAGATGGATAAAATAGTAATAAGATTAAACTTAAAAGTGTGTTGTGTGTATATTGCCCACCTCCAGAGAGACAGTTGTTAAACATACACTAGTGTCCTCCTCCCTAGAATGGGATAATACTTACCTTATAAAGTTGTAGGGAAAGCATTTTGTTAAACATTAAAGCACTCTAGATATGTGCACTATTATTTCATTTTCATTATTATTTGTATTTCTGATGGTGGTACAGAGTAGACCTGTAATCTACTCTTGAAGCACACTTCATGGAGTGTCACGTCTGCTCCCTGGCCACTTCTGGGGAATCGTGGTCAGTTCTGAAGGGCTTGACGTTTTGGGATAATACAGCAAACACTGTGTGGTCCCTTAGTTTCCCAAGGATGTAAGGGGATTAGTTCTCTTATCTCCCTCCCTTCTGGAATGTGTGACACCATGTAATTTTGAGAACTCCTATTGAGTAGACTGAGAGAGAAAAGAGGGTACCCTTCCTGACCCTGCAGAATCAGAGCTCTGCCACATGGCAGCATGTACATGCCCTGTGTAGGTGAGACGGAACCTGGGTTTGGGCCTCTGGCTGCCTCTTCTGGTTCGTGCCTCTTGCCTGAGCATTAGTGATCAAACAACAGTCCTTAGATGGACACATCGAACCACGGAAGCAGCCTTTTGAGTATGAGAGATTGAGAAGTGGACCTCTGAGACAGTTGACTGGAAGTAGGGGTATTTGGCAATTACACTCTTCTTGGAGAAGGTGACTACAGACAGGAGGAAGAGCCTTTGTCTACCTTGTCAGAAAACACATAGATCTTGCAGGAGTTATTTGGATTGAGCAGAACCGAGATGAAGGTGAAATGCCAATTTAGCAGTCTTCTGTTTTCACACGTTAAACATCAGCTTCTTAGGAGGGCAGAGTGGGTATAAGTTACTAAAGTTTGTTAAGTTTTGTCATATGTGCTCTTGAACCTTTTTGGTTTAACATTCCTTTCATGTGAAAGAAATAACTATTTGTCCTAGAATTGATCGACTTTATACAGTGAGTAACTTTCACTTTGGGGAGCCCTAGACATGGGCCAAATCTATGTATGCCTTGTTTTTATGTATAGGACATACTATGTATGTCTAACTTGAAATGACTTTTTCTCATGTTTTGGGGTGAGGAGGTAAAGAATCAGAGGGTTCCAGAAAAAGCTTGACCCTTCTTTAGGGAGCAGCTTTCCCTAGGACCAAACTTGTCCTGAGTACAATTTCAGAGCTGAGAAGAATTATTTAATGGAAAAGGGAGAGGGCAAGCATCTCAGACCCCTCTATCTAGCAGCAGTCAGTCAGGTGTTGTTACATATTATTATTCTAGTTCAGCATTGGTGAAGGTTTTTGAGTTCAAGTGTCCAGAGGGAAAATTCAAGCTGTTTGTGAGAGTTCTCCACCCCCACCCCACTGCATTACCCAAGAGAGCAGAGGGAGGAAATGCTTGCTTTGGGTGGCTGGACAGAGCACAGAGCATGCAAAAAATGTCCTTGGGCTCTGGGAAGAGGGGGAATGGAGCAGCTCCCCAAGTGCTGGCTGGGCATGCATGCCAATACTTCTCCAACACTGTTCTAGTTCATTCTCATAAACATCAAGAGGGGAGAGAGCATCAGATATTATTCTCATTTGAGATGTAGAGAAATTAAAGTACAGAAAAATAGTGAAGTTATATAAAAGGAGGGAGGGAAGGAAGGAACAAAGGAAAGAAGGAAGGAACAAAGGAAGGAAGGAAAAAGGGAAGGAAAGAGGGAAGGAAGGAAGGAAAGAGGGAAGAAAGGAAGGAAGGAAGGAAGGAAGGGAGGGAGGGAGGGAGGGATGACATTAACCATTTCCCATGTTCTAGGCACTATGCTGAGTGCTGAGAATACATACAAAAGTAAACTAGCTCGTGACCTCAAAGAGCTTATATTCTAATGGAAGAGAAGACCCATATAGAGGAGTGGTGACCAAGGAAAGATATCTTAGTCTAGGAAGTCCTAGGGATGGTTAGTGGAACCACAAGGCAGTTAATTCGCCTGTCCCTTACAGGAACAATGGTAGTATTGATTTGATTACAGTTCCCAGAACAAGATGTGGAAATGGCTTTCCTTGAACTGCACAGTCAATGCTGGGCACCACCACTCTCCCCATCACAAAGGTTTGTAACCTAAGTGTCATCCTTCTCTCCTCTGTCTCTCCCTCCCCTCCCACCTTACCCAATCTGTTGCCAAACCCTGCTTATTCTACCTTTGTAACATGTCTTGTACAGCATCCCTTCTCTCTCATTACCTCACTTCTAGACTACTGCAATAGCTGCTGGTTGGTCTCCCTGACTCAAATCTCTGCCAAGTCCAGTCCATTCTCCACTCAATTGTCATAGGGATCTTTCTAAATCACAGGTCCAAGCATGTTACTCTCTGTATTCCCAATAGATTCCAGTGTCTCCCTATTGCCTCCAGAATCAAATATAAAACTCTCTGCTGACTTTTAAAGCTCTTCTCTTAGCCTAGCCCATTCCTTTCTAGTCTTCTTGCACTTTAATCCCCTCTAAGTACTGGAGATCCATTCCCTCTGGCCTCCTCACTGTTCTTCCTACTCAACTCTCCAGCTCAGCTCACTGGAATTTTTGACCTCCTCATCTCCACCTCCTGGTTTCCTTACAGTTTTTCCATCTCTTACAAAAAGCCTTTTTGGGTCCTTCTTGGCACCTTCTTCATGAGATTATCTCCAAATAATTTTGTGTGTACCTTGACTGTACATAATTTTTTGTACATTGTCTCCTCCCATTAGACAGTGATCTCCTTGAGGGCAAGAACTGCTTTTGCTTTCTTTGCATTCCTAGTACTTAGCACTAGCTAGCACCTGCTGCTTAGCCTAGCATAGAACACATGCTTGGTAAATGCTGGTTGACTTGGTTTGCCAGAGTGAGGATGTGGTCTGAGATGTTTCCTTCCAGACAAAAACCTTTCTCATGGAAGAGCGAGACATGCTTTGAACTCACTTCCCCACATGGCTGTTTGGAGAGACATATTTTCTGTTCTCTGGAACTTACATTTTGCCCTCCGGTCATTATCTTCACTGTAAAGTATTTGGGTTTGAATTCTAGCTTGGCTACTTCCTGTCACTTCTCCTCTCTGGTCTTGTTTCATCTTCTCTAGGATAAGGACTCTGGAAGTAAGATCCCTTCTAGCTCTAAAGACTGTGTCCTAGTATCTCAGGAAATGCTCTCCTGGATCTCAGATTATGCCTTTTCATTTTATTGAATTTTTATCCCAAGCTATTACTCTTTCAATCAATTCTCTTATACGATGTTTTAAACTTCAAGTTTTCCAGGGGTTTTTTGAGAGCCGGATACCCTTTTACACTTGCCTTCAAGGCTTCCCAAATTTTTGTTTTGGCACTGTTGGCTTCTTCTGAATTTGTGTTCTGATCACTAAAGTAAATTCTCTAATGTCAGGTTTTTCCTTTTGTCTTTTGTTCATTTTTCTGCTCTGCTAGCACCTTTCCCTGGGCTAAGTGAGGTGAGCTGGTCATTGCTGATCGAGGAAGGGGGGTTGGTCCAAACTGGTACCTTCCCCATAGCCCTTTTCATTTTAGCTCTGAATCCAGAAGCAACAAAGCTACAGGACCATAGATAAAGAGCAGAAAGAGACCTCAGAAAAGCCATCTAGTCCAGCCCCTCATAGGTGAGGAAACTGAACCTCTGAGAGGCTGAATGACTTACCCAAGGTCATAGAGGACATAAAGTATCAAAACTGAGACTTGAATCCTGACTCCAAATCTAGTCTCCTTCCCTTCTTCCCTGATGCTACAAGTGATCCTTATATCAAACAGACCAAAAATCCCCAGAAAACCCCCAGCTCAGACTCAAATGGACAGCATAGGTGCCCCACAAAAACTGAAGCAATGACCACAGGCCAAGAATTCTGGGAAAATATCCAAAGCCTATCCTTTCTGACTGCTAACTGGGAACTCCACCGGTTACTGCAGACAAGCTGATGGGGTGATGATCAATCACTAAGCAACTCAAAGGGACCAAGAGAGATGAGTGCTCTGATAAGGCACAAGATAAATGGAGGGACTGAAATGTGATTAAACTGGTATCTTCCCTTAGATAATCTCTGAGAAAAGCTAGAAGGACAAAACTGCCAGGAATCTCCTCGTCTGTTGCAGAGTCATTGAACCAAGGCCCTGGAAAAAGGTTTTTCTTCCAAAAGGGCCCTCAGAGGCAGAGACACCATCTCTATGTTACGGTGATTTTCCGATATCTTGAGGTGCCTTCACCTGGGCTAAATCAGGATCCTGGCCAGAATCCGAGCTCTTCCAATGACTGTGCACCCTCAGCCAAGTTGTTTATCTTCTCAGTCAGTCAACCAATCAATCCAATCAATCAACAAGCATTTATTAATAGCTTACTTTGTGCCAGACACCCTCCCTTCTCTTATCACCTCATTCCTAGACTACTGCAATAGCTGCTGGTTGGTCTCCCCTGATTCAAATCTCTCCCAAATCCAGTCCATTCTCCACGCAATTGTCATAGTGATCTTCCTAAAGTTTGACCATGTTACCCCTTTTACTCCCAATTCAATAAATTCCAGTGATGGAGATAAAAATACAAAGAATGGAACAATTCTTATTCACAAAAAGCATACATTAGAAGAGAGCAGACAAGGATATCTAAAAATATATACAGAATAAATATAAAGAGAATGTGTATAGGGGGCAGCTGGGTGGCTCAGTGGCATGGAGTGAGGACCTGGGTTCAAACCTAGTATCAGACATTTCCTAGCTGTGTGATCCTGGGCAAGTCACTTAACCCTGCTTTAGAGTTGTTACTAGAAAAGAAAGTAAGAGTTAAAAAAGAGAGAGAATATGTATAAATAAATACAAATTAGTTAAATATCAGTAGTTGAGGAAGGAAAAATTAGGATAATAAGGAAGGACTCTGTATAGAAACTGGTATCTAAGCTGCATCTTAAACAGGGTGAGCTGGTGGTAATTTTTAAGTTTAATCTGCATTATTAACATTTCCTCCAACACTTTAAGTCTTACCAAACTATAAATCAAGCCCTGTTTTTATAGCATTTGCTTGTTTCTAAGATGTATATGCACATAGCAGAAATATAGCAATCAGTTCTTCTGGGGCGAGGTAGGACAGCACAAACTAGCTCCAGGAAACCACTGACATAAAGGAAGAGAGAGATTCTATATGGTGGAAGTAAGGACGGATGACATTCCAGCTATGGGGATAGACAATGTGAAGGCACAAAGATGTGGTGTCACGTGAGATAATATTTGTAAAGCACTTAGCACAGTGCCTGACATATAGTAGGTCTTAATAAATGCTTATTCTCTTCCCCATCCCACCCCCATGTGTGAGGAAGAGATAATTGGGTTGTGGAGTGGGGAAATGTCTTTGTACCTCAGTTTCCCCTCTCTTTAAAGTAGAGATGATACTTGTCAGATATTATCCTATCCTAATATCTCCCAGAGAGTTTGGGTTTTCGCCACAACGAAGAGCTGCCTAATTCCAGAAGAGATTTCTACATAGGGAAAGGAGTAGTGGGTCAGAACCATTCGAAGAAACCACTCAAAGTGAGGCATTTCAGCCTTTAGTTCCCCTCCTCATTACACCAATCAATCAGTAATTAATCAATCAGTTCCTCTTTCCTTGTTCTTCTGACTGAATACAGATACTTGCAGGGGGTGGAACATCTCTTTTTTCTTATTTCTGGGAATTTCACCTGTTCACTCTCCCCTTCCTAATTTAGAAATACCCTAATCTTTCTCCAAATTTGAAATCAGAATACCCAATTTTATATCCTGGTTGATTGTCTTCTTTTAATTACTTGGTTTTTCTTGATTGCCTCATAGGCATTTAGGAGAAGAAAATTAAATAGATGCAAATACTTCTCCCTACATTTCTTTTCTCCCACATAGCGAAGGTTCTGGTGAATAGCGACATGCTCCAAAGGTAGACAGTCCCTCTAGGCCTGGATAACCCACAACCTGGATGATTAACTTATGAATTATCTACATGGCAATAATAGTGTTTAGGACTTGGAGTCTGAAAGATGTGGATTCAAATCTCACCTAGAGGTACTACAATACTTACTGGCTATGGACTACCAGCAAGTCACTAAACTGCTTTGAGACTCAGTTTTCACATTTGTGTAATAGAGACAATTATTCCTGCAGTATCTACTTCCCAGGGTTATATAAATATCAACTATTAAGGGAATTAAAATAAGTATAGTGGGAATTGAGTGAACCGCACTAACTCCATCTTGTGACTCAATTCTGGAACTAGCTCAGTTCCCTTTCTATCCAGTGATGGGTCTGGTCTAGACTTATTACCAGGGAGCTTTCCTAACCACTACAATCACAAGCACCTAATAGTTCTACAGCTTTAACCCTTAGGTCTTGATCCCTAATGCTCAGCTATAGAGAGCAGGATGCTACCCTGAGACTGAGGACAGTATCTTCTCCCCCTTCCTTGCCTCCATCTGGGTACCTAATAATCCACCCAATCCAACCGTTATCTTTCTTATTAGCAACATGCTCCATTCCTCTCATCTCATCACAGGGACCAACAGCCTTGAAACTATAAAACCTTCAGCCAATAAAGCATTAGTATCTGGCAAGTCCAGGGAAGTGTGCACAAGGGCACACTGGACAGAGCCCCAAGAAATCCTAGCAGCCTAGAATGTTCTTTAGCCCTGAGGGTGAGATGAATAGGACTGATATTTCCATATGAAATTCTGGCAGGGCTGAAAGTGTTGGCCTAAAGAGTCTAGAGATCTATGTTCAAATCTGTTCTTATACTAATCTATGGGGAAATCACTTAATCCATGCCTGTTTTTTTCTCTTCTGTAAAATGGTGATAATCTTCACAGCACCTACCTCACAGGCTTGTTGTGAGGAAAATGCTTGGTGACCCCCTAAATCAGCAGAGAAATGGAAATTATTGTGACTGTGTGAAAGAGTCTTATAAAACTACAGCCATATTGGGGGCATTTAGGGAATAGGCGCTATCTGGAAGTTCTCTCCCTCTGCAGTCACTAATATATTTATATAACCACTTACCTATTTATGGGGTCTAATTTATTAACATATATTTATTAAGCATCTTGTGTATAGAGTTCTGGAGCAAAGACTGGAGGAGATATAATTGGTAGGATTAATTGGTATATAGGAACTGGGCTCATGCTGAGCCTAATCCTCCCCCCTTCCCAACCCTAGACTGAAGTATATGTGTGTATTATATCCCAAGATATTGGAGCAAATGTTTTTATATTATATATATATGTATATATATATATATCTCAAATGTAAAAAAAGGGATATATATGTATATATATCCCTTACCTTCCACCTTAGAATCAATATTGTGTATTGGTTCCAAGGCAGAAGCAGCAGTAAGGGTTTGGCAATGGGGGTTAAGAGACTTGCCCAGGGTCACATAGCTAGGAAATGTCTGAGGCCAGATTTGAACCCAGGATCTCCCATCTCTAGGCCTGGCTCTTAATCCACTGAGCTACCCTGCTGCCCCTGGGTTTGATGCATTTTTGAAGTAAATATTCCTTTGTAAAAGCTAATACAAATTTAAGTAGTGAAATGGAACTTAAATGTTAGTCACTGGACTCTTAACAATGAGAACAAATCCAGTAGGGCTGGTGCAGATGGCAGAGAAGAGAAACTCCCCAACTCCTTCAGGGCTCCTGAGAACCATGGAGAGGGTAAAATATGCCAGGCTTCCCTGAGAGAGATATTAGAGCATCTCAGTTACCTGGATCTCTGTACACGTTGCACACTGCCCCCACTCCCAGGCCTTAGTATCATGTAAACAAATTCCTTAAAGTGGTGATTCTTTTATTTCTACCTTTTATCCCTTGCCTAAAGCATGTCTTGCACCTGGCCAATGCTAAATAAGCATTTGCTGAATTGAACTGAATCTGACCCAATTCCAAGAAACAAAGCCAGAGAGGGAAGAGAATAAGCATTTATTTAATGACTACTATATGTCAGGCTCTACGCTAAGCTCTTTACAAATATTATCTCAGTTGAAGCTGAATGATCTGTCCAGGTTCACATAGGAAGGGAGAGAGAATAAAAACTAGAACTCAGATCTTCTGAGGTCTAGTTTGGTGTTCTTGCTGCTACACATACAAGGCCTTGTAAATCTTAAGCAGCATGGACTGGATAAGACTATGGGACCTCTCTTTCAAGTTCATTATGTGGTAATTCAGTCATCTTTGGTGAAATACGTTATTTAAATACTTTATCATAAATTAGGTGACTAGCATCAAAAAAGCATCATTCATTCATTCATTCATTCATTCATTCATTCATTCGTTCATACTCTGTTACCTCCTAGGACACATGTCACTTACTGACAGATGGAGTGGGGATGGGGAAGGGAAAACTTTTGAGAGATATAAAACTGAAAAGATTTAAAACTTTTTTGTATCTTTATTATTGAAACTAATTTTAAATATAACTTTTAAAAAATGAAAAGATAATAAAATCAATATTTAAAACCAAGAATTTGTAGTATTTTAACCTCTCCACTTTCTTTCTCTTCTGCCAAGTAAGGAAATAAAAGATGGCAAGAAGACGTGGGTGAGGTCCTGTAAAGAGTCCCTAGGGTTTGGAATCACAAGATCTGGGGGTGAATCTAGGCTCTGCAAGATTATACAAGTCAATTCACTTTCCTGGGTTCTGTTTCTTCATCTATAAAAATGAATACTTTGGACTGGATGATCTCTAAGGTCCCTTCCAGCTCCAAATCCTTCAAACCTATAACCACTGTCTGTGATGGACTTCAGAGATCATCTAGCACCACCCCCACCCCATCCCAACCCCATTTACAAAGACAGAACTGACACCCAAAGAGGTTTAGGGACCTGCCAAAGATGGCATGGGTCTCATATCCCAGACCAGCTACTGCACCATTCTCACATGTCAAATTCACAGCAATTCCCCTGAAAAAACTTGACCTCTTTACTGAGTCACTGAAGTTGTATGCTGCCATCTCTCTTGGCCACAGTCTAGAGTTAAACCCAAAGGTTGGTGAGAAAACTCATGGAGGTCCAGAAGTACCATAGAGATTCTCAGCATGGCAAGATCACAGCACGTGGACACTTGAATGTCTGGAGCAAGCAGCATTGACCCACATAGGGAGGAGGCAGGGGAGTTCGAAGGCATCAGAAATGTTCAAGGGGCCAAGAGGAAAACTCAAACCCATTCTGGTAAGGTAAACAGGGTCATTCAAGAAGAAAGCCTGGCGCCCAGCATTGTATCCTACCCAGTCTTCTTGCTTTGCTCTTAGGCCAGTCGGCCACTTCCTGCCTCTCACAACAGTGTAGGATGTTGCAAGTGTACACACTGAGATCAGGGAACATTGTCTTCTCTCTGCTTCCCTGATCATGGCTAAAGGCCGGGCTAGTCAGGCACAAATACAGCCCAGCCCCAGCCATATCTGAGGGAAGCAGTGGGGTCCCCACCTCCAGCCCAAGAAGGACTTTTTCTGTTGTCCTTGGCAAGGGCAAAGTCTTCATCTCCATCTGGGTTGGTAGAGTTAGGATTGTAATGTGACCACTTTGACTTTTTCAGTCTCATTGGAAAGATGTGAGGATCATATCTCTCTGGGAATGCAACCACCAGGCTTGGTTTCATTCCCTACTTTGGGCAAGATGCATTTAGTTACCAATAGGTGCACAGTTCTGAGACAAAAGCCGTATCTCCAAGATAATGCTAAGACCCAGAGGAAGAGACCTGGAAAATGGCAGTTCTGAGACAAAGGCCATGTCTCTAAAGACAATGATGAGGCCCTGGCTGAGGGCACTAGACATCTCTGAGTGTGTGCAGTGGGGTCAGAGTAGAAAAGGTTCCTTAGGCACTCAGATAGGCAAATTTCAGATACGAAGCAGATTTCCAACAGAGGAATCAGACTTCATAGCAGACATTATTAAAAGTTAAGATAATGGATGCTTCTTAAGCAAGAAGTAATACTGGGTCATTGAACTGGCAAGAAATGGTAAAAATATATCTTCAAAGACCCTTAATTCTCAGCTTGATTTCTGGACAATGACCAATGGTGACTGAGGGTAGTGACTCCATAGTCTCATTAATAAGAAGGACAAAATCATTTTGGGAAGTCAGAGCAGGTAGATGAGAAAATAAGTGACTAGACTAACAGCCCATATCCTCCATCTTGGGGAGAGTCTTCCAACAGAATGTAAGCTCCTTGAGGGCAGAATTGATTGAATGATTGAGCTCTCTTGCCTAGGAAAGATTCTACTGCACCTTGAGAAGTAGCATTTCTTCTCTGCCAAGAGAAGAAGCATGAACTCATGTAGCTAGCAGGAAACATGAAGGAGCTCTTCCCATCACCAGTAGCCACAAAGCTTTCCAAAATAGGAATGCCTTTTTCAGAATTGCAGATTTCACAGGATCCTGTTTTCTCTCTCTCCACACTGAGTCACTGCAAAGATTTCACTGCCAGATTAATTTCTGGGCAACCATTGGTGGGAATGCTGTACAGAAGAATGTCTGCCCACCTAGATGGGTCTCATGTGTCACTGGGAGGCAGGCACTGTGCTCCTAGTCAGCAAGGTTCTTGCTGTGGCTTCCATGTCTCTGTCCACTTTCAAGTTGAATTCTGCACATCTCCCAGCTAAAGGCACTGGATGGAGGAAACTGGGCACAGAGGTGCTCAAAAGGAAAAAAATGTTCTTCCTGCTGCTCTTCTTTCTTTCTGACCCTGCGATAGTAAATAAAATACAAAGCATACCTCAGAATCTCAGAGTTGGAAGGGACCTTAGAAGTCAGCTAACCCATTTGGAATCTAAGCAAGAATATCTTCCAACATAATTTTGACAAGTGTCTGGCCAGGATATGCTTAAAGACTTGGAGTAACAGGGAAACATGCCTCTCCTCCCAAGAGATCATTCCACTTTCGAACACATTTGACTGTTGGGAAGTTTTTCTTCTCATTGAGCCTAAATTTTGAGTCCTTTTCTGCTGCTTCCCCCATGGCAGACCCTCTGGCCACAGCTAGGATACTAGGAACCACATTTTAAGAAGGGCATTGACAAAACTGAGCATATCAAGAGGTGGGCACAAAGATGGTTGAGGGGACTGAATGCTAGAGCATGTTAGCATTAGATGAAGAACTGGCTATGTCTAACTTAAGAGAACACCTTAGCAGGAAACACTATCTTCAAGTATTTGAAAAACTATGATGGGAAAGAAGGATTAGACTTATTTTAAATGGTTCCTGAGTACAGAATTTGGAGCCATAGGGAGATGTTTCCAAGAGGTGGAGTACTGCTTGTTATAAGGGATAACTTCCTGACAATTTAAGCTAGCCCAGAGTGTAAAGAAGGACCCCAGTAAGTAGTGTTTCATATCACTGGAAGCCATTAAGTAAAAGGTTGGATAGCCCTTTTCAGGGATGCTGGAGAGCAAAGGTGTTAAACTCAGAGACTACAAAGCTTCCAAGAGAACCAAATTAAAATGTAACTGGGAAAATATTTTATAAAAAATTAAAACATAATACAACATAGGTAATGTTAACTTATGGTTTTCTAAATAAGACATTTTGACACCACTGCTATAAAGGAAATTCTTGCTTTTACAAATTAGACTTGAATTAGAATGTCATTTATGAAGCCCCTTGCAGCTAGATAGATGACTGTGGCTCTAGTCCTACCCTGGAACTAGGTGGAACAAGTCTCATCTCTCTTTGTGACAGCTCTTGAGATGCTTAAAGACAGAAATGCTCTAGTCCAGTGATGGTGAACCTTATAGAGACCTTAGAGATCAAGAACCCAAACTGCACCTCTCACATCACATGTGAGCCCCCCACCTTACCCCAGACAGGGGAGGGAGGAAGCACTCCCACTGAGCTGCTGGGCAGAGGAGTGGGTCATGTGAGAAATGTGCTCAAGCAAGGATAGAGAGGGGGAAGGAGCAGCCCCCTCTGGCATGCATACCATAGATTTGCCAACATAGCTCTAGCCCCTAACTCTTCTATTTTTCAGTGTGAATTGTGTCATTTGAGAATTCACAGATTAAGTTGGAAGGGATTGATCTCATCCGACCTTGACAATCTGGATTGGACAGAATTGGATCTCATCCAACCTTTACAATATCATTTTGAAAGCTACCTAAGGCCATGGAAGACTGTTTGGCAGCTCCCCATCAAGAGAGAAGGGAGCAAAGGAGGTTCTCAGCAGGAAATAAGGACCCTCTGCCACCTTACATGTGGCTTCTTATCTTTCCCGAGGACAAAGGTGCAAAGGATATCACCTACCTTTGTAACTCTTCTAAAGTGTCCGGGATAAGGTGGGGCTCTGTTTAATGACCCACTCTCCATGGGGGTTGGTATGGTACAGGTCTAAGAGGTAGGTGTCTGGATCCAGGCAATGCTCACCTGAAGGGCAAAAAGATAACTGAAAAATATCCATCACTATTGGTGGAAATGGAAGAAGCAAAGGAAGGAAAAACAACTGGAAAAGGAAGAGAAAGACTAACTACATTTCTACAGAGTTTTTAAGTTTTCAAAGACAATACAACCACTGTTGTGTTTGTACCCCAAAGAGATAATAAGGAAAAATACATGTACAAAAATGTTTATAGCCACGCTCTTTGTGGTGGCAAAAAATTGGAAAATGAACGGATACCCTTTGATTAAGGAATAGATGAACAAATTGTGGTATCTGTTGGTGATGGAATACTATTGTCCTAAAAGGAATGATGAATTGGAGAAATTCCATGTGAACTGGAATGACCTCCAGGAATTGATGCAGAGTGAAAGGAGCAGAACCAGGAGAGCCTTATACACAGAGACTGATACTGTGGCACAATGGAATGTAATGAACTTCTCTACTAGCAGCAATGCTCTGAGGGACTTATGAGAAAGAATGCTATCCACATCCAGAGAAAGAACTGTGGGAGTAGAAACACAGAAGAAAAACATTTGCTTGATCACATGATTCGATGGGAATATGATTGGGGATGTGGACTCTAAACGATCATTCTATTTAATATTTATAAATATTAAAAATATGGAAATGGGTCTTGATCAATGATACTTGTAAAACCCAATGGAATTGCACATTGGCTATGGGAGGGAAGTGGGAGGAGGGGAGGGAAAAGACATGAATCACATAACCATGGGAAAAATATTCTTAATTAATTAATTTTTTTAAAAAGACAATGCAACTCATTATATAAGGTGAAGAAGCTGTGGGCTAGCTTAGGCAAAATGACAAATCCAAGGTCATACAACTAGTATGTATCAAATCTAAGAAGAACAAAAAGGAAGAAGAGGAGGAAAAAGAAAAGGAGGAAGAAGAGGACAGAGAATAAAGTAGATGAGGAGGAGGAAAAACATTAATAGAAGGAAAAGGCAGAGAAAGGTATTTACATAGGGTTTTACATTTCCAAAGACATTTCTCCAGATAAGGACTACAGAAGGAAATGACTTTGTTCAAGGTTACACAGTTAATAAGTATAAAAGTTGGGAAGAGCAGGAGGAAAAAGAGGAAGAAGAAATAGAAGGAGAAAGAACAAAATGAAGAAAAAGAGTAGGAGGAGGAGGGAGTGAAGGAAGGTTAGAAGGAAAGACAACAATGGGAGGAGAAAGAAGGGAAAGGGCACCATCATAGTTTTTAAGTTTCCAAAGATGTTTTCCCATGGAATCTAATTCTTCATTGCATAGGTGAAGAAACTGAGGGCTAGAGAAGTAGAATTACTTTTCCAAAGTCATATAGCTACTAAGTATGGGAGTTGAGATCCAAATCGAGGTCACCTGACTCCAATATTGTTTTCACCAACCCGTACTCCCTCATAACAAATGTTTCTGACAAAGTTAATTTGCTGAACTCATTTGAGTTGGGAGCATTCCATGGTTTGTTTGTTTTTTTCAGACACTGTTGAAATGCCTTGTGGATAAACGGACTGTGAAACATCCAAGGTTACAGTCTAAAATCACATCCTTCTACCATTGTGGAAAAAAATATTTGGCCTGCAGCAATTAGAACACAGAACTAAGGTGGCCCAGACTGTGAATTGCATCTGTATTTACTGCTGGAGTGAGAGGAGTGGTCTAGGAGAGAACAAGATTGTTATTTAGCTATTCTAGAATGGTAAACCAAACTGTATGTATTGTCACATATTATGATTTGCTTCCTTGAGATTCCTATAATTTTCTTTATAATTATCTCAGGGCAGAGAGTCATCTCAAGAGGCAAAGTTACACAGCTAATAAGTATCAGAGTTGGGAAGAGCAGGAAGAAAAAGAGGAAGGAGGAGAAAGAGAAAAATGAAGAAGAAAAAGAGGAAGAAGAGAAGGGAGAGAAGAAAGGTTCCTTTACAGAGGACAAAAATTGGACTCTCAGCTCACTACACTCTGCATCTGCTGCTCTGCATGGTTTCAATTCCATGGAAAAAGGTGTTCCTTTGTCAAGTACCCTCTGGTGTTCCTGCCTCTCACCATTCCCATTTTTCCACCTCCTTTCATGTGTTGTCTTCCTCTATTAGATTGTAAATTCCTTGAGAGCAGAGACTATCTTTCTTAATTGTATGCCTAGTGCTTAACACAGGGCCTGGCACATAGTAGGCTCTTAATAAATGTTTAGTGAATTGAAAAATATTCAGTAAAATTGTTTCTGGCAGAGTTGAGCCTAAAATACAGAGCATTGCAATAGCGTTAATATTATTTTTCTTCAACAGAATATGGGTCTAATTTCAAATCCAGAGTTCTTTTCACTGTGCCATATTTGGCTTTTCCCATAATCATAAGCACAAGGCTTGGACAGTGGGTATCTGAAAACTGAGTTGGTGAATGAATGAGTGAATGAATGAATGAATTCCCACAATCAAGATTGTCTTCATGGACACATCCCACTCAAAGAGAGATTGGTGGATATGGATCACTGCCAAGGTGATTTTCTGAAAGGCCCAAGGACAGACTTACTTATGTTCCCTCCGACTTCATAGAGGAGTAGGTTTGATGATTCAATAGGCCCATTACTGCAGGATACACAAAAAAAGATACATATGTCAGTGGGGATGGCCCAAAGGCAGTCAAGGTATTGGTAATGATATATCTCTCATCTCAGTAATACTTTCAGGTTTCCATAACCCTATGAGAAAAGGTGGGAAGCGATTACTGCCCCCATTTCACAGAAGATCAAAGAAAGCATCATAAAAACAGATAGACCCAAAAGGGACCTTAAAGACCATTTAGTCCAAACTCCTCATTTTACAGATGAGTCAGTTGAGGTTCAGAGCCATTAAGTAACTTGCCTTTGCTTATGTAGCTAATTGGAGCACGTAAGTAGCCCAGTGAATTGAACATTGGACCTGGAGTTGAATCTGACCTCAGATATTTAAAGGCTGTGTGACAAGTCGCTTAACTGTTGCCTCAGTTTCCTCATCTGTAAAATGAACTGGACAAGCAAATGGCAAACTACTCCAGTTTCTTTGCCAAGAAAGCACCAAATAAAGTTACAAAGAGTGAGACACAACTGAAAAACGACTGAACAATGACAAATTAGAAAAAACAGAATAAGACGCCTTGGGATCAGAAGCTCAAGAGTTGAAAGGAACCTTAGAGGTTAGCTAGTCCAACACTCACATTTTACAAGGGAGGAAACTGAGGACCATAGAGGGGAAATGATTAGTATAAGGTTACACAGATAGGGAACTTTGGGATTTAAATGTAGACATCTGAAGTTAGGTCCTCTGGCTCCAAATCCACTGCTCTTTCTGCTCACTACAATACTTAGAACAGGAAAGGGACCTTAGAGACCATCTAATATAACCTTTTCATTGTACAAAGTACAAAAGGGGAAACCAAGGGCCAGAGAAGAGAAGCCACTTGCCCAAGGTCACAAGGTTGTCATGGTTAGAACAAAGTACTTAAGGGGGGCAAGGTTATGAATCTGATTCTTGTAGGGGTAAGCTCAGAGGTAGAGGTGCTGTTCAAATGAGGGTTCACTGGTTTCTGAGCTCCATAATCTTTCCATCATTGCCAGACTGTTCACTATTTTAGGCCCCCTGAGTTTCCAGGCAGGATTACCATTGGATTAGGTTGACAGTATTCATGACATTCCAACTGTTGGAGCAGAAGTGCCTCTGGAACTGTTTGAGCACATCAGCGGCTTTGGTGCCATTGTGGAGATGCACCTCTAAACAGTCCTTCAGGAGTAGAGCAGCCTGGATTTTCACCACTTTGGATGGCTGAGGAAAGAAGAGTACAGACACACATACACAAACATCAAGAGACTTGTTGAGGAGAGCAGTGGTCCCCTCATTCCTCTCTAACTTGCACCCCTCACTCTCCTGAACTCTCTCTGCAATGTCCCAGAAACATCTTCATCCTGTAAGATCCTTCCACCTCAGGATTTCTCACACTGGATTTCTCACACAGAGAAACCCTATGACTTCTCCCTCTGAATGGCTGTTTGTTTTTTTTTTTTAACGCTTAACTTCTGTGTATTGGCTCCTAGGTGGAAGAGTGGTAAGGGTGGGCAATGGGGGTCAAGTGACTCGCCCAGGGTCACACAGCTGGGAAGTGTCTGAGGCTGGATTTGAACCTAGGACCTCCTGTTTCTAGGCCTGACTCTCAATCCATTGAGCTACCCAGCTGCCCCTCATGGCTGATTCTTCTCAGATCTTCCTCTCTAAGGGAGATGCCCAGGCGAACCATGACTTCATTCCTCTTCTGGACTCTCTAGGACTTGCTTTACAATGCCCAACTCATTAGGTACTTCATCGTCTTTCAATAACTCTCACCTTCTGTCTTAGAATCAGCATCAATTTTGGTTCCAAGGCAGAAGAGCAGTAAGGGCTAGGCAATAGGGATTAAGTGATTTGTCCAAGGTCATATAGCTAGGAAGTATCTAAGACTGGATTTGAACCCAGGCCCTCCTATCTCTTGATATTGCTCTCAATTCACTGAGCCACCCAGTTGCCCTCTCAGCTTCCCTTTATGCTTTCTTCCCCCATTAGAATGTAAGCTCCTTGTGCGAAGGGACATTTTCTTCCTGCTTGGATTTGTATTCCTAGTGCTTAGCTCGGTACTTGGCACATAGCAATCAGCACTTAAATGCTCATGGACTTGACATGTGCACACATTCCAGGCAAACTGAACATTGTGCTGCTCAACATAACACATCTCCTTTCTCCATACCTTTGCACAAGCCTAGAATGCATTTCTCCCTCATCTCTGACTCTAAGACTTCCTTCAAGGCTCCACGTAAGTGCCATCTCCTACATAAAACCAATCCATCGTCTCTCATTATTGTGTAATTGGAATTTTGTACCCCAGGACTCTGTTTCCCAGAACCCCACTTTCGTCCTTACGTTTTAGAGATAAAGTTTATGTAACCCCGCCCCCTCCTTTCTCTTCTCCCGCAAACGTGGTTGGGAAAAACTTCTCTTTATTCTTTATTTCCTCTACTTCAAGTGATTATTAATAAATCTTATAAAATATAATACTTGGAGTTATTAGATGTTCATTTTAATTTTACATTTCTTAGTCTTCTCCTCTGTAGTTACTTCGGGTTTGTTTTTTTAATCCTTATCACCTGTCTTAGAATGGATACTAAGAATTGATTGCAAGGTCAGGTTGCAAGATGGATTAAGTGACTTGCCCAGGGTCACACATTTAGAAGAGACTGAGGCCATATTGGAACCCTATCTCTAGGCCTGACTCTATCCACTGAATCCCTAGCTGCTCCTTCTTCACATTTTTTAATATCTACTTTTTTATTTACTTATCTGTATAAAACTAGTTTCCCCTTAGAGAATGAAAGGTCTTTGAGGGCAAGGACTGCTTTGTTTTTGTCTTTGTAGCTTCAGCAACTAGGATAGTGCCTAGTACAGAGCAACTGTTTAATAAATACTTGTTGAATGAATGAATGAATAAATGAATGAATGATAGACTCTGGAAGGCTGACAGAGAAGATGCATCTAATTCAACAGGTACCTATTATATATTTTGAAAAATCTCAAGTTGGTCACTGCCATAAAGCTCATCTTTTTATTCTTATTTATTTCTTTTAATATTCTCTTGGGGGATGCCCACCAATTGGGGAATGGCTGAGCAAGTTGAGCAAGTAAATGATTGCAATGGAATACAATTGTGCTATAAGAAATGAGGAGCAAGGTATTTTCAGAAAAACCTAGAAAGACTTATATGAATTGTTGCAAAGTGAATTAAGTAGAACCATGAGAACATCATACACAGTAAGATTAATACTGTACAATGATCAACTGTGAATGACTTCTCTATTCTCAGCAATATAATGATCAAAGACAATTCCAAAGGACTCCCTATGAAAAATGCTATCCACCTTGACAGATAGTCTGAATGCAAATTGAAGTATACTTTTTTCCTTTTTTACTTTTTTGGGGATTTTGTGTGTCTTTTCTTTCACAGTATTGTAAAGTATTTTCTTACTAGTATTGAAATATATTTTCCATGATTGCACATGTATAGCCTATATCAAACTGTTTGCCATCTCAAGAAGTAGGAAGGGGATGAAGTTAAGGAGAATATTTGGAACTCGAAAAAATTTAAATTAATATTAAACATAGTTTTTATGTATAATTGAAAAATATTATTTAAAAAATTAATATTCTCCTAAAGATGCCCTACTGTTGTAAATCACAAGATAATACAATTTCAGAAGAATCATCAATGTCAATGGGACTCTGCAGACTGAGTGTGAGCACATTATCAATAATGTCTTGTGAGAAATGGCCTCAAAGACAGCACCAATGGGAGCATCTAGATGGCTCAATGGATTAAAAGCCAGGCCTAGAGGGGGGCAGCTGGGTAGCTCAGTGGATTGAGAGTCAGGCCTAGAGACGGGAGGTCCCAGGTTCAAATCTGGCCTTAGACACTTCCCAGCTGTGTGACCCTGGGCAAGTCACCTGACCCCCATTGCCTACCCTTACCCCTCTTCTGCCTTGGAGCCAATACACAGTATTGACTCCAAGACAGAAGGTAAGGGTTTTATATATATATATATATATGTACATATATATATGTGTATATATATATATGTATGTATATACATATATATATATATATATAAAGCCAAGCCTAGAGATGGGAAATCCTGAGTTCAAATCTAGCCTCAGATTCTGCCTAGCTGTGTGACCCTGAGCGAGTCACTTAACCCCCATTGTTTAGCCCTTACCACTCTTCTGCCTTGGAACCAATACATAGAATTGATTTTAAGNCAGGTTCAAATCTGGCCTTAGACACTTCCCAGCTGTGTGACCCTGGGCAAGTCACCTGACCCCCATTGCCTACCCTTACCCCTCTTCTGCCTTGGAGCCAATACACAGTATTGACTCCAAGACAGAAGGTAAGGGTTTTATATATATATGTATATATATATGTGTATATATATATATGTATGTATATATATATATATATATATATATATATATATAAAGCCAAGCCTAGAGATGGGAAATCCTGAGTTCAAATCTAGCCTCAGATTCTGCCTAGCTGTGTGACCCTGAGCGAGTCACTTAACCCCCATTGTTTAGCCCTTACCACTCTTCTGCCTTGGAACCAATACATAGAATTGATTTTAAGATGAAAGGTAAGAATAAAAAAAACAAAGAACACCAATGATATGTTATGATGGGAAAAGAAAGTATGGGCTGTTAATTAGAAAAACTGGTGGCTAAACCAATGCTGTACTGGCACCCACAAAATCCAAGTGAAGCCTGAACTCCTTCAGGTTAACAAAAGAAGAAACCAGGCTCCCTCCCTGCAGGAGGTGGAATTGGAGCTGGATTTTCAAGGCCATGAAGGAATTCAGCAGGTAAAAAGAATCTGGGAAGCCTGTAAACATCTAAGAATCCTTTATGGAAGATTCACAGAAAACCACACATAGGAAATGCACAGGACAAGAAGGCATGGGTGAGTTGCTATAGGCACCTGTGAAGGGAGCAACACTGCTGATGAGATCACAGAACTCTTGAAGTGCGGGTGTTTATGCAAGTTGAGGTGGGGAAGGAAAGAAATAAAAATGAAAAATGATAATAGTTCCTACCCTCAAAGAACCTACAATACACTTGGGGGTGGGGATTCAGCAGGTGCACATGTAAGTAAAGTCAGAGTGTGCTAGCTTTCAGGGTGAGCATTTACACCTCAAAAACTGGCAAATGCTGCAAAATCAGACCTTGACTGGTTATTTTGTTTATTGTCTAGACTTAAGAAAGTGATGGATAAACTGTTAATAATGCAGAATAAAATTTAAAATATAACACATGCACAGATCCTTCCCCTCCCCCAAAAGTCATTATTAAACATTTATAGCACCCTCCTGGGTATAAGATAGAATGAAAGTAAAGATACGAAGTTTAGGCATCTAGGTGTGAGGGTGGTACAGTGGATAGAACGCCAGGGTCTAGAGTCACATCTGCCCATTACTAGCTGTGTGACCTTGGGCAAGTCACTGAACCGTTATCCTTAGTTTCTTCGTTTGTAAAATGAGCCGGAGAAGGAAATGGCAAACCATTCCAGTATCTCTGCCAAGAAAACCCCAAATGGTGTCATGAAGAATCAAAGGAGACCGACCAACAACAAACAGAGATGGACATGCACCCTAGATGGACTTAGGAAGGTGAAAATAGGGCATGTGAACATGGCGAATGGCCTTTTTAGTTGTTCAAATCCCGCCTCTGACACATCATGGCTTTCTGGCCTTGGGTAAATCATTTAACCTCCATGTTCCAGACAGCTCTCTAAGATCACTGGTTGTTGTTCAGTTGTCTCAGTCAAATCTGACTCTGTGACCCCATTTGGAGTTTTCTGGGCGAAGATACTAGAGTGGTTTGCCATTTCCTTCTCCAGTTCATTTTGCAGATGAGGAAACTGAGGCAAACAGGGTGAAGTGTCTTGTCCAGGGTCACACAGCTAGGAAGTGAGGCCAGATTTTAACTCAGGAAGATGAATCTTCTTGACTAGAGGCTCAGCACTCCACCTGCTGCATCATCTAGTTGGGGACAGAAGACTATATGAAGAGACACCCGTGCACCCAAATGGACTTTAGAAGGCTAAGGAGAGAGACGCACGGACACAGACAGACACTCTCATAGAGGAGCGATTCACTTCTCTGGAGGGGGCTTTAGAAAGGAAGAGCAGCACTGGTGTGTTCAAGAATCCAAAGGGAGAGTCAGCGGGGCGGTATGTGTTCTTTCCAAAGAGCACCTCACGGAGACGTGACCAGCATCTTGGTGGCTAAAAGGCTGTGGAGGCTCTGACTCTTTCTGCTTCTAGGCAGAGGCTACGCCTCCCTCTCTCAGCCTCCAGCGGCCGAGGTCTCTGGCCCAGATCTAAGGTAGTCTGCACAGTGGGGAGGGTGGGACACCTGGTCAAAAACTCACAGAGGAGGGCCGGGGTTGGGTGCCAAGG
This sequence comes from Gracilinanus agilis, assembly GCF_016433145.1. Lineage (NCBI taxonomy): Eukaryota > Metazoa > Chordata > Mammalia > Didelphimorphia > Didelphidae > Gracilinanus > Gracilinanus agilis. The sequence continues at coordinate 338,974,750 of NC_058131.1, read as the reverse complement.
ATGCCAGGTTGAAAACAATGGCTGACAGTCAGCCAGTCAGCCAGCCAGCCTCCGTCTTTTCCCAGGACCAAGAGGAGCTGTCTACAGCTGTCTAAATAAATACATAAAAGCAACCTCCCAGCTCAATTGAATCTCCAGCCCAGTTGGTATTGGGGAATAAAGTTGGAGCACCCCCAAGTGTTCAAAAGTGGCATAGGCACGTTTGAAATAACTAACTGGGGAAGGCAGGCAGAGTCCAACCGGTTCCCCCCTTCATCCTCTAATCAAGGCTCTGGGAAAAAGTGCTACTTAAACACAGAAAAGTATTCTAGTGAACCACAGTGTTCATTCTCTCCTCCTCCCTTCACCTCAGCAGCACAATCCTTTCCCATGAGCATGATTAGGCTCACAGATCAGGATGAAAAGGTCACAGGATTTAAAGCCGGAAGGGACTTGAGAGATCATCTAGTCCAACTCCCTTAATTTACAGATGAATAAACTGAGGCCCAGAGAAAAGTGGCTACTCTAAGGGCACACAGATACCAAGTGAAGTCTTTGAGGGGAAAATGGGAACTGTCTTCAGATATCAGAAGAGTTGTCATAAAGAAAAGGGAGTCGATTTTTTTTTTCTTCTTGGTTGGAGGTAGAATGAGGATCAATAAAGGGGACTTATAGAGAGACAATCTGAGTATTAGAGAAACTAGTGGGTAGAGTTCTGAGCTTTGAGTCATCTTTTCAAGTTCAAACCTGGATTCAGACACTAGCTATGTGGCTCTGGGCAAGTCACAACACTCTTTGCCTCAGTTTCCTCATCTGTAATATGAGCTAGAGAAGGAAATAGAAAGCCACTAGTAATTTTGCCAAGAAAATCCCAAATGGGAATTGCTTGTTAGCTCAGGATGGGGGTAGGGAAGAGGGGTAGGAAAAATCATGAATCATGGAACCACAGAAAAATATTCTAAATAAATCAATTAATTAAAAACAAAAGAAAGAAAATCCCAAATGGGATCATGGACAGTAGTAGGACATGATTGAAAAAACTACTTAACAAAAGATTTAGGCTTGAAGTCAGTCAATCAGTCAGTAAAGGAATTGGAAAAACTTCCAAGAATGGACCACAAGGAAATAGTGGGCTTTCCATCTTTGGAGATCTTCAAAAAGGGTTTGGCAACTGCTTGATCACATGGGTTGATGGGGATATGATGGGGGATGTAGACTCTAAATGATCACCCTAGTGCAAATGTTAATATGGAAATAGATCTAGATCAATGATACATGTAAAACCCAGTGGAATTGCTCATTGGCTATGGGAAGGGGGTAGGAGGAGGGGAGGGAAAGACCATGAATCATGTAACCATGGAAAAATAGTCTAAATCAATTAATTAAATAAAAATTTTCAAATTAAAAAAAAAAGTTTGGATGATCACTTATCTAGGACACCAGAGAGGGGATTTCTGCTTAGTGATGGCATGAGTTAGAGCAGTTCCTAAGGTCCCTTCTCTAGAAGCAACTGGTGATTTAGCAAATAGAGCACTAGATCTAGAGTCAGGAAGACCTGAGTTCAAATTCAGCCTCAGATATTACTAGCTGTGACACTGGACAAATGAGTAAACCTCTGTATACCTGAGTTTCCTCAACTGCAAAATGGGGATATTAATAGCAGGGTTTGTTGAGAGGATCAAATGAGATAATATTTGTAAAAATCTGTTAGCACAGTGCCTGGCACATAGCATGTGCCATATAAATATTTATTCCCTTCTAATTCTGGGATTACGTGACTCTTAGAATAAACAAAAGGATCACAGGAGTGAGAGATGGAAAGGACCTTACAAAAGACAGAAATTTGTTTATACCTCCAGGATTAGAACCCACTGTCTATGGCCACTCAAAATACACACATTACACACATAGATCATGATATACAGGGTTATTGCTGGGTCAGTCTGTGGGGATGAGATCAGTTTTACAAAGATGGAAGGGATGAGAAGCCACTAATTCCAACCCTTATTTTTACAGATGAGGAAATAGAAACCCAGAGAAGTGAGATGATTCACCTAGATTGCTCAGTTGGCTAGGGGCAGAACCAGAATTTAAATTCAGAATGACTGTACCTAGTGAGCAAGTTCAGTTTTAAACCTTGTCCTTCCTAAGACTTCACTAACTGTGTGACCTTAGATGAGTCACTTTTCTCTGATTTTATTTTAGATTTATCTAGATTTTATTCATCTGCAAATTAAGGGATAGGACAAGATGATCTCTCAAGTCGCTTTCAGCTTTCAATCCTATGACTTTTTCATCCTTAACCAGGAGTCTAATATTATCTCATTTGTTCCTCACAACCAACCCTGGGAGGTAGGTGCTATGAATATCTCCTTGTCTGATAGTGTTTAAATTTCCAAACTCCAACATGAGTAGAGTGGTCTGTCAAAGGTCCCTGGCTATAAGATTACATATAAGTTGCCCAGGGGCAGGTACCATGTCTTATCTATAATGAATTTTGTCACTGCCTACAGTAGTGAGCACTTCGCTTCTGTGTACAGCACACACTTGGCCAAAGGGAAAATGAGTGGCAGCCCCCCACTCACCTCTCCGGGGGTCTTGCTCGCCTTGTCTTTGTCCGTGTGGATCTTCCTGAGTAAGTTCTTGATCCGTCTGTCATAGAACTGATGCCTCCAGCTACTGTTCTCGTTCAGTTTCCGGACTTGGGCAACCAAAAAGGAGGAGACCTAACACCAAACAAAGGTAACTGTAGTTCAAGCCAGTGTGAATTTTTTCTGAAGTGAGGGAAATAGGCCAGGGTGGGGAGCAATTTTTCTTCCAGTAGAGCTATCCTGGTATTCCTCAGGAAACACAGGGACCTGGGTAACTGAATTAGGACTGTCCCGGAACCCATCATTGCTTTGGGAGGGAGAGAGGTGTCACTAGACCATTCATGGAAGCTGGAAGAGATATCAAAGCCCCTGTCCCCCTATCCCATTCCTCTCATTTTATATCAAAGAAAACACAGGCTGAGAATGACTTGACCAAGGTCATATAGCTATTAAGGGATAGGACCAGGATTTAAACCCAGGATCTCTGGCTTCGGATGCAACATTCAATAGTTATTACTCGATTGTACTGCTTCTACCTTATGGCATTGAAGCTTTCTGGTAAAATGCATCAGGCTGATTCCCAAGGAGCATCTCTCATGTCCTTAACAGCAAAATAATAGAGTAAAAAATGAGGTCAAAGGCCAGGTAGGTGGCACAATTGGATAAAGAGCCAGGAGTCAGGAGTATCTGGGTTCAAATCCAGCCTCAGACACTTCCTAGCTGTGTGGCCCTGGGCAAGTCACTTAACTCATTTGCCTAGCCCTTGCTCTTCTGACTTAGAGTTATTATTAAAACAGAAAGCAAGGTGTTTTGTTTTGTTTTTTAAATGGGCACAAGGGGGCAGCTGGGTGGCTCTCTGGATTGAGAGCCAAGCCTAGAGATGGGAGGTCCTAGGTTCAAATCTGGCCTCAGATACTTCCCAGCTGTGTGACCTTGGGCAAGTCAATTGATCCCCATTACCTAGCCCTTACCACTCTTCTGCCTTGGAGCCAATATGCAGTATTGACTCCAAGACAGAAGGTAAGGGTTTTTATTAAAAAAAAATTTTTTTAAATAAAATTAAGCAGGCGCAGCTCATTTTACACAACAGGGTAATGTGTATAAACACAATTATACTGAAATGCTCAAGGGGGTGCTCTCTTATTTTAAAAATCAATTCAAATCAATAAGTATACAGTGAACAACCCCCATGCACCCAATACCATGTTCTTATGTTAAATCCTTTTGAAAAGTAAAGAATTATTTCATAAAAGGAATAATGATCCCTGAATAGATCCATTTTAAAACCTCAATTAACATAAACCAAGTAATGATAATTCTCAATTAACTTGATTTTTTAAAATTCAGCTTGATAGGTTATAATAACAATAAATAATAGCATTCAATGATTGTAAAACCTGTATAGCCTCTCATTTGATAACATATCAAGAAAGAAAACAATGTGACAAACTATTTTGGTTTTTATAATTTCATAAAACCCCTTTCTGAATTCTGTCACCATGTGGGTTGGCAAAGGCCAGCCCCTTCTCCATCCCCATCTTCGGGCCTATACAATAAGAACCTCTGGCCACTGACTTACAGTCCACAGAAGGTCCTGGTAATGGATCATGGCCCGGACGACATCAGCAGCACCCTCGGCCAGCTGCTTCCCCTTTCCCTCCGGGATTCTGTGAGGCTGCCCTTTATGCATGAAGAGATTTGGTGCCATCACCATGGAAACATTCCATAAAGTCATTTTGTTGTTCTTCTCTCGGGCAACTACCTTCCTGAGAAATTCCAGCAGGGCCTAGAGAAGGAAAGAGGGACGATGTAGGGCAATAGGAAGCACAGCACATTTGGAATCAAAGGTCCCAGGTTCAGATCTCACTCTGCTGGGTAACCTTAGACTATTCTTTTCTAGGCCTCAGTTTTTTCCTTTGCAAATCTGGCATCGTACTACAGGGCCTTCCAAGTCCCTTCAGGTCCTAAATCCTACGTCAGAAAGAAGTCAATTAAAAACAGCCAGCCCTTAGCATTGAACTTTCCTCCTCTCCCTATTTAATATTCCAGTTCTAATCCTGAGAGGAAGCCAAAACAGCAGTTTATGGGAATGAAGAGTCCTAATTGGGAGACCTGGGATCTAGCGTCATCTCTATCACCATCTTTCTGTGTGATCTTAGGCAAGCTGTTTAGATGTCTCTGGGTCTGTAAAAGGGAATGAGTCTCTTTCCCCTCACCACCACTTTCTACTCTTTAGGGATATTGTAGCTTTAGACCAAGAAGGGTCTTTAGATGCCATCTCAATAAATAATCAGTAAACATTTATTATACACCTTTTGTGTGCCAGGCACAGTGCTAAGCACTAATTCTTCTCCTCAGTCCCCTCATTTCACAGATGAAGAAACTAAAGCTCTCAGAGATTATGCATAATTAATAAGAGGAAGCAAGTAGTAGAGGCAGGATTTGAACCTATGTCTTCAGTTATGTCCAATCTTCATAATCCCATGAGGGGTTGTCTTGGCAAAGAAACTAGGACGGTTTACCCTTTCATTCTCTAGCTCATTTTATAGTTGAAGAAAATGAAGCAAACAGGTTAAGTGACTTGTCTAGGGTCACACACCTAATAGGTATCTGAGGCCAGATTTGAATTTATAAAGATGAGTCTTCCTGGTTCTAGGTCTGGCACTCTAGCCACCAATGCCACTGGCTGCCCATGTCATCTAACTTCAAATCCAATGTTCATTTCCACTGTATTACACTACCATCTCATAAATGAGATGAATAAAAGAATACTTATAAAAACACTTAAATTCCTTCTGAATAAAAGAGCAAAAGGTAGCTAGCGCTGCAATGATATTGGTTTCCATACTTTAAAAGTTCTGGGGTTTCATGAGTGTGATGTCCCTGTGCAGAGAGTAACCTCTCTAAACCTTCGCAGAGAGTGAACTAAGCAGAACCAGGAGAACATTATACACAGTAACTGAAACACTGTGAGATGATCAAATGTAATATACTTTGCTACTAACAACAATACAATGTTCCAGGACAATTCTGACAAAGAATGCTGGCCACATCTAGAGAAAGAACTGTGGGAGTAGAAATGCAGAAGAAAACATCTGATTTGCCAGACGCCATCGAGGCTGTGAGGTTTAGCACGACTACTCACAAGCTCTGACAATCCAGCACCACAAGTTGTCAGAAGGATGGAAATTCCACACTCAGTTTCCCCTATATGATTCTTTTTACAGTGACATTCATTTGCACTAAAATTATTACAATTAATATCCTTATTTGGCTCCAAGGAGACACAGAAAAAACAATACAGGTTCATGGCAAGAACAATCACACTCACAGACTATACAATATCCCAAAATAAACCCCTGTAAAACCCCCTAGAGTATAGAAATTTCCCCTAGAATCGGTCCAGCAAAAAACCAGCAGTTAGTGAGTTAATGCAAGTTTCTAAAGTTCCCAGCAAGAAAATACCTGGCCTGGGTTTAATCCCAAACTCCCACAGACCAAAGAAACAGTGAAACACAAGGAAAAAAAGGCTTCTGGCACTGATTTATTATTTGTTTACTTGGATATATGATTTGGGGTTTGGGTTTTATTAGATTATCTTATAAGATTATTTACTTACAAAATTATTTATATTTATAAGATTATTTACTTACAAAATTATTTATGTTTATAGGATTATTTTCTTATAAATTTACATTTATAAGATTACTTACAAAATTATTTATAAGATTATTTACTTACAAAATTATTTATATTTTTAAGACTATTTATTTACAAAAATGAATAATATGGAAATAGGCTTTGAGGGATAATACATGTATAACCCAGTGGAATTGCTTAACTCCAGGGGAGGGGAGGGGAAAAGGGAGGGAGACAACATGAATCATGTAACCTTGGAAATGTTATGTGTAAATTTGTTACTGGAATAAAATTTAAAAAAAAAAGTTAAAAATTAAACCTCCACAGATAGTTTTATGAAACACTCCAGCCAAAAATATTCATCATCTAGCGACCAGTCATGGTCTCTGACCTTAGCAAGGCTGGTCCTTCAAGGAGGCTTCCAAAGCCTGGCACTGGCCCAGCAACTGATAGTTTTCCAACTAGAGAAGATCTTTCAGGGCTTTGGGCTCCACTGGCTTGGCCTCTATGAACCCAAAATTACCTGGCCCATAATAACATGACATATATTACATGATTTGGGTAAGATTGAATCATGTCCCTTGTAACATCTCCCTGCAGTGAAATCCTGATGTAACTCCATTAGCCAAAGATGCCTTTATGAGTCCTGGCCCGGGACAAGCCGAATTAGTGCACATGTGCTATTGGGTTAGGGGGCAGATCCATGGATGTCTAGAAGGATAGAGAGGAAAGGGAAGACATACAGAGGGGAGTAGAGGAGGTGCCGAGTTCCAGTGGGAGAGGGGAGTGAGATTAGTGTCCTTACCTTTAAAGTGTTTCTGTTAGCTTCAGGAAGAATCAAGATGAGCAGATTCAGAGCCTGTAACCGCTGCTTCAGGTCCGGGATATCTGTTTGGGGGAAAGCAGTAGAGATCTCTGTAGTGCAACTGGTGAGTACATTCAACTGTTAGCTAGAAGAAGCCTGGTGGTTCAAGCCCATGAAAGGATGTGCTTTATGAAAAAGGAGAGAGGGTACTGTGCCTTGGAGTCAGAAAGACTTGGGTTCAAATCTCACCTCAGACAACTATTATGTGACACTGGCCAGACAAGTCACTTAACCTATCTATGCCTCAGTTTCCTCAGTTGTAAAAGGAAGGGATTACATTCATCTCTAAGTCCTTTCTAGTTTTGAACTTTGTGGTCATTCAGCTATTTCAGTTGTGTCTGATTCTTCATGACCCTATTTGGGATTTTCTTGGCAAAGGCGCTGGAGTGGTTTATCATTTCCTTCTCCAGCTCATTGTACAGGTGAGGAAACTGAGGCAAAGAGAATTAAATGACTTAACAGTTTTACATGGCTGGTAAGTATTTGAGGCCAGATTTGAACTCAGGGAGCTGAATCTTCCCAATTCCAGTTCCAGTGCTCTATCCATTCATTGCACCATCTAGCTGCCAGCCTTAAACCTATGGTTCTGTATAAGCTCCTTGAAAAGAGAGGCCATTTTCCTTTCTGTCATGGTACCCTCAGCTGCTAACATATTGTTTAACTTTGTTATATGTTATAGAAGACATTTAATAAATGCTTGTAAAATTAAGATCTCAAAAATCAAGAGAGCACTTGACACCCATTTCCCTTCTGGAGGACTCATACCTTTTGTATTTAATTAGGAGGAAGCAAGGTGGCACAGTGGATAGAACCCTCCAGTTGGGTCAGGAAGACCTGAATTACAATCTGGCTTCAGATATTAGCTTTGTGATCCCGGACAAATCACTTCACCTCTACCTACTGCAATTTCCTCACTTGTAAAATAAGGATAATAGCACCTGCCTCCCAGAGTTGTTGTGATGATAAAATGAGAAAACATTTGTAAAGCCCTTAGCCAATTGCCTGGCACATAGTAGGTGCTTAATAAATTCTAGTTATTGTTACTGTTGTTGTTGTTGTTAATCTCAGGACATCTTTTCTTCTAGTGCTGTGAACACACTTATTGGGAACAATCTCCTCTCTAAGAGGAGCCAATGTATGTGATGAAAAGTACTTCCTCCTCACCTCTATCTCTTAGAGTTCATTTCCTTCAAAGCTCAAATACTATCTCCTATATGAGGCCTTTCCCAATTCCCACTGTTAATGGTGCCTTCCTCTCCCACTCCACCAAAAGAATGAACATATTTATTTTAAAGAAAATTTTGTATAATTAATATTTTAAATTCTAAATTCTATTTTATTTTTCAGTTCCAAATCTTTCCCTCCTGTTCCTTCTCTCTCATCACTGAAAAGGCAAGAAAAACAAAACCAATTACAAATATGTAGAGTTAATAGTGAATCATATACGAAGAAACCAAGGGCCATAGTAATGAGAAAGGTGTCCCCAAAGTCAGGAAGACCTGGTTCAAGCCTCACCTCTAACACATATTGTCTGTATGACCCTGGACTAGTCACTTAACCTCTTAAGGCTGTAGGCAACTTCCTAGGCTTAGAAGTAAATTTTCTTTAATTTTTAAATTTTAAAAAATTTTCATTTCAGTTCCAAATTCTCTCTCTCTCCAATTCTCACCCCATCCATTCAGAAGGGGGAAAAAAGCCAACTCCACAGTACCTATTCTATATATGAAATAAGGCTATAAGTATTAGAGAAGGTACTGACCAGCACAAACAAAAAGAGTTTCCTCAGCTGGGAGTTCCCAAGAGTGATGACATCGCAGGTTCTGACCCTATTTCTCTATATGTTTTCTACATATTTATATGCCTGTATGTTAGGAGGCAAGCTCCTTGAGGGCAAGGACCATTTCATTTTTGTCTTGGATCCCCAATGTCTAGCACAGTGGCCAAGACATAATAAGTGTTTTAAAATGTTTGGCTGATTGACTGATTAATAAAAGAATGCTGCTTATCAACAAGGCTAATGAGAAGTTACTTCCCAGGGAAGTCATGGAAATTTCCAGTTGCAAATGGAAGAAAGTACTGAAGAAGCTTACACTGGCCCTCAAGAGAAACTCCCTGATCTTTTCTGGTATCTTCTAGGTAAAAAGAAAACATCCACACCCACACCCACACACCAAGAGGTGCCCTACCTGAGAGCTAGGATAGATTCCAACACAAAGGAATCTGTAAGTCTGTAATGAGCACACTTTTTGCTGCCTCTTTCCCCAGAAAGACTCACCAAGTTCCAATAAGTGGAACACTGGCATTGGAGTGATCTTCTATGCATTTAAAGCCTTTATAGAACTGAAAATGAGCATCACCAAGGCACATGGGAAAGTAGTTTGCAACTCAGTATGGACAAAATTAGGAAATGGAGCAGAGTAAAAGATGTCAATAAACAAATATATAAGCAAAAAAAAAATTGGCTGGTCCTGGGACAAGGGTCAGGAACAACTGATGAGCAGCCCACAGGCTCCATTGGTATCTTTGTGATGGCAAGAGAATGCAAAGAAGGCTCCCAGAATCGTGACTGTATCTCCTTGGGAGAACAGAAACAAGAATCACTCAAGTTTGGGAAAGAGTGGATGGTTTGTAACCTACAGCCAGAAGGGACCTCAGGAGTCCAGTCCAACCTCTTCATTTTACAGATGGGAAAACCGAGGCTCAGTGAAGCTTAGTGACTCAATATCCATATTGATGAGATTTAGGGATCTATTGGGGTACATTCAAGGTTCTTCCTTCAGAGATTAAAACATCTTCTTTTTTCAAAACAGTTTGGAGAATTGAACTTCCACGTTTTTGTAATGAGAAAACCTTATGTATAAAGCAGAAGAATTCCCTGAGTTGTTGGCATTCTCCTCCCCATATTCCCTCAGCACCCTAGGCCTCAAGGAGGAGGCTACTCACTTTGCACCACGGTGAAAGCAGGCAGATACTCAGCTGTGAGCAGTGGAGTAGGGAGTTCTCGGATGAATCTCTTCAGCAAACCTGATGCATCATTTTGATGGACCTCATCCCAATTGAAGAGACCTGCATAGAACTCTCTTTCTAGCTTCTGCTCCAAACTCTGAAAACAAGAGGAACATGGGCTAGGCACTTCGGGCTCAGTTAAAACCAACATTACTCATATCCTTCACCTTCTAAGTACACAATCACTGCTCCAGCTCTGTCTTTCAATCAACTTTTATCTGGATCATGTGACATCTGCCTAATTGGTTTCTACCCTATCAGACTTTCCCTTCTCCAATTCATGCTTTAAAAAGCTGGGAATAATCTAAGGCAGAGGTCACAGCCATGCTTTAAGACCTTCCAGGGCTCCCTATCACCTCTTACATAAAATACAAATTCCTAAGGTTGGTTTTTAAGGAGTTTCAAAATCTGGCTCCAACCCATTTCACAGCCTTGTTTTATATTACCCTCCTTTCTATACTCCATGTTCCAGCTACACTGGCTATAAACTGCTCCCTGAATGCAATATTTATTTGCACATCCCCAGTTCTTGGAATCTATTGTCTCCCCAACTTTGTGTCTCAGAATCCTTATCTTTCTTTCTTTAACTATCTCTCCTGTGAAGGCTTCCCTGATGCCTCCCAGTTATAGGTACTTTCTCCCTATTCAAAATGCCTTACATTTATTTTTTTTGTGTGTGCATGTTACATTCTCTACCAATAGTCACCTCCTCCTACTCCCTGAATAGAAGTTCTGTAATGAGAACCAGTCTGATTGCAAGAATTACATTTCCCAAGAGGCTCTTGGCCTCTAGAATTAGCCTGTTTAGAATCTCTAGCCCTGATATCCTGTGATATATGTGACTGAGCATCTGGGGGAGTAGGGCAGAGAGAGATGTATCCTAGGACTAGATCATTAAAGGGAAAGAATAAGGTGACCTGCAGTGAGGCTGCAATGGTACAAGCCAGGGGCTCAGGGTTTCCTGGGTAATTTGCCTAATAAATGTACATATTTCTGAGCCCCTAGGAATCAGTTTCTGAGCCACTGAAGTTGGGGAATCAAATTAGAAAAATAAGATGTCATGAGACTTAGTCTGTGCAGTGGGGATGCCTCCAGTACAAGTTACATTAGCCACCTTCTAGTTCTAGAAAACAGAGAGAGGGAAAATCCAGTAGCCTAACTCTATGTGGATCCAGGAAGCAGAGCATAGTAAAAGAAGTCCCAAGCAAGTAATTAAGAAGGTCATCCACCATGATCAGGTGGGATTTATACCAGGAATGCAAGGATGGTTCAACATTAGGAAAACCATCCACATAATTGACCATATCAACAGTCTAACAAACAAAAATCAAATGATTATCTCAATAGATGCTGAAAAAGCCTTTGACAAAATACAGCATCCATTCCTATTGAAAACATTGAAAAGTATAGGAATAGAAGGACCCTTCCTAAAAATAATAAACTATGTACCTAAAACCATCAACAAGCATTATATGCAATGGGGATAAATTAGAAGCCTTCCCAATAAAATCAGGAGTGAAACAAGGATGCCCATTATCACCTCTATTATTCAACATAGTACTAGAAACACTAGCAATAGCAATTAGAGAAGAAAAAGAAATTGAAGGTATCAAAATAGGCAATGAGGAGACTAAGCTATCACTCTTTGCAGATGATATGATGGTCTACTTAAAAAATCCTAGAGAATCAACTAAGAGGCTGGTAGAAATAATCAACAACTTTAGCAAAGTGGCAGGATACAAAATAAATGCACATAAATCATCAGCATTTCTATACATTTCCAACACATTAGAACCGCAAGAGGTAGAAAGAGAAACATTTAAAAATCACCATTTAAAATCACCCTAGACAATATAAAATACTTGGGAATCAATCTAACAAAACAAACACAGCTGTTATACGAAAACAACTACAAAACACTTTCCAAACAAATAAAACTGGACCTCAACAATTGGAAAGCCATTAACTGTTCATGGGTAGGACGAGCTAACATAATAAAAATGAACATCCTACCCAAATTAATTTACCTATTTAGTGCCATACCTATCAAATTACCAAAAAACTTCTTTACTGAATTAGGAAAAACTATAACAAATTTCATTTGGAATAACAAAAGATCAAGAATATCAA